>NW_026512680.1:0-360000 GCF_027579735.1 Bombina bombina
GCGGGGGTTAAAAAGCAGCGTTTAGGACCCCTTAACGCTGCTTTTTAAGGCTAACGCAGACCTCTAAATCTAGGTGTATGTATATTGATATGTATGAAGTGAACGGTATTGCTGATGTTTTAATATAAGGCAGGTAAACTGTAAAATAGCCCCGCTATATAGGGGGCTTAGCTGAGAAGGGATACTATATATATTCTGAGTGATTCTTGGGACAAGTATGATTGACTTAAAGGGTACACTGAACCCAATTTTTTTTCTTTTGAGGTTCAGATAGAGCATGCAATTTTAAGCAACTTTTAATTTACTCCTATTATCAATTTTTTTCGTTCTCTTGCTATCTTTATTTGAAAAAGAATTCATCAAGGTTTTTTTTTTTGGTTCAGTACTCTGGACAGCACTTTTTTATTGGTGAATGATTTTATCCACCAATCAGCAAGGACAACCTAGGTTGTTTACCAAAAATTTAAAATAAAGATACCGAGAGAATGAAGAAAATGTGATAATAGGGGTATATTAGAAAGTTGCTTAAAATGTCATGCTCTATCTGAATCACGAAAGAAAAAATTTGGGTTCAGTGTCCCTTTAAGCTTTCCTATAGCCATGCAAGTGAAAAAATAGAAAACGATACAGGAGCATTAAGCTGCAATTCTATTTATTATCATAGCTACCAATAGGATCGTGATTTACTTTTACCAAAAGCTCTAACCACAACTACTACCCCTTCAGTGTCTGCCAGGCACTTGGTAAATTTAACCCATGCCTGAGAGAGAAGGGAGAGGGTAAAAAGAGAGATTGAAGAGAGGAGGGAGTCAATAAGGATAGTTAAGAGCGAGTAGGGAGAGATGATAATTATCAAAAAAAATCTGCAGATCTGCTATGACCTTCCATGACTGTCAGCTGTTGTACCAGAACCTCTAGTTGATGTTTCTAACTGCCATAAATTTATTATTGTTAATTTATTACTGTTTGTAGCATTATTTAATTTGTTATGGTATAAAAAAAGCAATATTATAACATGTTTCCTAATGGCTAAACATATGCTAAGAGGAGGTGAAGTAGTGGGTGGGATTAGAAATGGCAAGTAACATTTTGTCCTGGCTAGTGGCTTAGGACTTGAAATGTTGTGCCCTGTGTATTATATATATATCGTCCAAAAGAGACATGCACTCACTCCCCTTTCATCAATGAATTGCCCAAGTGACTCCTCAAATCAGAATATGCAGTGGAAGAAGTGGGAGGGCACTCACAGGTCTTATTGTAAAATATTTTTTTTATTTATGTATTTCACAACATAGCAAAGTCGACGTTTCGGCTGTCCTAGACGGCCTTTTTCAAGACAATCTTACTGTTTAGAACACTTGTATCCTGAATCATGGTGTTTTCAGCCATTATCTTCTAAACAGTAAGATTTCTTGAAAAAGGCCGTCTAGGAGCCGAAACGTTGACTTTGCTATGTTGTGAAATACATAAATAAAAAGAAATATTTTTAGATAAGACCTAAGAGTGCCCTCACACTTCTTCTTCTATATCAAATCTCTTTAATGCAAATAGTGACATTTCGGCGTTTCTCCCCCATCCTCAGACCATTATATCATTATATATATGGTCTGAGGGTGGGGGGTGAAACCCAGAAATGTCACTATTTGCATTAAAGAGATTTGATTGCACTTAATACCGGAGAGTGCTGGCTTTACTTGGGATTTTGTTGATACATTTGCTTTGTACCCTGGCCAGCATCGGTGTGCTAAACCTGGTTGGATTATATATTATATATACGGTATCTATATATATCTATATATATATTATATATATATATATATATAATCCAAAGAAAAGGAAGGCATTCTCAGGTTTTGTATAACAAAATTTACTGTACAAAATACATGTAAACGTTTTCAGGCTTACGCCTGTCCTCAGACATGTTTAAGAACGGCATAAGCCCGAAAACTTTCACATGTATTTTGTACAGTAAATTTTGTTATACAATACCGGAGAGTGACTTCCTTTTGTTTGGATTATTATGTGCAATTTCCATCTAAAGGGGAGGAGAGTCCACGGCTTCATTCATTACTATTGGGAATTAAGAACCTGGCCACCAGGAGGAGGCAAAGACACCCCAGCCAAAGGCTTAAATACTTCCCCCACTTCCCTCACCCCCCAGTCATTCTTTGCCTTTCGTCACAGGAGGATGGCAGAGGAGTGCTGGAGTTTTGGAGTAGTCTCTTATGGAGTTTGGAGATGCAGGGAGAGTCTTTCTGCGAAACCATCCCGATCATATTAACAGCTCCATAAGCACTCAGCCGTGACGAGTGTCACTGCCTGCTTTCTTCAAACAAGTACATGTCATGAGTGAGGCTACTAACCTGTCACACTTGAAGGACCATGTTCCTGTTCCACGGTGTAGATTCTGGTAAGATTGTTTCATTTTTTATTAATAATGATAACATAGAAGACAGAGTCACAGTGTGGCACCTTTTATCTTTACAGAATCAAGGGTTAATTATTCTGGAAGGGGGATTATTGAACAGAGGGGGTTTATACATGATATTGTTTATTGTGTCATTGCTGCTCTATGTGCGAGATGAGGCTCTGGCAATGTGTAGAACTTTCAGGTTACTTGCGGAAACTTGTGTGGCCATTTTTTGGCGCATTTTTCCCTAGTGCAGGGGCGGTCCTGCCAGGCAATCCATGCGACTGGGTGTGGCTCTCTATCCTTCCTGTTGATCTGTGTGATGCAGGAGACGTAGCGGTTTCTGTAGTCCGGGTCCTAGGAGGTGGTGACTGCCCCAGCCATTGGTGGTATAAAGGTGCCTTTTAATCAATAAAGTTAGTCTAACCAAGCACGCAAGCGATGGAGGACTCTGACGCGTTGGAAGGATCTCCTTCCTTCATAAAGTCTCATTCCGGTGTTTATTGTGAGGAGGTTCTGGTAGATCAGCCTGCTCAACTATGTACCACATGCCTTGATAAAGTTACAGCATCTAAATGTAAACGGATGTCTTGTACTACTGAGCCATCCACCTCTGAGGGTTCTTCGTCCTGGGAGGGTGCGTTCCCTATATTCATCCCCGATTGCACATGCAGAGCCCCGGGGACCAACTGTTACTCCTTCTGGAGAGATTCATTGGCCGTTAGACTTTGCGGATCAACTGGAATCGGCGGTTTCAAAAGGGATCCATGCCTTACCACGTTCTGCTAAGCGCAAGCTTAGGGTTTATCATAGCGGCCCGGCCCAGGGTTTGTCCTCACCAATGGGAGAGCCAGAAGCTATACGAAGACGAGGCCCACTCCCACTCTTCGGAGGAGGCCCCTTCTGGGTCAGAGTCTGTGTCATCTAAACCTCCGGCAGCGGAGGAGCCTGGTTATAGGTTTAGGATGGAGAATTTGCGCTTTCTGCTACGGCAGGTGCTTGCTACTCTGGAGGTTCCGGAACCTAAGATACCGGAGGAACCTGCAATTCCTAAGGTTGAAAAGGTATACGAGGAGAGGGTAAAACCTCAGTCTTTCCCGGTTCCCGTTAAGATTGCTAATATTAATAAGAACGAATGGGAGCAATTAGGTTCTTCCTTTTCCCCTTCTTCCTTTAAAAAATTGTTCACCTAAAGATTGGATCAAGTTAGACCGAGATATTTTAAATACGGACAATGTTGGCCCCCTCGCATGGCTAGATCCAAAACATAGACCGAAGGCCACGACGTCTTTTCCTCTACTCACTGACTTCTTCTCCACATGGGACAGGCTACTTAACACTTCCACAAACATATCTACAAGAGTATCCCCGCTCCTTCCTATCTATAATAACCCCTCGTTACCTTGGGACCTTAAAGGTAAAAGGACCAACGAACATGACCACATGGCAGACCGGGTGTGGCACACGATAGCCGACGGTCACAAACTCAAAGACCTAGACAGGATCAGGGAAGATACACCACATATCTCACTAACTTGGTTCTCACACAACCAACTAGGGCATTTTCTCTCTACACACCAACACAAACAACAACTGGGGAGACCACTGACCCCTTTTGAGTCCTTATGTATGCAAGTTTCGCCTATTAGTCATGCAATATCCAAAATGTACAAGCTTCTCCTAGTAGATGATACTCAAATACTCCCCTCATACACCAAAGCGTGGGAGAGGGAACTACACACAGATATCTCACACCAGGAGTGGCAGAGAGCTTTCGACCACACGAAACGCTCCTCAATATCAGCTAGGGTGCAGGAGTCTAACTATAAATTCTTATCCCGGTGGTACCTCACGCCAAACAGACTGCAATCCATATATAAGACTGCCTCACGGAGGTGCTGGAGGGAATGTGGAGGTGAGGGGTCCTTGTCACATATCTGGTGGGGATGCCCCGAACTTGATTCATACTGGACAGGGATACTTTCCCATATAAAAGACATAGTAGGCCACGCCTTGCCCAATGACCCCAAGATACTACTCTATATGTCCCTTCCTAAGCTAGAGAATAAGATCTCTAAAGCCTTACTGATGGTCATGCTGAATAGTGCCAAACTGTTAATACCAGGTACTGGAAATCCAGGACAGTCCCGACTGTAGCGGAATGGAGAAAGGAGGTCTCCACACACCTTAACCTGGAAAGATACCACCACCTCACGCATGATACATTAGATATACATGACCAAATGCTGACAATGTGGACCTCTAGCACAGATGCTCTGACAGAATAGACCATAGTACCGACATGGTCCTCGCCCCCCCTCCCCCCCCCTCCCCCCCCTCAACCCCCCCCTCCCCCCCTTTTTCCCACATACCCCCCCCCCGGGGGCCGCGCTAACTTTACTGCTAACATTCTCTGAAACACATACGATGCTGCTACACCTTATTATGTTACTATTTGACTATGTTTTATCAATGTTTACTTGGATTCTTTCTACCCCAGTTGGAAATGGGATGGCAGAGGTTGGACTTTTGGACATTCTATACACCTCCTTACCCCACCATACCCCAAGCTTTACATTCCTGTAAGCTCGGCCTAGGCCAAGCTCCATCTGGAAATCTCTATCTTTACAACTGTAAGATGCAAAAACATGTCTTTGTCATTTACTGCCTGCTTTATATTGCATCATTTTGCTATGCTTGTATTCTTTTTTATTCTCTCTTTCAATAAAGCTCTTTGAAACCAAAAAAAAAAAAAAAAAAAAAAAAAATTGTTCACCATTCCAGACTCTCAGCTTGATCTGTGGGGGACCATCTCTAAGGTGGATGGGGTTATCTCTACGCTCGCGAAGCAGACGACTATTTCCCTCGAGGATAGTTCGTCGTTTAAAGAGTAAAAACAGAAATGACAGGAGCACCGGTAGACGAAACAACAGTGTTTATTCCAAAACAACGCTGAATGTAAAATAGAGCACAAAATTGTAATAACGATACTGTTCTTGTAAAGTAATGCTCTTCAAGCACTGACAGCAGCTGATTACCCAAAATAGGATGGAGTGTCAAAACAGCTGACGCGTTTCAGCTGGAAAGCCGTAGTCTTAGCTGATAAAAAAAATTAAAACAAGCACCCTTTTTCTAGGGCTAACCCTCATCCCATTGGGCAGCCAGTTGAGCCAATCCGAGCTCACATATGGTTAACAAGCAAATTTCATCTATGGACATACCAGTACGAGCAATCACAATTATAAAAATCCCCAGTGAGCAAGGAACACCATCATCCTGTGTCCAAACCAGATCGATCACAGATCACCCCCAAGGACCGGACGCGGTAAGTCGGCCAATTGAGTCACATTGTTACTTCTAGTGTGTGGGACTTTTTGTATTTGTGAATCACATTCAGAGCGTGGGATCCCGCTCACTTACTGCATACGGAAAGAAGTTTTGCTCATTTTCACGGAGTAGAGGGAGAAGGGAGTTATATATAAGATGTCTAACACGGACAGCAGTTCACAGTTACAAGCACGTACTTTTTACTCCCTAATGACAGTCTCTGAAAGGGATGAACATACCAGGGAAATTGATGCCATATTTTCTACAGATCCTACGAAACTTTCATTAACAGCTTTGTTTGAGGACATGGAACAATTGCTGATTAAAGAAAATAGACTGAAATGGGACATAATAACATTAAATAAATATAATGAGCTTGGTCTTATTCCCAGGGGATTGCGTATAAATAAGTTCCCAACTTTCCAAACTGAGGATAGAGAATTCATAAGGTTATGGAATGAAACTTTATCAGAGTGTTCAGTTAGGCTCATGATGTTACTTGTATAATATAAGACCACACAATTACAAGTCATTACAGATAAAATTTCTGTGATCCAAGATGAGCTCAACACTCGTAGTGGGGAGTTAGATTTCCCAACTCTGGACCAAATCTTACATGACACGATAGCTGAGGCCAAGCAGGTGTTACTAGAGAGAAAACACAGCAAATTTGTAAGGGACCAGACAGATTTTAATAATGACCTAGTCTATGTCTGGAACCGCAAAGAACGTTTTTCTAGGAGAAAGGAATCAAATGCTAGAGGGGGCACTGGAGCCAGGAGAGGCAATAGACAAAGGAACAGAGGGAGGGGTAGAAGGGGCCAACGCAGAATTCAATTTACTGATAATGACACAGATTCACAAGGGGAAAGCTCAGGATCTGGAGGGGAGGACACAGATAGTAACTACACCCCCTATCCCCTCAGCACCAATATACCCCTAATGATCAGGGAAGTACCTCCCAAGTGATAAGGCCAAAGGAAGGCAGCCTACCAGTAGTCTCAATTCTCAAAAATGCCAAACCATATGCATATTCAAAGTATAATTTACAAAAACCAGGAACCACAACTAGTACTGATTACATTGCTACCAACACAGAAAGGGTACAAGCGAATCAGGTTTTTAAAAAGCTGAAAAACATGTTGAGAAAGATGTTTCAGCACACAGGGTTTGTTTTTCAGCCAGCAGCGGCCATTGTGATTCACATTCTTGGTGTGGACCCGGGAAAAAGACGTTCTCAGCAGACAGTCCTTCCATCCGGGGGAACCGGGGAATGGTCTCTTCACCCCGAGGTGTTTGCGGAGATTTGTCACAGATGGGGAACACTGGAGATAGATCTCATGGCATCCATATTCAATTGCAAGCTACCTCGATACGGATCGAGGTCCAGGGATTGAGGTCCAGGGATCCCCAGGCAGAGCTGATAGATGCCTTAGTGGTTCCTTGGGGATTCAGCCTAGCTTATATTTTTCCACCGCTACCACTTCTACTTCGCGTAGTGGCACCCATCAAACAGGAGTGGGCCCCAGCCATTCTGATTGCTCCTTCGTGGCCGCGGAGGACGTGGTTTGCAGATCTGGTGGGGATGTCATCCTCTCCGCCATTGAGATTACCCTGTCGCAGGGATCTGCTGTCACAGGAGCCCTTTCAACATCAAAATCTAGATTCTCTGAGGCTGACTGCGTGGAGATTGAATGCCTAGTCATAGCTAAGAGAAGCTTTGTCAGAAAGTGTTATTGATACTCTAATTCAGGCAAGGAAGCCAGTCACTCGTCTCATCTACCATAAGGTGTGGAGGACTTACTTGTCCTGGTGTGAGAAGCATGGATATCCTTGGCATAAGGTGAAGGTATCCAGAATTCTGTACTTTCTCCAAGATGGTTTGGAGAAGGGTCTTGCCACTAGTTCCTTAAAAGGACAGATTTTGGCATGAACAGTTTTGTTGCATAGGAGGCTCGCTAAGCTCCCTGACATTCAATCTTTTGTTCAGGCTCTGTCTAGAATCAGGCCTGTATTTAGACAGTCAACTCCACCTTGGAGCTTAAACTTAGTACTTAAGGTTTTGCAGAGGGTTCCGTTTTAAGATTCTGTCCTGGAAGGTTCTCTTCCTGTTGGCTATTGCATCGGCACGTAGAGTATCTGAACTAGCTGCCTTGCAACGTGATCCTCCTTATCTGGTGTTTCATGCGGATAAGGCTGTACTTCGCACTGGATTGGGGTTTCTCCCCAAGGTGGTGTCTAACCGTAACATCAATCAGGAAATCATTTTTCCTTCTTTGTGTCCTAAACCTTCCTCTTCAAAGGAGAGGTTACTTCATAACCTGGATGTGGTTCGTGCCTTGAAGTTCTATCTTCAGGCTACAAAGGATTTCAGACAGTCTACATCTCTTTTTGTGGTGTATTCTGGGAAGGGGCAAAGGGCCTCTGCTACTTCTTTGTCTTTTTGGTTGAGGAGCTTGATTTGTTTGGCTTATGAGACAGCGGGACATAAGCCTCCTCAGAGGATCACGGCTCATTCAACTAGAGCTGTGGCTTTGTCTTGGGCCTTCAAGAATATGGAGCAAATTTGTAAGGCGGCTACCTGGTCCTCCTTACACACTTTTACAAAGTTTTACAAATTTGACGTTTTTGCTTCGGTGGAAGCTTTTTTTGGGAGAAAGATTTTGCAGGCTGTGGTGCCCTCAGATTAGGGTCCGCCTTTTACCCTCCGGTTTATTCAGTGTCCTCTAGAGCTTGGGTATATGTTCCCAATACTAATGAATGAAGCCATGGATTTTCCTCCACTTTAGATGTAAAACATAAATTATGCCTACCTGATAATTTCATTTCCATCGAGGGGAGGAGAGTCCACGGCTCCCGCCCGTATCTCTGTTGGGCGGCCCTAAATTTATTAATCTTCTTGTACCTTTTTTACCCTGATATTTCTCCTACTGTTCCTGGTTCCCTCGGCAGAATGACTGGGGGATGTGGGAAGTGGGGGAGGTATTTAAGCCTTTGGCTGGGGTGTCTTTGCCTCCCCCTGGTGGCCAGGTTATTAATTCCCAATAGTAATGAATGAAGCCGTGGACTCTCCTCCCTAGTTGGAAATGAAATTATCAGGTAAGCATAATTTATGTTTTTTGAGGTTGTTAAAGCTGTGAGAGTGCTGGATTCACCTGGAAGTTTATATTTATATATATATATATATATATATATGTATCTGTATATATGTATCTGTATCTATCTATCTATCTATCTATCTATCTATCTATCTATCTGTCTGTATCAATATATATATCTGTATACATCACATATACATAAAATCATAAATATGTGTGTATATATATATATATATATATATATATATATATATAGATTGATAGATATATATATTTACCTAAAAAATTTATATTATATATATATATATATATTATATATATATATATATATATATATAGAATAAATAGAACATATTCTTTTATGTGAAGAACATTGGAATGTGAAATATTCATATTTCGGATTGGGTTTTGAGCGAGTATTAGTGTCCCCCCCCCACACACTTTTTGCGCTCCATTAAAGTCTATAGGGGAATACATTAATGCTGTTGTGAGCACATTTGGGTTAGCATGCAAGTAAAACCTTTTTACTTTCAACTTGTAATACACACGGAACCCGACGTGGGCAAAAAGCTGAAGTCTAGCCGGGTTAACTAACGCTCCACTCGTAATCTAACTATTAGTAATCTTAAAGTGCGTTACTGAAATATTAAGGGCTAGATTACAAGTGGAGCACTAAATATCGCTTGTGCCAAAAAAAATACAAATTTAAGATACTGGATGAAATCTCTCCCCATTTATTGGCAAAGAAAGGATCAAATAATGTTAACTAAGAGAGAGAGGTTAAGAAGGAGGTAGGAATCTGAGAGAAAAAAGATTTTTTAAATTATATTTTACTTACCTTCTTTCAAATTATTTTAATCGTCGTTTCAATTATAGGTTCCTGCACAGGCCTCCAAAAGCATTTGCCAGAATTCAAATCTAAAGCCCTATAAAATAAATTAAATTAATGAATTCATTAAATGAATAGAAATATTTGTGATCACAAGTTACATTTCATTATAGCATACAGGCTACTCCTGCATCTTTTTTATTGAACACCAATATATCATATTTTTATGATAGGATCATTTGTTTTAATGTACTTTCACAGTAATCTAAAAACCCTGTACCTACAAAAAGCAATATATACACAGACTAAAGCACAGCTCTTAGTCACAGGGGCTGACATGCCTGGATATTAGCGCGCTCGCTCTTGATTTTCAGCACGTGCGTATGCATAGCAAGCTAGTGATGTTATGTGCAACATTGCTGGCCCCTTTTGTGCAAACAAGTTGTTCAAATGTACTTATGGAAATGAAACCCACATTTTTATTTTATGATTCAGATACAGCAGCAAATTTAAACAACTTTCTAATTTACTCCTATTATCAATTTGTCTTTGTTCTCTTGGTATCTTTATAAAAATTGATAATAGGAGTAAATTAGAAAGTAGACTAAAATTGCGGCTCTATCTGAATCATGAAAGAAAAAAAATTGTGTTTCATATCCCTTTAACATTAAAATATGTTTTACATTTATTTATACATGCACCGGACAATAATCATTGAATTACAAAAGATCTGATTACAAAATAAATGCTTAAAAAACATTTAACACTGTAATTTCGCTAATAAAATGTACATAGGCTTGCAGTCCAGGGACATACCCATTGAAAAGTTTCTGGAGTATATTTATATTTTCTTCTTCGCTGTGGCCAGTAAGGGACAGATGTAAATGAGCTCTTTGTACTAGTCTCCGTTCAGCATCTAATAGGGTCAGTTTCTAGTGCACCTGCTCAGCATCTTGCATGATTGCTGAGGGTTGGTAGGTCTGCCCACTTTCCTGCCCACAGCTTTCCTTGTCTCTAGAGACTAACCAAGCAGTGCCATCTCTCCCGATGCCATGGGTACCGCCCGTGAAGCACCCCATTAAACCAAAGTCCCCCTCACTTTACGGTTCCAGAAAGCCTCAGAGAAATGCTGAGATACAGGGAGTGCAGAATTATTAGGCAAGTTGTATTTTGAGGATTAATTTTATTATTGAACAACAACCATGTTCTCAATGAACCCAAAAATCTCATTAATATCAAAGCTGAATAGTTTTGGAAGTAGTTTTTTAGCTTGTTTTTAGTTATAGCTATTTTAGGGGGATATCTGTGTGTGCAGGTGACTATTACTGTGCATAATTATTAGGCAACTTAACAAAAAACAAGTATACCCATTTCAATTATTTATTTTTACCAGTGAAACCAATATAACATCTCAACATTCACAAATATACATTTCTGACATTCAAAAACAAAACAAAAACAAATCAGTGACCAATATAGCCACCTTTCTTTGCAAGGACATTCAAAAGCCTGCCATCCATGGATTCTGTCAGTGTTTTGATCTGTTCACCATCAACATTGCGTGCAGCAGCAACCACAGCCTCCCAGACACTGTTCAGAGAGGTGTACTGTTTTCCCTCCTTGTAAATCTCACATTTGATGATGGACCACAGGTTCTCAATGGGGTTCAGATCAGGTGAACAAGGAGGCCATGTCATTAGATTTTCTTCTTTTTATACCCTTTCTTGCCAGCCACGCTGTGGAGTACTTGGACGCGTGTGATGGAGCATTGTCCTGCATGAAATCATGTTTTTCTTGAAGGATGCAGACTTCTTCCTGTACCAACTGCTTGAAGAAGGTGTCTTCCAGAAACTGGCAGTAGGACTGGGAGTTGAGCTTGACTCCATCCTCAACCCGAAAAGGCCCCACAAGCTCATCTTTGATGATACCAGCCCAAACAGTACTCACCTCCACCTTGCTGGCATCTGAGTCGGACTGGAGCTCTCTGCCCTTTACCAATCCAGCCACGGGCCCATCCATCTGGCCCATCAGACTCACTCTCATTTCATCAGCTCCAACCTTAGAAAAATCAGTCTTGAGATAGTTCTTGGCCCAGTCTTGACGTTTCAGCTTGTGTGTCTTGTTCAGTGGTGGTCGTCTTTCAGCCTTTCTTACCTTGGCCATGTCTCTGAGTATTGCACACCTTGTGCTTTTGGGCACTCCAGTGATGTTGCAGCTCTGAAATATGGCCAAACTGGTGGCAAGTGGCATCTTGGCAGCTGCACGCTTGACTTTTCTCAGTTCATGGGCAGTTATTTTGCGCCTTGGTTTTTCCACACGCTTCTTGCGACCCTGTTGACTATTTTGAATGAAACGCTTGATTGTTCGATGATCACGCTTCAGAAGCTTTGCAATTTTAAGAGTGCTGCATCCCTCTGCAAGATATCTCACTATTTTTGACTTTTCTGAGCCTGTCAAGTCCTTCTTTTGACCCATTTTGCCAAAGGAAAGGAAGTTGCCTAATAATTATGCACACCTGATATAGGGTGTTGATGTCATTAGACCACACCCTTCTCATTACAGAGATGCACATCACCTAATATGCTTAATTGGTAGTAGGCTTTCGAGCCTATACAGCTTGGAGTAAGACAACATGCATAAAGAGGATGATGTGGTCAAAATACTCATTTACCTAATAATTCTGCACTCCCTGTATATATTAGTGCTGAATAGTCATGAGGGATCATATTGCTATAACCTGCTTTGAGAACCTTCTGTAGTAGATATTGTCATTTTTAAAAGTCCTACTATAAGTTAATATTGTACTCTGTCATCCATATGAAAAAGCAACATTTAAGCATGGTGTTTTTTTTGCCTGAAAAATATAAAGTAAAAACTGTTTAAATTTACACTTAAATTAATACTGCAGTGTTAATTGTGTATTTCCACTTGTACAACGAGAACTTGTACCTATAAGCTGATGAGCATTAGCAGGAAGCACATAGCATATAAGTAAATATCTATCAGTTGATGACCATTAGCAGGAAGTACCTATCAGCTGATGAGCATCAGTAGAAAGTACCTATTAGCTAATGAGCATTAGTAGGAAGTACCTATCAGCCAATGAGCATTAGTAGAAAGTACCTATCAGCTAATGAGCATTAGTAGGAAGTACCTATCAGCTAATGAGCATTAGAAGGAAGTATCTATCAGCTGATGAACATTAGCAGGAAGTACATATCAGCTGATGAGCATTATCAGGAAGTACCTATCAGCTGATGAGCATTAGTAGGAAGTACTTATAAGCTAATGAGCATTAGTAGAAAGTACCTATCAGCTAATGAGCATTAGTAGGAAGTACCTATCAGCCAATGAGTATTAGAAGGAAGTATCTATCAGCTAATGAGCATTAGTAGGAAGTATCTATCAGCTAATAAACATTAGTAGGAAGTACCTATCAGCTAATGAGCATTAGTAGGAAGTATCTATCAGCTAATGAGCATTAGTAGGAAGTATCTATCAGCTAATGAGCATTAGAAGGAAGTATCTATCAGCTAATGAGCATTAGTAGGAAGTATCTATCAGCTAATGAGCATTAGTAGAAAGTACCTATCAGCTAATGAGCATTAGCAGGAAGTACCTAACAGCTAATGAGCAGTAGCAGGAAGTACCTAACAGCTGATGAGCAGTAGCAGGACGTACCAGGAAGCACCTATCAGCTGATGAATATCAGCAGGAAGTGCCTATCACCTGATGAGTATTATCAGCAAGCACCAATCAGCTGATGAACATTAGCAGGAAGCACCTTTCAGCTGATGAGCATTATTAGGAAGAATCTATAAGCAGCTGATAAGCATTAGCATTGAGCACCAATCAGCTGATGAGCATTATTAGGGAGAATCTACAAGAAGCTGATGAGCATTAGCATGACGTATCTCATCTGATGAGCATTAGCATGAAGTACCTCTCAGCTGATGAGTAGTAGCAGGAAGCACATATCAGCTGATGAGCATTAGCAGGAAGTACCAGGAAGCACCTATCAGCTGATGAGCATTAGCAGGTTGTACCTAGCAGCTGATGAGCAGTAGCAGGAACTACCAGGAAGCACCTATCAGCTGATGAGCATTAGCAGGAAGTACCTAGCAGCTGATGAGTAGTAGCAGGAAGTACCAGGAAGCACCTATCAGCTGATGTGCATTAGCAGGAAGTACCAGGAAGCACCTATCAGCTGATGAGCATTAGCAGGAAATACCAGTAAGCACCTATCAGCTGATGAGCATTAGCAGGAAGTATCTAGAAGCACCTAGCAGCTGATGAGTAGTAGTAGGAAGTACCAGGAAGCACCTATCAGCTGATGAGCATTAGCAGGAAGTTCCAGGAAGCACCTATCAGCTGATGAACATTAGCAGTAGGTTCAGTTCCAGGAAGCACCTATCAGCTGATGAGCATTAGCAGGAAGTTCCAGGAAGCACCTATCAGCTGATGAGCATTAGCAGGACATACCAGGAAGTACCTATCAGCTGATGAGCATTAGCAGGAAGCACCTATCAGCTGATGAGTAATAGCAGGAAGCACATATCAGCCAATGAACATTAGTAGGAAGTATGCTGATACTGTCTGTTGTATTGTTACAGTTTAAATGTAAACAGCTTTTACATGTTTAAATTGGGGTGATTTTTTCTTTACATTTATAAATGTATTTATTTATACCATTCATCTCAAAATCAAAACCTGTAATCAGTTACTTACTATAATGCACAGTATTGGGATCAAGCACAGAAACACAGCAAACATGACAATCAGGGCGATGCCATACGCAGGCATGGATTCATTGTTGTTACTTGCACCTTCCAGAAAGAAAAAGAAACAAAATATTACAGAGTAATAGAGGATAGCTGTTCATTTAGTGGTGACAAGCTCTTAATTTTTTATTGTTAATTTAATCTATACATGTTAGTGACGTTAACATCAGGATAACAATGAGCTTATAACTCCTCACTAAGTTAAAGGGCCATGATACACAAATGTTGAAACACTTGAAAGTGATGCAGCATAGCTGTAAAAAGCTGACTTGAAAATATCACCTGAACATCTCTATGTAAAAAAGAAAGATATTTTACCTCAAAATGTCCTAATGTCCATTGTAAAGGACTTTAAGCAGCAAATCAGTATGTCTGTCCCGGGACAGGCAAGGGAGCGAGCCTCGTGCACACTTATGTTCTTTCCTGTCAGTGTACCAGGAATCAGACTGAGACAAGAAGTTCAAAAATAATCACACCTTTATAAATAGCAAAAAATAATAAAAAGTCCACAAGTCAAATAACAAGCCAGGAATCAAAACCAGAACTGGTAGTCAGACGAGCCGAGTCAGGAGCCAAAGCGAATAGTCAGACGAGCCGGAATCAGGAACAAGGAGAACAGCAGAGTCAGGAACAAGCCAGGGATCAGGAACCAGGAGGGACGTCAGACAGCCAGGTAAGACACAGGAGCTCTCACAAACAGGTCTGAGACAACGCAAGGGCAAAACATACTGAACAGAGGCCCTTTAAATAATAAGTGATGAAATCACAATTCTGAGACTGCATCCTGTCTCACAAGGATGATGTACACCAGCCTGGCCATAAAAGGAAGTGCAGGAAATGAGCAGCATTACACAGTATGTACCAGAGTCAGGAAGAGAGGTTAGTAAAATGGCTGCCAGCAGCACATGGCAAACAGATCAGGGAAAAAACTCTGACAGTACCCTCCCCTTAATGACCCCTCCCCCACGGGAGGACAAAAGGCTTATTGGGGAAACGGGCATGAAAGGCACGGAGGAGGGCGGGAGCATGAACATCAGAGGAGGGAACCCATGAACGCTCCTCCGGACCGTAGCCCCTCCAGTGGACCAAATACTGTATGCAGCCCCTGGATATACGAGAGTCAATAATGCTGCTGACCTCATACTCCTCATGGTTGTCAACAAAGATAGGGCGGGGACGAGACAACACAGTGGTAAACCGATTACAAACCAATGGTTTCAAGAGGGAGACATGAAAAACATTGGAGATGCGCATTGCAGGAGGAAGGTCAAGAGCATAGGCGACAGGATTGACCCGTCTGAGATTTCGAAAAGGACCAACATAACGGGGAGCCAGTTTATTGGAAGGCACACGAAGGTTCAAGTTGCGCGAGCAGATGCCTACGATCAGCCTGGAACTTTTGGCGCTGCATAGAACAATGAAGGCAATCCTGAATTTGCACCCACGTGGAACAGAGTTGCCAGAGATGCTCCTCCAAAGCTGGAATACCCTGAGACATGAATGAATCGGGCAACAAAGATGGTTGAAACCCATAAATCACCATGAATGATAACTTAGAGGAAGCATTAATAGCACTATTACAAACAAACTCTGCCCAAGGTAACAGTTCAGAACAATTATTGTGGTGATCTGAGACATAGTAACGGAGGAACTGTTCCAGAGCTTGATTAGACCATTCTGCAACCCCATTGGATTGAGGGTGATATGCAGAGGAGAAGGAAAGCTGGATCCCCATTTGAGCACAAAAGGAACACCAAAATCTTGAGACAAACTGGCTACCCTGGTTCGACACTATCTCCTTGGGTAACCCATGTAAATGGAAGACCTCCCGGGCAAACATTGAAGCAAGCTCCTGAGCTATAGGCAACTTCTTCAAGGGAATGCAATGTGACATTTTAGAAAAACGGTCAACCACCATAAGGATAACAGTATTGCCATTGGAAACAGGGAGCTCGACAATGAAGTCCATGGAAGATGTGTTCAAGGACGCTCACCATTAGCAATAGGTTGAAGAAGACCCACAAGAAGACGTCAAGGAGTCTTATTCTTTGCACAAACTGAGCAGGAGGCAACATAAGCAGCGACATCAGAACAAAGAGCTGGCCACCAGAATTGTCGAGTGACAGACCAAATCATTTGGTTCTTGCTTGGGTGACCTGCGGCTTTAGGATAGGGGTAAGTTTGCAAAAGTTTAGTTTGAAGATTCTCAGGAACAGAACACTTAACACTAGGTTTCTCAGGAGGAGCATTGGTTTGTGCAGCCAGGATCTCCTCCCCCAAGGGAGAAGTCAAATTAGTACGTATGGTAGCCAAAATATGGTCAGGAGGTATAACTGGAGTAGGTACAGACTCCTCCTTGGACAGAGGCGAAAACTGTCGAGACAGGGCATCAGCCCTAAGATTCTTACTACCATGCAGGTAGGAGACAACATAATTAAACCAAGACAAAAATAGCGCCCATCTGGCCTGTCGGGGTGACAAACGTTTTGCTTCAGATAGATAAGTTAAATTCTTGTGGTCAGTAAGAATGAGCACTGGCACGCTAGTACCCTCGAGAAGATGCCTCCATTCCTTGAGTGCCAAAATTATGGCCAGTAACTCCCTGTCACCAATTTCTTAGAGAAGAAACCACATGGATAAAAAGAACCGTTAGGCATAGGACGTTGAGACAAGACGGCACCTACTCCAGTCTCAGACGCATCGACCTCAAGAACGAAAGGCAGGACAGGGTTAGGATGAGCCAGAACTGGAGCGGCAGCAAAGGCAGTCTTAAGACTATCAAAGGCCTTAATGGCAGTAGGTGACCAATGGAGTGGATCATTCTCTTTACGGGTCATGTCTGTGATAGGTTTGACCAAGGAAGAAAAGTTTTTAATAAACTTTCTATAGTAATTGGCGAACCCCCCAAAATGTTGAATAGACCGAAGACCAACTGGGCGAGGCCACTGCAGAACTGCAGATAACTTGTCAGGATCCATGGAGAACCCTGCAACAGAGATAACATAACCTAGGAAGGTTACTTGAGTCTGATGGAACTCACATTTCTCGAGTATACAAAAAAAGGCCGTTCTCACGTAGTCTCTGAAGAACCCGTGTAACATCAGAACGATGAGCCTCAAGTGTGGGTGAGTGTATGAGGATGTTGTCTAAGTACACCACAACACACTGTTGCAACATATCTCGTAGGACATTATTAATAAATTCCTGAAAAACAGCAGGAGCATTACATAAGCCAAAGGGCATTACAAGATACTCATAATGCCCGCTCCTGGTGTTAAATGCTGTTTTCCATTCGTGGCCCTCCTTGATCCTAATGATATTGTACGCTCCTCTCAAATCAAGTTTAGTAAAGTATCTCCCTTGAGGAGGTCAAAGAGTTCCGTAATGAGCAGAATAGGGTAAGCATTCTGAATGGTAAGACGATTAAGACCCCTATAATCGATGCATGGTCTTAACTCGCCACCCTTTCTTTCACAAAGAAGAAGCCAGCCCCTGCAGGAGAGCAGAATTTGCGGATGATCCCCCGAGACAGAGCATCAGCAACATGCTCCTCCATAGCACAATTCTCCGCAACAGACAGAGGGTAAACCCGGCCCCGAGGAGGAATGGCTCCGGGTTGCAGGTCTATGGCACAATCGTAAGACCGGTGAGGAGGCAACGTACCGGAGGCACCTTGTCAAAAACATCTAGGAACTCTTGGTACTCCTCTGACAATTGAGATACTGAAGACGTGCACAAGACTTTAACTGGTTTCCGAAGAGAAGTGGAAATACATTGTGGAGACCACGACAAAATTTCGGACCTGCACCAGTCGAGACTGGGATTATGCTTTTGGAGCCAAGGATAACCCAGAATAAACGGAAAATGCGGAGAGTTTATCACCTGGAACTGGAGGGTTTCAAAATGGAGAGCCCCAACAGCCATTGTTAACGGAGCAGTTTCGTGAGTAACAAGTGCGCTGAAGGGGCCTGCCATCAATGGCCTCAATAGCAAGCAGGCAAAACAGGAATGGAGTGCTTTGATACAAAAGCACTGTCAATGAAATAGCCCGCAGCACCGGAGTCAACAAGAGCTGGGTGACTATGGAGGAGTCCACCCAGGAAAGGACAACCATGACCAAAGGTTTCTCCTTTAGCGGTTCCAGGGATGAGGATAAACCACTCAAGGTCTGCTCCGACAGGACCTTAGGTATGAGCGTTTCCCGGCCGTGTAGGACAAGACTTGAAAAGGTGGCCCTGTAACCCACAATAGAGGCAGAGCTCCTCCCTCCTCTTAAAGGCCCTCTCCGCCGAGGAGAGACGCGTGAATCACAACAGCATCGGCTCAGCAGTACCTGGACTCGGACCAGGAGCAGGGATAGGCACAGACAAAGGTTGTGGCGGACATTTTCCAAAGTACAGACCTTAGTGAAGGACACCAAGGTACATTTGAAATTAAAAACATTATTTTATAGCGCTTGATGTTATTATACTGATGCAGATACCACTGATCCTATAACCAGCCCTCCTCTGGCTATACCCATGAGCCAGTGTCACTACTGTGTCTTTGTAGTGCTTGGTGTTATTATACTGATGCAGATACCACTGATCCTATAACCACCCCTCCTCTGGCTATACCCATGTGCCAGTGTCAGTACTGTGTCATTATATAGTGCTGGGTGTTATTATACTGATGCAGATACCACTGATCCTATAACCAGCCCTCCTCTGGCTATACCCATGTACCAGTGTCACTACTGTGTCATCATATAGTACTGGGTGTTATTATACTGATGCAGATACCACTGATACTATAACCAACCCTCCTATGGCTATACCCATGAGCAAGTGTTACTACTGTGTCATTATATAGTGCTGGGTGTTATTATACTGATGCAGATACCACTGATCCTATAACCAGCCATTGTCTGGCTATACGCATGTGCCAGTGTCACACCCAGCTCTATACAAAGACACAGTAGTGACACTGGCACATGCGTATAGCCAGACAAGGGCTGGTTATAGAATCAGTGGTATCTGCATGAGTATAATAACACCCAACCCTATATAATGACACAGTAGTGACACTGGCACATGGGTATAGCCAGAGGAGGGCTGGTTATAGGATCAGTGGTATCTGCATCTGTATAATAACACCCAGCTCTATACAAAGACAGATACACATCCAGTATTTCACTCAGGCTTTATTTATTCCATAACTTATCACCCAATATCGCTAGCAGTCTCTTGACAAGCCACAAACTTTATTCACACTACATATTTTTTTTATTCCTATTATTTAATCAGAAAGAAAAGATATACTAAGGTTGTGGCGGACACTGCAAGGGCTAGTCACGGACACCAGTGTCCGTGTACAGACACCTTGCCTATCCCTGACCAGGAGGCATGGGAGGAGAGGGAGTCATGGGTGGGAACAAACACGTAGGAGACAACGGAACAGGAGTCTTCCGCAAGCGCTCCTTGAAAGAGGGCCTCTCATTTAGTCTGATGTCAATTAGGATCAAAAAAGACACCAATGCCTTGAGATCTTCTAGTAAATCTCTGGCAGCAACTTCGTCCTTAATCGCATCAGAAAGCCCATGAAAGAAGGCGTCAACAAGGGCTTCATTGTTCCAACCTACATCTGCGGCAAGCGTACGGAACTCAATGGCATACTAAGCAACAGATTTTGTACCTTGCTGAATGAACATGAGTCGTTTAGCAGCAGAGGAGGAGTGAGCCGGAACATCAAATACCTTTTCGAAAGGAGGCCACAAATTCAGGGTAATTTGAAATCACAGGTTTATTAGTCTCCCACAAGGGATTAGCTCAGGCAAGAGCTGTGTCAGAGAGTAACGAGATGAGAAATCCCACCTTAGCTCTGTCAGAGGGAAACGCCTGAGGTAACATCTCAAAGTAAATGCCCATCTGGTTCAAAAACCCTCTGCACTGATTAGGATCGCCTCCATATCACTGAGGTAAAGGTGCAGAACTGGACATGCTCCTGATAGGACTAAGTGCAGCAGCGGAAACAGGAGCAGCCATAACTTGCGGGACACTTTGGTCCAAATGTGCAGTGTGAGTCAGCAGGGTTTGCAGGGATAGTGCAAATTGATCCAAACGGTGATCCTGTTCATCCATCCTGGAAATGATGGCAGGTAAAGGTGGATTATTAGCACCATCAGGATTCATGTCCCTTGTGTAATGTCAGGGTGCCAGGAATCAGACTGAGCAAGAAGTGCAAAAATAATCACACCTTTATTAATAGCAAAAAATAATAAAAAGTCCACAAGTCAAAGAACAAGCCAGGAATCAAACCAGAACTGGTAGTCAGACGAGCCGAGTCAGGAGCCAAAGCAAATAGTCAGACGAGCCAGAATCAGGGACAAGGAGAACAGCAGAGTCAGGAACAAGCCAGGGATCAGGAACCAGGAGGGACGTCAGACAGCCAGGTAATAAACAGGAGCTCTCACAAACAGGTCGGAGACAACATAAGGGCAAAGCATACTGAACAGAGGCCCTTTAAATAATAAGTGATAACATCACAATTCTGAGACTGCATCCTGTCTCACACGGATGATGTACACCAGTCCGGCCATAAAAGGAAGTGCAGGAAATGAGCAGCATCACACAGTTTGCACCAGAGTCAGGAAGAGAGGTGAGTAAAATGGCTGCCAGCAGCACATGGCAAACAGATCAGGGAAAAAGCCCTGACATTTCCCTATTCAGTTTACAAAAGTTTACTATGTAATCTCATGAGAGTTGAGTGAAATCTCATGAGATCACAGTAAAATAGTTCATGATCTCAGCACTGTTGATGCTGATTGGCTGCTGTTCATTTCTTCCCTTTTTTTATTTTTACCTGCAGCTGGGAGCAGCCGAGTATAACTTTTTACACAGAACTTACTCTGCTGAGCTGAGGAGATTGTGAGGTAAAATATCTTCCTTTTTTACATAGAGATTCTCAGGTGATATTTTCCTGTCAGCTTTTTACAGTTATATTGCATCAGTTTCAAGTGATTTAGCATATGATATTATGTCCCTTTAAGAAAGGAACAAAATACTTAAAGGGACAATCTACATCTTAGTCATCTTAAATTATTACTTTAGGTTAAAGGGATATTAATCACTAAATAAATGCTAGATACAATGATGCATTCAAATAAAAGATTAGTATGAGAATAACATATAGATGTATTTTTAAAGTTTCATTAGCTGTTTAAATATTGTCAAAATAAGTGTAAAGTTTTAGAGGCCCATTTATCAAGCTCCGAACGGAGCTTGAAGGGCCGTGTTTTTGGCGAGTCTTCAGACTCGCCAGAAACAGCAGTTATGTAGCAGCTGCTCCATAACCCTGTCTGCCTGCTCTGATGAGGCGGACAGGAACCGCTGGAATTCAACCCGATCAAATACGATTGGGTTGATTGACACCCCCCCTGCTGGCGGCCGATTGGCTGTGAGTCTGCAGGGGGCGGCATTGCACCAGCAGCTCTTGTGAGCTGCTGGTGCAATGCTGAATACGGAGAGAGTATTGCTCTACGCATTCAGCGAGGTCTTGCGGACCTGATCCGCACTGTCGGATCAGGTCCGCAAGACCTTTAATAAATTGGCCTCTTTGTGTCTATAAAACACTGGGAGCTGCCATGTTGTAACTGAGGTTATCTTCTCTGCTGTGGTCAATTAGGGACAGTTATAAATAGGTCACTAGAGTGTTCAGTCAATGGCTGTGTGGAATATAACAGTGTTCTGCACTTCCATTTCTTATAGAAACTGAAAACCTCACAATTTCAGAATGGAATTACAGGAAAAGGGGACAAAATAAATAATAAAAGTATATTGCAGCGTTTTATTTATTTATCTGATTCATCATTTTATATTACCATCTCAAAGTGTTTAATGTCCCTTTAAGCTGCAAATATCCTCCTGCAACCCTTTTTATAACATGCAGCAGTACCAGTAAAAAAGTTATTTTAAAATGACTATTTTTCTGGTCACTTTAAAATGGCTGCCAAGCTCCGCCCACTTATGTCATCTTGATCTGGGCTGCATTAAAGGCTTCACTAGTTACAAAAAACTCACTAGTTGGATTCAACAGACTGTCAATGCTATTCGGCAGAGTGCATAGATGTAGCCCAGATCATGACCAGAAACAAAAGTAATTTTAAAATAACCTTTTTAATGCTCCCCTCCTAGTGCATGATATAGTAAGGGTTAAAAAGACTATTTGCAGCTTTATCTAAGCTAAGACTTTACGATGACTAAGGTGTAGACTGTCCCTTTAAACTTATTTAGTTGTGCTGTTTTTGTTCCAATAGTATGGCACACTTATTATCCCATATGTTTCAGGTTTAGACAAGACCATGGGAAGGTTTCTATGGGAGAGGATCACAGTTAGGGTTAATTGTGGTTTGATTGTCAGCAAAGGATAACATTAAAAGGATGTTAAACAAGCCCATAATTTACAAATCCCTCAATGGAAATATTGAAAAATAGTAACAACAAAGAGGGAAAATATAAAATATAAATTAATCCTTGCTGAAAATTTTCAAACCAGCATCCGGTCTGCTCAAAAAAGTGAGCGATTTAACTGGTAAATAGAACTGTCATTCATCGAAAGATATGAAAATCAGCATGCAGAGTATTTACACTATACATACATACAGAAATGCAAAGAACACCCCTTAGAGAACAAAACTTGTCTGTCTAGGATATTGTGAGAGATCTCGCAGTGCTGGAGGATAATTTTAGATTATCTCATCTGAGCGGAGAGATTTATAGAAGGCATCGCTCAGCTCTCTGAAACTTCCAGGTTCTGCCCTTTTTCTTATAGCACTAAATGCTTGATGATACAAACCTCTCCACTCACGTGAGATGATCTAAAATGATTCTCAAGCACTGCAAGATCCCTTGTGAAATTCTCAAAAGGCAGATTTTACTATACGTCTTCTCCAAGGGGAAATCCCTGCATTTCTGTATGTGAAAGAGAGACAAGCCCAATGCAATGCTGCATGATATGAGTTCTGCTTTGCATTTTATATTATTTTACAATCCAGATTAAGTTTTATTACATTCAAACTTTGCACTTTCTATTTTGTATTTTACTTTTTATACATCAGTGTATTTAGGATTGTGATTTTAGAAATTCTGATTATGCTTTCCCAGTTTCTGTGTAACTTTAACAACTTCTGCTCATGCTTTGTATGTTTATGTGTATCTTTTACAAATTACATTGCCTTTTTTTATTTATTCTTTTTAAATAACTGAAAAACTGACAGCTTCAGTTTCCCAGAAGAATTCTGGCCTGATTCTCTAATTGGGAGAGAAGTTATAATGCAGACGTTCTGCATAAAGAATCTTACAATCACCTATATTTTAGGGTGTTCAGTATTTTACATATTTTGGCCCCTATTTAAGAAAGGTCTTGCGGACCTGATCTGACACTGTGGATCAGGTCTGCAAGACCTTGCTGAATGCGGAGAGCAATACGCTCTCCGTATTCAGCATTGCACCAGCAGCTCACAAGAGCTGCTGGTGCAATGCCGCCCCCTGCAGACTCGCAGCCAATCGGCCGCCAGCAGGGGGGTGTCAATCAACCCGATCATACTCGATCGGGTTTATTTCTGGCGATTCCTGTCCGCCTGCTCAGAGCAGGCGGACAGGGTTATGGAGCAGTGGTCTTTGTGACCGCTGCTTCATAACTGCTGTTTCTGGCGAGTCTGAAGACTTGATAGATAGGCCCCTTTGTCACATCCTCTCCACCTTTTAGTTTGCAAGAAAAAACAGTGTGATTTGAAGGGCGGAAATGTTTAGATAATTATGTTTGGATTTAGGAGAAAATTTCATACACGCCCGTGGAATACCCATGTTCAGCCCATTTTACGATAAAACAACAGTTAAGCTTGTAAGTACGAATTTCTATGTATTTTGTGCACATCCAGTGTACTTAAATTAAGACATATGCTGTACTTATTTAATACGATTTATTCCTGTGTAATTTACTAACAAATTTTACATTTTTGATAAAATACGATTTCTGGTGAAACTTTTCTTATGATTTTTGACACATTTCCCCCCTGCATATTTATGTGTGAATGATTCAATTATTTATTTTGTATGATTTTTAAAATTACAATATTAATTGTTCACTTGTAATGTATGCATCTCCTTCCCATACGAAAATGCAGTATATACCCCATAGCGAGACACCCTATTTTCAGAGTAAAAAGTGGCTTTATATAATTCCATCAGGAAAATAGAAGTACTGAAGAGCATTCTTAAATAATCTCCCCAGCCCAGAGACCTTTAGATAAAAAGGCCACAAGTCTCAGTTTGCAGAAAATACAAATTAAACTGAAATATTTTCACTTCAATTTAAGTTGCTTTTGCCTATATTTTAGTATATATTACTTTTCTGTCTGTTAAAATAAGTGTATTGTGAAATTTGAGCAAACCTTACCTGCATACAGCTGGCAGGATAATTCAGTGAGATCAGATTGTTTAAAATGTTTACATTATTTCACAACAACTGTGAGAGATCTTCAGACATACCCTGGGAACTCCCCTGTTCAGCCCAGGATGGAGCCCAATAGCAGGGTTAGCAGGAAACTGGGATGATTGTATAGCAATAGATTGGAGACTCAAATATATACAACCATCCTGTTTTTAGAATAAAGTTACACTGGCAAATAGCAAATGATGTCCAGAAATAGTTTATACTGGGAAACAGGTACAAGCGAGAATTAAAAGAAGAAAACTGTACAAAGCAGTGTAGCTGATGCTCAGGTGCAAGTTCAGACAGACAAGAGCCAAGTACTGAAAGGCCCACTTTAGAGCCAAGGACAGTAGTGCCCACTTCTGGGCTAAGCAAAGTTGAGTGCCCGCTTCTGGACTAAACAAAGGTGAGTGCCCGCTTCTGGGCTAAACAAAGGTGAGTGCCCACTTCTGTGCCAAGCAAAAGAAGATAGTGCCCACTTCTGGGCTAAGCAAAAGTGAATGCCTGCTTCTGAGCTAAGCAAAGGTTAGTGCCCGCTTCTGGGTCAAGTAAAAGAAGAGAGTGACCGCTTGTGGGACAAACAAAGGGATATGAGGCTGCTGAAAACAGGCTGCTAGCAGCAGACAAAGGCAGTGCTGGAGAAACGATAAACAAAAAGGTACAGCAGGCAATAAGGTACTGGAGCTGGGAACCTGTAACAGGAAAATCCAAGCAATAGTAGTAACTGTATCAAATGCAGAAAGAAGGTCAGAACAGTCCAAGGTTCAAAGGAAGGCAGCAAGAATTTAAATAGGCAATGTCACCAGCAGAAAAAAACAGCAATAAACAGGAAGCAGGAACAGCCAAGACTCTAATGCCAGAGCAAGGAGTAAAGGCACAGGCCCCTAGTTATCAAGCCGTCAACCTCAAATACGCTGGAATTCCACAGCGTATTTGTGATGAGGCTGATTTGCCTTAGTTATCAAGCCCTACACACACGGCAAAAGTAGAATTTAGTGACGTAAGCTTCGATCCGCCGGACTCAGTCCGACACAGATCGATTCTTACGTCACTTCAGATGTTCTGCACACAAGTTCGGCACAATCTGACTACTTTTGCTAGTTATCAAAAAACTAGCAGGTACGCTTGGCACTTTTCCGGCCCAGCGTGCTTGGTTTTCAATCCGCCACCATGGAGGCGGCGGATCCCATAGGAATCAATGGGAGTATGACCATAGCGAAAGTTCATGTTCGCTGCTGCCTGACATCCCATTGATTCCTATGGGAGCTGTCTACACCTAACACCCTAACATGTACCCCGAGTCTAAACACCCCTAATCTATCCCCCCCTACACTGCCGCAACTAAATAAATGTATTACCCCCTAAACCACCACTCCTAGACCCCGCCGCAACTATAATAAATATGTTAACCCCTAAACCGCCGCTCCCAGAGCCCACCGCCACTCTAATAAACTTATTAACCCCTAAACCGCCGCTCCCGGAGCCCACCGCCACTCTAATAAACTTATTAACCCCTAAACCGCCGCTCCCGGACCCCGCCGCCAACTATATTAAACGTATTAACCCCTAATCTGCCCCCCCTACACCGTCGCCACCTATAATAAGTTTATTAACCCCTATCCTGCCCCCCCTACACCGTCGCCACCTATAATAAATTTATTAACCCCTAATCTGCCCCCCCTACACCGTCGCCACCTATAATAAATTTATAAACCCCTATCCTTCCCCCCCCTACACCGTCGCCACCTATAATAAATTTATTAACCCCTATCCTGCCCCCCCTACACCGCCGCAACTATAATAAAATTATTAACCCCTAAGCCTAAATCTAACCCTAACACCCCCTAACTTAAATATTAATTAAATACATCTAAATAAATATTATTCTTATTAACTAAATTAATCCTATTTAAAACTAAATACTTACCTTTAAAATAAACCCTAATATAGCTACAATATAAATAATAATTATATTGTAGCTATTTTAATATTTATTTTTATTTTACAGGCAAATTTCAATTTATTTTAACTAGGTACAATAACTATTTAATAGCTACCTATTTAAAATAAAGAGAAATTTACCTGTAAAATAAAAACTAACCTGTTATAATTACACCTAACACTACACTATCATTAAATTAATTATTCCTATTTAAAACTAAATACTTACCTGTAAAATAAACCCTAAGATAGCTACAATGTAATTAATAATTACATTGTAGCTATTTTAGGATTTATATTTATTTTACATGTAACTTTTTATTTATTTTAGCTAGTTAGAATAGTTATTAAATAGTTATTAACTATTTAATAACTACCTAGCTAAAAGAAATACAAAATTACCTTTAAAATAAATCCTAACCTAAGTTACAATTAAACCTAACACTACACTATCATTAAATTAATTAAATAAATTAGCTACAAACAACTACAATTAAATACAATTAAATAAACTAAGTTACAAAAAATAAAAAAAATAAGTTACAAACATTTAAAAAATATTACAACCATTTTAAGCTACTTACACCTAATCTAAGTCCCCTAATAAAATAACAAAGCCCCGCAAAATAAAAAAATTCCCTACCCTATTCTACATTAAATAGCTAACAGCTCTATTACCTTACCAGCCCTTAAAAAGGCCTTTTGCGGGGCATGCCCCAAAGAATTCAGCTCTTTTGCCTGTAAAAAAAAATACAACCCCCCCAACATTAAAACCCACCACCCACATACCCCTAATCTAACCCAAACCCCCCGTAAATAAAACTAACACTACCCCCCTGAAGATCATCCTACCTTTAGCCGTCTTCAGCCAGCCGACCACCGATAGAACAGAAGAGGAGATCCGCAGCGGCCGAAGTCTTCATCCAAGGGGTGCTGAAGAAGTCTTCCATCCGATTGAAGTCATCATCCAGGCGGCGTCTTCAATCTTCAATCTTCATCCATCCAGATCAGATCGGAACAGTCAATAGAATGCGAGCTCAATCTGATTGGCTGAATGGATCAGCCAATCCAATTGAACTTCAATCTGATTGGCTGATTTAATCAGCCAATCAGATTTTTCCTACCTTAATTCCGATTGGCTGATAGAATCCTATCAGCAAATCGGAATTCGAGGGACGCCATCTTGGATGACATCACTTAAAGGAACCGTCATTCGTCGTTCAGTCGTCGGTGGAAGAAGATGACTCCGCGTCGGCTCGTCTGAAGATGGCTCCTCTCCGCTCCGGATGGATGAAGATTGAAGACGCTGCCTGGATGATGACTTCAATCGGATGGAAGACTTCTTCAGCGCCCCTTGGATGAAGACTTCGGCCACTGCGGATCTCCTCTTCTGTTCCATCGGTGGTCGGCTGGCTGAAGACGGCTAAAGGTAGGATGATCTTCAGGGGGTAGTGTTAGGTTTATTTAAGGGGGGTTTGGGTTAGATTAGGGGTATGTGGGTGGTGGGTTTTAATGTTGGGGGTTGTATTTTTTTTTTACAGGCAAAAGAGCTGAATTCTTTGGGGCATGCCCCGCCAAGGGCCCTTTTAAGGGCTGGTAAGGTAATAGAGCTGTTAACTATTTAATGTAGAATAGGGTAGGGAATTTTTTTTATTTTGGGGGGCTTTGTTATTTTGTTAGGGGGCTTAGATTAGGTGTAAGTAGCTTAAAATTGTTGTAATATTTTTTAAATGTTTGTAACTTTTTATTTTTTATTTTTTGTACTTTAGTTAGTTTATTTAATTGTATTTAATTGTAGTTATTTGTAGGTAATTTATTTAATTAATTTAATGATAGTGTAGTGTTAGGTTTATTTGTAACTTAGGTTAGGATTTATTTTACAGGTAATTTTGTATTTCTTTTAGCTAGGTAGTTATTAAATAGTTAATAACTATTTAATAACTAGTCTAACTAGCTAAAATAAATACAAAGCTACCTGTAAAATAAATATAAATCCTAAAATAGCTACAATGTAATTATTAATTACATCGTAGCCATCTTAGGGTTTATTTTACAGTTAAGTATTTAGTTTTAAATAGGAATAATTAATTTAATGATAGTGTAGTGTTAGGTGTAATTGTAACTTTAGTAACGTTAGTTTTTATTTTACAGGTACATTTATCTTTATTTTAACTAGGTAGCTATTAAATAGTTATTAACTATTTAATAGCTATTGTAGCTAGTTAAAATAAATTGAAATTTGCCTGTAAAATAAAAATAAATCCTAAAATAGCTACAATATAATTATTATTTATATTGTAGCTATATTAGGGTTTATTTTAAAGGTAAGTATTTAGTTTTAAATAGGATTAATTTAGTTAATAAGAATAATATTTATTTAGATGTATTTAATTCATATTTAAGTTAGGGGGGTGTTAGGGTTAGACTTAGGTTTAGGGGTTAATCATTTTATTATAGTTGCGGCGGTGTAGGGGGGCAGGATAGGGGTTAATAAATTTATTATAGGTGGCGACGGTGTAGGGGGGCAGATTAGGGGTTAATACATTTAATATAGGTGGCGGCGTGGTCCGGGAGCGGCGGTTTAGGGGTTAAACAATTTATTTAGTTGCGGCGGGGTACGGGATCGTCAGGATAGGGGTTAATAAATTTATTATAGGTGGCGGCGGTATAGGGGGGGCAGGATAGGGGTTAATAGGTATAATGTAGGTGGCGTCCAGGAGCGGCGGTTTAGGGGTTAATCAGTTTATTAGAGTGGCGGTGGGCTCCGGGAGCGGCGGTTTAGGGGTTAATACATTTATAAGAGTTGCAGCGGGGTCTAGGAGCGGCGGTTTAGGGGTTAATAACTTTATTTAGTTGCGGGGGGCTCCGGGGGCGCCGGTATAGGGGGTAGAACAGTATAGTTAGTTGGTGGGTGCTTAGTGACAGCTTGTCAATAAAGCTGTAAAAAAGCCGAAGAGCAGCGAGATCAGATGAGTGATAACTATCACAGTCCGCTGCTCATCGCCCCGTACTTGGTGCGCGGCTTTTTAACAGCTTTATTGATAACTTTGGCGAGATTTTTCAGGTCCGCGGCGGCGATGGTAGATGAGCTTAGGCTGGCGCAGGTAAGTAGACACGTTACACGTACACAATATGTAGTCAGAGAGAACTTCCCAAGAGGGGATGGAGCTGGGAGATATATGTACTGATGATAATATTCTTCCACAAACTCCTGCAAGCAAACATCCTCTAGTGGCACAAACAGAGCAAGTCAGACTCTGAACCTGTGATCCCTAGTTCTATCCCAGGTAAGGCACAGTGAGGGAAGTCACCAGTGGTGTCCCCGCTGTGCAGTTTGTATTTTAGCATCAACAGAGCATATTTGCTGAAGCTGTGATTTAATTTACAATAGAGAAAATACAAAGTGCAATGTAAGTTGTAAAAGATACACAGAAATATACAAAGGATGGTCCAAGTTTGTTATAGTAACACAGAAATTTTCAAAACATAATCAGAATTTGTAAAATCACTGCTGGATCTAAAACTAAAAGTATTAAAATATAAAACAGAAAGCTTGTCTCTCCTTCAGATATAGAACTAAGAAAGATCTTGCAGTGCTGGAGAGTTCTGCCCTTTTTCTTTGAGCATTCAGTGAGTTCAGCCCCTGTGAAGTCTGCACTACAATTTCTTTCCAAGCAGGAGAATCTTTGATCATCAGGCCTGTCACGGATATCAGACGGCTAAGGCTATCCCCCCACCCCCCTACAACCTCACCCCTGTTGTTTCTCAGTGGTTTTGGGCTCCTCAGAGCAACCACCATCTCTGGAAGCTGTCTGTTTGCTTTGTGTTGGCTTGTTTTTGTGTTCAGAGAAAAGTTGGTGTATGACCAGGAAAACCCTCCTAGGTTGGCCGGGCTCCTGGAACTCCCGGTCGGCCGCCTCACAATGGACACCCGCCTAACCCCTCTCAGGCTGGCCAGGCTCCTGGAACTCCCAGTCAGCCACAGGACAGCAGAGCAACCGCTAACTTTAACCCAGGTTGCTTCAGCAACCATGTGCCCCAGAGCTCCGCTCTTTTTGGGATTAGTAGCCCCTGGGAGTACAAGGGGTGGTGGAATTGCAGGAGGGGAGCTCCTTTGGGAACCGGGGGTTTTGGACACCCCTAACCCCATAACTTCAATGGACTGTAACTCCGGTGCCCAGTAACAAATCATGCTGATTTTTGGACTGTGAAATCTGGGGACCGAGAGTTTTAAAATGACACACTGGAAGTGCCGCTGCTCTACTGGGATCACCCCAAAACCGCCACCCATATGTATTGGGATTATGTGGGACTGTGGCTCCTATGGAGATGCCGGGCTGCCTGGAGGGGCGGGAATGGCGGGAAAACAGTGGGATTGTCCAGGGTCTTATCAAGATGAGCTGTCTGTATAAAAGGAGTGCATGTTTTCAATAAAATCAGTTCTTTTTCACCTGAAGGCTAGTCTGTCTAGTTATTTGGGTGAGCTCCAGCTAAAATCACTTTCCTGGGCTACACAGAAATCACTTTCCTGGGCTACATAGCCAGCCTGTTCCAGGCAGAGAAAGGATCATCAAGCAGAGCTACCCAGTCTGGGTAGCTGGAGTCTGCCACAGGGTGGGACCCTGGGTACTGATGCTGTCGGGCATCAGGGGTGGCTACAGGCTGTGGTCACTTGCCAGCTACATAGCTGCAGTCGGCAGGGAGGAAGCAGGACCCGTTCACATTGGCTGGCAGCGGTGGGGTCTGCTTCTTTCACACAGTTTCTGCCGACAGAGGAGACGTGCCACAGTAGCCGGTAACTATGGGAACCAAGCTCCTAAAGAGAGCAGAGGAGGCGCTGGCCCAGCTGGACATTCCTAGTTCGTATTGGGACATGCTGGCACAAAGGGACCTTGTCCGCCGATGACTCTGGAGAGAGGCTCTTAAACAAGAGCAGGGCTATCGAGTAACAACCCTCTCCCCTGATGACGAAGATTACTGGCTCCAGTGGAAGTTCCGAGTACCTTGCCAGGGAGGACAGCCCCGGGTGGAATGGCTGTCTGAATTGGATGGACTGGTCCAGGAGGAGATGGTTCTGGATGACAGCTACAGGGCCCTGGTATGCTATGCAAGTGTGGCCATGGCTGGGTGATGGTGTCCCCACAGAGGGCTTTGGCTATGGCGGCCCTGGATTACTATTTGAACTAATGGCAGAGGACCCAGATTTTGGGAGTCAGGAGGAGTGGAGACTTAAGTATATTTGTGAGTACCGAGGGAGCCTGCTGAGTCTCTCAGGGGTACCCTGGCTGCAAGCCGATTTGGATTATATACAGGGAGTGCAGAATTATTAGGAAAGTTGTATTTTTGAGGATTAATTTTATTATTGAACAACAACCATGTTCTAAATGAACCCAAAAAACTAATTAATATCAAAGCTGAATATTTTTGGAAGTAGTTTTTAGTTTGTTTTTAGTTTGAGCTATTTTGAGGGGATATCTGTGTGTGCAGGTGACTATTACTGTGCATAATTATTAGGCAACTTAACAAAAAACAAATATATACCCATTTCAATTATTTATTTTTACCAGTGAAACCAATATAACATCTCAACATTCACAAATATACATTTCTGACATTCAAAAACAAAACAAAAACAAATCAGTGACCAATATAGCCACCTTTCTTTGCAAGGACACTCAAAAGCCTGCCATCCATGGATTCTGTCAGTGTTTTGATCTGTTCACCATCAACATTGCGTGCAGCAGCAACCACAGCCTCCCAGACACTGTTCAGAGAGGTGTACTGTTTTCCCTCCTTGTAAATCTCACATTTGATGATGGACCACAGGTTCTCAATGGGGTTCAGATCAGGTGAACAAGGAGGCCATGTCATTAGATTTTTTTCTTTTATACCCTTTCTTGCCAGCCACGCTGTGGAGTACTTGGACGAGTGTGATGGAGCATTGTCCTGCATGAAAATCATGTTTTTCTTGAAGGATGCAGACTTCTTCCTGTACCACTGCTTGAAGAAGGTGTCTTCCAGAAACTGGCAGTAGGACTGGGAGTTGAGCTTGACTCCATCCTCAACCCGAAAAGGCCCCACAAGCTCATCTTTGATGATACCAGCCCAAACCAGTACTCCACCTCCACCTTGCTGGCGTCTGAGTCGGACTGGAGCTCTCTGCCCTTTACCAATCCAGCCACGGGCCCATCCATCTGGCCCATCAAGACTCACTCTCATTTCATCAGTCCATAAAACCTTAGAAAAATCAGTCTTGAGATATTTCTTGGCCCAGTCTTGACGTTTCAGCTTGTGTGTCTTGTTCAGTGGTGGTCGTCTTTCAGCCTTTCTTACCTTGGCCATGTCTCTGAGTATTGCACACCTTGTGCTTTTGGGCACTCCAGTGATGTTGCAGCTCTGAAATATGGCCAAACTGGTGGCAAGTGGCATCTTGGCAGCTGCACGCTTGACTTTTCTCAGTTCATGGGCAGTTATTTTGCGCCTTGGTTTTTCCACACGCTTCTTGCGACCCTGTTGACTATTTTGAATGAAACGCTTGATTGTTCGATGATCACGCTTCAGAAACTTTGCAATTTTAAGAGTGCTGCATCCCTCTGCAAGATATCTCACTATTTTTGACTTTTCTGAGCCTGTCAAGTCCCTCTTTTGACCCATTTTGCCAAAGGAAAGGAAGTTGCCTAATAATTATGCACACCTGATATAGGGTGTTGATGTCATTAGACCACACCCCTTCTCATTACAGAGATGCACATCACCTAATATGCTTAATTGGTAGTAGGCTTTCGAGCCTATACAGCTTGGAGTAAGACAACATGCATAAAGAGGATGATGTGGTCAAAATACTCATTTGCCTAATAATTCTGCACTCCCTGTATGTGGCCAGGAATTGGAGATGGAACAGAGATACAAAAGACTGATAGATTGCGTTAAACAGCATGCCACAGAGCCTGCAGGGAACTATGATACAGCAGTCTGGGAATCATGGAGGTTGGCCTTAGAGAATTGGCAACAAAGCATAAGCGACAACGAGCTGCTAGATACAGATCAGCAGTCAGGCTCCGAGCTTATGGGCTTGGACAAGGGAGAGATGGATGTTGATATCTCTTCCCAGCAGCAGAATCCCTTCCTGGGAGAGGAGACAGACGGTCTCTCTCCCCAGCGGCAGAGCCATCCCCTGGGAGCGGAGGTAGTCGTCCTCCCTCCCCGTAAGCTGAACCCCTTCCTGGGAGAGGAGACAGTCGGTCTCCCTACCCAGCGGCAGAGCCAGGAGCCGGGAGAGAAGACAGTCGGTCTCTCTCCCCAGTGGCAGAACCATCCCCTGGGAGCGGAGGTAGTCGTCCTCCCTCCCTGTAAACAGAACCCCTTCCCGGCAGAGGAGACAGTCGGTCTCTCTCCCCAGCAGCATAGCCAGGAGCCGGGAGAGGAGATAGTCGGTCTCTCTCCTCAGCGGCAGAGCCATCCCCTGGGAGCGGAGGTAGTCGTCCTCCCCCCGTAAGCCGAACCCCTTAATGGGAGAGGAGACAGTCGGTCTCCCTCCCCAGCGGCAGAGCCAGGAGCTGGGAGAGAAGACAGCCAGTCTCTCTCCCCAGCGGCATAGCCATCCCCTGGGAGTGGAGGTAGTCTTCCTCCCTCCCCGTAAACAGAACCCCTTCACGGGAGAGGAGACAGTCGGTCTCTCTTCCCAGCGGCAGAGCCATCCCCTGGGAGTGGAGGTAGTTGTCCTCCCTCCCCGTAAACAGAACCCCTTCCCGTGAGACGAGACAGTCGCTCTCTCCCCAGCAGCAGAGCCAGGAGCCGGGAGAGGAGGCAGTCGGTCTCTCTCCCCAGCGGCAGAGACATCCCCTGGGAGCGGAGGTAGTCGTCCTCCCTCCCCTTACAGAGAAGCCCTTGCAGGGAGAGATGGGTATCGATATCTCTCCCCAATGGCCGAATCCCTTTCTGGGAGAGGAGACAGTTGGTCTCTCTCCCCAGCAGCAGCACAGTTTCCCATGGAGCGGAGGTAGCAGACCTCCCTCCCCAGCGGTAGATCTCCTTCTCGGGAGAAGAGACAGACGGACTCTCCCCTCAGTAGCTTGGCAGGGTCTCTACCCTTTTCTTGTCCTGGAGTATATCAGGGGGCAGGCAAGGGGGGTACCCGCTCATGCAGTTGGTGCCACAAGTTTGGGCACCCGAGTTTTGCCTGCCCCAGCAAGGAGCAACCTCAACCTACAGTCTGGGGTGGGTATACCGCCGGGAAACCGGCACTGGCTTTGTTTGTGGGTGGGTCAGCCGGTACTCAACAGAGTGTCACAGAGGGAGACAGTTTGGCCATGGAACTTAAGGACACTGGAACTTGTGGAACAGCAAACTTGTTTGGGACTTTGCATTTTGTGACTATCCCTGCGCCCAGGGCGCAGGGTATAAACGCCAGCAGGAACCGCCCAGGGTGCCCCAAGCTCAGGAGAGATGGGATAACCTCTCTCAGCAACCGAGAAGTGGAGGGTCTAGCCTGGTCTGCCAAACTGGAGGGGGGAGATGTCACGGATACCAGACGGCTAAGGCTATCCCCCACCCCCCTACAACCTCACCCCTGTTGTTTCTCAGTGGTTTTGGGCTCCTCAGAGCAACCACCATCTCTGGAAGCTGTTTGTTTGCTTTGTGTTGGCTTGTTTTTGTGTTCAGAGAAAAGTTGTTGTATGACCAGGAAAACCCTCCTAGGCTGGCCGGGCTCCTGGAACTCCCGGTTGGCCGCCTCACAACGGACACCAACCTAACCCCTCTCAGGCTGGCCAGGCTCCTGGAACTCCCGGTCGGCAACAGGACAGCAGAGCAACCGCTAACTTTAACCCAGGTCGCTCCAGCAACCATGTGCCCCAGAGCTCCGCTCTTTTTGGGATTAGTAGCCCCTGGGGAGTACAAGGGGTGGTGGAATTGCCGGAGGGGAGCTCCTTTGGGAACCGGGAGTTTTGGACACCCCTAACCCCATAAATTTAACGGACTGTAACTCCGGTGCCCAGTAACGAATCATGCTGATTTTTGGACTGTGAAATCTGGGGACCGAGAGTTTTAAAATGACACACTGGAAGTGCCGCTGCTCTACTGGGATCACCCCAAAACCGCCACCCATATGTATTGGGATTATGTGGGACTGTGGCTCCTATGGTGGTGCCGGGCTGTCTGGAGGGGCGGGAATGGCGGGAAAATAGTAGGATTGTCCAGGGTCTTATCAAGATGAGCTGTCTGTATAAAAGGAGTGTGTGTTTTCAATAAAATCAGTTCTTGTTCACCTGAAGGCTAGTCTGTCTTGTTATTTGGGTGAGCTCCAGCTAAAATCACTTTCCTGGGCTACATAGAAATCACTTTCCTGGGCTACATAGCCAGCCTGTTCCAGGCAGAGAAAGGATCATCAAGCAGAGCTACCCAGTCTGGGTAGCTGGAGTCTGCCACAGGGTGGGACCCTGGGTACTGATGCTGTCAGGCATCAGGGGTGGCTACAGGCTGTGGTCACTTGCCAGCTACATAGCTGCAGTCGGCAGGGAGGAAGCAGGATCCGTTTGGCGGAGCTACCCAGACGGGGTAGCTGGGGAATCCGTCACAAGGCCCTTAGTCTATAAAAACACATGGGGCCGAATTATCAAGCTCCGAATGGAGCTTGATGCCCCTGTTTCAGCATGAGCCTTCAGTCTCGCTGGAAACAGCAGTTATGAAGCAGCGGTCTGAGGCTGCGGTCTGCAATCCGCACAATCCTATACAATCGGGCTTATTAAAATCAGAATCTGCAGGGGGCAGCATTGCACAAGCAGTTCACAAGAACGATGTCTGTCGGACATGATCCGCTAAAAGGATCATGTCAGACAGAATCATGATAAATCGGCCCCATACTCTCTAATGGCCCAATGATCTAAAACTTTCTGGGCTGGCAAGATTATTAAAGAATGCTCGCCAGTACTTCTATTTCCCTGTTGGAATGATCTAAAGCCAACTTTTTACCCTGAAAACAGGGTGTCTGGCTAAGGGGCGTATTCTGCATTTTTGTATGACAAGTGCAGAATAAAATTTGTATTTTAAACATCATACAAAATAAATAATTGGACGATTCACACAAAAATAAGCAGGGAAAATTGTTTTGTTAAGGTACATAAAAAATCTTAATATAATTTTTCACCAAAAATCATATTTTATCAAAAACGAAAAATTTGTAAGTAAATTACAAAGGAATAAATGTATTAAACTATGCACAGCGTAAATCGTAATTTAAGTAGAAAAAAGCAGTACAAAATATTTATAAAATAGGCTGAACATGGGCGTTTCAAGGGCGAATATGAAATTGTCTCTCTAATCGTAGCGTAATTCTGTAAACATTTTCACACTACGGATCTCACAGTTTTGTTCTCACAAACTATAAGGTGGTGAGCTTTTCTAAAAACACTGGAAATACTTATAACACTAATAGACAAACGCACACAAAAATATAGGTGATTGTGAGATGTTATATACAGAAAGCAGCGTAATGTGCAAAGTTAAATCTGTTTTTATACCTTTTTTATAGTAGGATTAATGGAAAAAAGCCAAGGTACCAGTGTTATAGTAGTAAGGACTAGAACCTCCTTGGAGTAAACACATAGGGGTATATTTATCCGTATGGAGCTTGATGCCCCTTGTTTCTGGCGAGGCTATAGACCGCTGCTCCATAACTTGTCGTCCTGCTCTAAAGCGGCGGACAGAAATCAACCCGATCGAATACGATGGGGTTGATTGATACGCAAATCTGCAGGGGACGGCATTGCACTCACAGTCGCCATTTATCAATGTGCAGCAGACATGATACGCTATATCAGATCATGTCCGCTCGCACCATAGTAAATAGGCCCCATAGTGACCTGCGTAAGCAGCTGTTATTTAGCTAGCCTCGTTTTGCACACTGTCACTAAATAATAAATAGTGATAAAAAAAATGTCTCTAGATGTTTCATAGTGGCTCAGGTTTAGAGATTTGCATTGTAGGGATAAGAGATCAGACCAAACAATTATTTACATAGCACATTAGTAAATGTTGTGGTTGCAATATTAAAGGGACATGGAACACCACACTTTTCATTAATGATTCAGATAGAAAACACAATTTTAATCAGTTACTTCTATTATCAAATTTGCTTAATTCTCTTGGTATTCTTTCTTGAAGAAGAAGCTATGCATTACTGGGAGCTAGCTGAACACCTCTGATGAACCAGTGAAAAGAAGTGTGTGTGTGTACAACCACCAATCAGCAACTAGCTCCCAGTAATGTATTGCTGCTTCTGTGCCTATATAGGTATGCTTTCAAATAAGGTTACCAAGAGAATAAGGCAAATAAGATATTAGCAGTTAATTGGACGGTTGTTTAAAATCCCATGATCTGTTGGAATCATGAAATAACATTTTTGGGTTTCATGTCCCTTTAAACAACTGGTACAGTGATTGTTATTTTATAATTAATACATACCAACAGCTGATTGACCAGATGATACAATTTGTTGCTCAGAAGGTGTAGTTGATGTTCCTGTTCCAGTATTGATATTTCTGGGTGTTGTAATCTTTACAGATGTGGTTCCACTTGTGGTCATTGTACTTGTTCCAGATGCGATGGCACTTTTGTTGATTGTTGTTCCAGACATGGTGTCACTTGTGGTTAGTGTACTTTTACCAGATGTGGTGACACTTAATGTTGTACTTGTACCAGCTGTGTTGCCACTTGTGGTCATTGTACTTGTTCCAGGTGTGATGCCAGTTATGATCATTCTACCTGTTCCAGATGCAGTGCCACTTATGGTCGATGTAGTTGTTCCAGATGCAGTGCCACTTGTAGTCATTATACTTGTTCCAGATGCAGTGCCACTTATGGTCATTATACCTGTTTCAGATGTGTTGCCACTTATGGTTAAGGCAGTTGTTTCAGATGCAGTGCTCCTCTTGTGGTCATTGTACTTGTTCCAGATATGGTGCCACTTGTTTCAGATGTGGTGGCGCTTTTGTTGGTGGTTCTTGTTCCAGACATGGAGGCACTTGATATTGTACTTGTTCCAGATGTGTTGCCACTTATGGCTGATGTAGTTTTTCCAGATGTGGTGCTACTTGTGGTCATTATACTTGTTCCAGATTCTAGGCCACTTGTGATAATTGTATTTGGTCCAGATGTGGTTCCCCTTATAGCTGACGTAGTTGTTCCAGATGTATTGCCACTTGTCACTGTACTTGTTCTAGGTGTGTTGCCACTTGTGTTTGTTGTTGAAGAAACAGATGTAGTAGATGCAGCTATATAAATAATTTATTATAACAGTTTATGGTTACTCTTCTGATTTCAGCAGTAGCAAGAAGCAGATTGAGCTATATATGAGGTGAATGGACTTTCTTTCATGGTGGTGAGAGTGTACAATCCATAACATAACACAAGTTGCAATTCCTAGCCACTAGAAGGAGACAAAGATTTCCAAACTTTCAAGAGCACTTCATCCCTCCCTGCTACCCACTGGGATCCAATCCAACGGAGTGCTGAACAAATATTCTGACGAATCCAAGAGCACAAAAGGAAAGAGCACCGTATATAATGTAAAATTAAACTTTATTAGATAACATACGTTAAAATATCTATTGCAGATATAAATACATAGTGGCAAAGGTGGGAAAAATATATTTGTTGAGCACTCCGTTGGATTGGATCCCCAGACGGTAGCAGTTACTCCCACTGCCTGCCACGTGAACACAACTTTGGATATGTCACACACCACAGCCGAGGGGTTAGAGACGCGGTCGGAGTTGTAAGCCTGGATATCTGCAAACAGCGTAGAGCCTCTGCTGAAAATCCGGTATATGAGTTGGACAGAGCTCAGGATGACAGAGGTGAAATCCAAAAGGTCACTACCGAGACTGTAAGTTTGTTTTCCCCATTGAGGCTGATAAAGGATTGTGTTTTTACCTTTTCGTTGTTGTGTGGTATTAAGGCAGTGGTGAGGTGTGTATATGCGATACTACAGAAAGCTACTGAAGTTTGGAGGTTGTTCGAAAGAAATCCTATAACAATAGGTGCTTGCCAACTGTGAAGTGGTCTATTGGAAAAAGCGGATATATTCCCGCTAAAGGCTAGAGCACTGCTGTTAAGGAACTCTCACTCAGACATTTAAATGGGACTTTGTATTGTGCACAGAATATGGAAGAAGAAAATAGCGGCGAAGGGACAGTGCAATTACATCATTATTAGTTGCTACAACCAGCAGTAAATAGAGTAAATGATATGATGGACCTTGAAAATGTGTTTTCTACTGACCACTCATTGTTTTCTCTAAGTATGGTGTTTTAAACAATGGAAAATTTAATGTTAAGAGAGACCAGATTAAAATGGGATATCTGGACTCTTCAGAAGTATTTAAGCTCTGCACTTATTCCAAGGGAACTGAGGCTGAATAAGTTCCCCACCTTTCCTGTGTAGAGGATGTAGACTTTATAAAAATTGGAATGAAGTGTTGTCTGAATGCTCACTCAGATTAATTAAGTTACTGTTAGATTACAAATCAAATATGTTACATGATGTGTCTAATGAAATTGATTCCCTACAGGTGGAGTGTAACCGGAGGAAAAGTGAGTTACAATTTTCCAAATTTGACAAAATCTTACAGGAGACTTTAGCGGAATCTAAAGGGATACTATTGACTATGAAACAAATAAAGTATATATCTGGAATAAGAAGCAGAGGTATAATTATAGAAAAGATAATAATCAATATAAGAACAAGGGTAATAAACAAGGAAAAGGCAACCAGGGTATTAAAAAAAACAAATCCAATATAAGAGAGTGACATTCACTGACAGTGAGGCTGAATCCCAGTTTGAGGGTCAAAACTCTGGGGATGGGTATACTTCAGGAGAAGAAAGGGAGATAAGTGAGAGACAGAGTGAACATGTAGATCCCCCAATAAATTTAGGGGCTAAACCCAAAATAGGGACTTCAATTTTAAAGACACAGCAAATTGGTATAAATTCCAAATATCAAGGGGAGGCCACAGAGATACAGGAGGGAGCAACCTCACGTATAGGCCCTGGAGCTTTGGATAGAACAGACCTAGCCCAGGTTTTTCCCTCACGCCCAAAAGAACAAGAAGGGAGGGGGGAAGAGGTGGAAAGGTAACTCATTCTCTTCCTCCAAGGAGGGGGAGGTCTCAAACGAAGTACAGCTAAAATCAGTTATTAACCTATCCAGTCATCAGTTAAATGAGGAAGAACTAAAAATACTGAGTTTAGGTCTAAGTTTTGTGCCAAGTGAAAATTTTAATCTTTTTCAGACACTCATAGATGTGAACAAACTGATAAGGAACATGACTCTGAGAAAACACTTTAAAGATGAAAATGCTACCAGGGAGTCCACATCTATGTACTCTGAAGGAGATTAAACATTTGGCACCAGAGGTCTTAGTTTTCAAGAAGAGTGTGATTTAGAAGGCCTGGAGGTTCTGTTTAAAGAAGGGAATTCTTTCTTGTCTGAACCTGAAATATGGTTGAAAGAGGACCCTCTCTAAAAGAGGCATCTATGTTTTATCCTATACAGTCAAGGGGGGAAATCTTGGAAAGATTCCAGAAAAGGGTAGAAAGAGATCTCACGCAGTTAGCCTACTGTATAGATAAGGGTAAAAGGAAAATCTTATCAGATGTGATAAAGAATTTCTAAAATGGTGCGCAAGTACCCTTAGCACATAATTTCTGCTCCCAAAAACAGAAAGAAAATAGAGATAAAAAGTTAAAACAGGTTTATATGTGCACTAAAAAATCTCAAGGGAATGGTGCTTTATAATTTATCCAATCTTAATTCAATGAAACTTCAAATTATGGTATAAAATGTTCAAATATGATTATGCTTTATTTTAAAAATAGCCTTTGTTATTCATTTCATATATAAAATACTGTAATATACACAACTACTATACATACACTCTAAAAAACACTGTTACTTTAAAATATATAAATAAATAATACCACCTTTATCTTCAAATTATTGATGCTCAGATACAGGTAAGTGTCCCTTTAAATTATTGGTGCTCTGATATAGGTAAGCGTCCCTTTAAATTATTGGTGCTCTGATATAGAAACGTCCTTTTAATAAAAGTGATTTGATATTTTTGATATTTTTAGTGAAATTTTTATAAATGGTGCAAATTCGGCAATGGGGTAGTCTCTTATAGCGTGACGCTGCCTGATAGGTAGCTCACTCGGTCTTGAATTAAGTGACTGCTGTCCAAAGATTCTCTCGCTTCAGTCTTGTGTAAAAAAAATGCACTATATCAGACCACTACACCTCTTTGTGCTTACCTTTCTCCGGTTATGGAGTTCCACATATGTCCGGCTCAGCACAGGTGTCTCTGTGGCTCTGAAAAGTCGTCGTCTCCAAACTCTGACGTTGTTGTCAGCATGTGTGAGTCGGAAAGTAGTTCCGTGGTAGTTACTCTGAGCAGAGTTTTAGTAATTTCCTTCAAAGAAAAAAGAGCCCCCATTCGAATCCTTCTTAATCCTTAGATTAAATTGAGCGAATTTAATATCAGCAATCTTTATTCTGCCATCGACGCGTTTTTTTGCACGGCTTTATCAAGATTGCACGGCTTTATAAAATCTTTATCAAGATTTTTTTACACAAGACTAAAGCGAGAGAATCTTTGGACAGCAGTCACTTAATTCAAGACCGAGTGAGCTACCTATCAGGCAGCGTCACGCTATAAGAGACTACCACATTGCCAAATTTGTACCATTTATACAAATATCACTAAAAATATCAAAAATATCAAATCATTTTTATTAAAAGGACGTTTCTATATCAGAGCACCAATAATTTAAAGGGATGCTTACCTATATCAGAGCACCAATAATTTAAAGGACGCTTACCTGTATCTGAGAATCAATAATTTGAAGATAAAGGTGGTTTCAAAAACGTATTTTTCATATTAAAAGTATTTTTCATATTATAAGTAAACATAGGTATATGACCGGTCATATTAATTTATTTATATATTTTAAAGTAACAGTGTTTTTTAGAGTGTATGTATAGTTGTGTATATTACAGTATTTTATATATGAACTGAATAACAAAGGTTATTTTTAAAATAAAGCATAATCATATGTGAACATTTTATACCATAATTTGAAGTTTCATTGAATTAAGATTGGATAAATTATAAAGCACCATTCCCTTGAGCTTTTTTAGTGCACATATAAACCTGTTTTTACTTTTTAAAAGGAAAAACTTAACACAGAAAGAGCTGAATACACTCAAAAACTTAGGAGAACGACAAGAACTTGTGATAAGGGTGGCTAACAAAGGGGATCAGTGATTGTAATGGATAGAGAATGTTTTATGAGTGAGTCTTTGAGACAGTTGAATGATTCCCAGCAGTACTTAAAACTGATTTATAATCCAACTGAACGCTTCCTAAGAGAGCATAGGCAGTTAGTTGACGATGGGGTGGATGGGGTGGAGGCAGGTTTTCTAGATGAGAAAACCAGTAACTATCTTTTAGTGGATCATCCAGTTGTCCCCATTTTCAACTTCCTGCCTAAGGTACATAAATTTCTCATCAACGTAGTAGGCAGACCCATGATCAGTGGCATTAACTTAATGTTTGGGCATCTCTCACAGTGGCTGGATGAAATTTTTCAGCCAGTGGTTAAACAGCTACCCAGCCACTTGAGAGATACAAAGCAATTGTTACTGGAGATGGAGTCTGTCAAATGGGAGAGTGGATGCAATTGGTTGACAGTGGATGTCATTTCTTTATATTCATCCATACAGCATAATAAGGGCCTGGAAGCACTGAATTTTTTCCTAAAAAGCAATCAACTCTATGAGGATAGATTATGCAGAGCTGCTTCTTACCCACAATTTCTTTGCCTTCGAGGGGGAATTTTACCTCCAGAGATGTGGGACAGCAATGGGGGAAAAATTTGCCCCTCCTATGCATACCTGTTTATGGGATGGTGGGAGCAGTCCCACATCTTTGGAGGTGAATACCTCAAGAAGGATCGTATAGTATACTATCAGAGATTTATTGACGATTTGATCTTTATATGGCGAGGGGGACCCTCAGAGGCAGAGAAGTTTGTGGAGGATCTCAACATGAATGAATTAGGGATTAAATTTACTTTTGAGTTTAGTACTGACAGCATAAACTATCTAGATATAACTCTGAAGGGGGACGTAGCAGGAAAGGTGGACATTGACCTATTTAGGAAACCCATATTGGGCAATACCCTTTTACATGCACGCAGCAACCACCCAGAGAGAGTGTTTAAATCAGGTTTAAGAGGTCAGTTTATTAGACTGAAGAGAACTTGTACAGGAAGAATTTCTTATATGAAGCATGCTGAGGATCTTACGAATAGATTATTAGAAAGGGGGTATAACCCCATTGATATTGAACAAACGCATTCTAGTATTGATGACAGGGACAGGTCTGATTTCCTGAAGACTAAGAGTGCCACTAAGAACAAAGATTTTGATGGCATTACATTTGTTACCCAGTATAGTAACCAGTTTCATCAAGTATGTAACATTATTAGAAAAAAATTAGCTATGCAGAAGGCAGATGATGGGCTAAGAGGAAATTACACCAAAAAAAATGCAGGTTTGCATTTAGGAAAGGGATGTCCATTGGTAATAGATTGGCTTCCACTCAATTAAAACTTAATATGGAATGAACAAGTTCATGGTTGCAACACAAAGGAGTATACAAGTGTTGTAACTTCCAGTGTAAAGCATGTGAAAAGCTGGACAGGAGAGTGGGCTTTATGAGTTGTGTTACAGGAGAGTTCTTTAAACATAAACTCTGTACTAATTGTAGAGCCACTTATTCGATCTATATGCTATATGTTTAGACTGTGAGGTGCAATATGTGGGCCTCACTACAAGGGAGGTCAGGTACAGGATAAGAGAGCATCTATCGAAAATAAAGTTGGGTAAATTAACTACACATTTGGTTTTACATTTCACGGATAATCACAATAAAGAAAGTGGTTCTTTCAGGTGGACCATTATTGAGACAGTTGTGCCCCATACCAGGGGGGGAGGCGATAGGGAGTCCGTCTTGAGGAAAAGAGAGGTGTTCTGGATACACAGACTAAAGACTAGAGTGCCATATGGCATAAACTCAGAATATGATGTGATTAACTTTTGGCAATAGGCATTGGTGTCTTGGTTCTCTGTGTCCGGGACACCTTTCTCTCACCCCCCCCTTTTTGTTGTGGTTGTTTGTTTTATATTTATCAGGGGAATGATACTTTAGTATTCCAAATTAGGTTGTGCACGTATAGGGTCCTAACTTTGCAGTTATTCACTTGTCTATGTAAGATAAAGTTTGTATGTACTGAATAAGTAAGCATACCCAATTATGTGGAGAAATTAGTGATCTATTGGTCCGGTAGGTAAACGGGCATATGTATTGCGCAACGATGTGTATGTGTATTTATACATATATATACTTGTAGTTTTAAATATTAACCAATAAGAGAACATTGTGGTAAATAAACAGTAATATACAAGACTAGCCCTATGAAATGCTCTTGATCAGTGAGAGTATGGTTAGTGTAAATAGTAGTTCCTAAGTTAGAATATGTATGCAGGAATTTTATGTGTTTACTTACTATTTAAGAGAAGAAATCCTTTTGTATATGTTCTATTGAAAATTATGTATTGAATTGTATCTATTAGATTTGAAACGTATCAGGTATCAAATAATGAGTATATATATGACTGATGTGAGAGGTTACAGCTGACATTAAGAATATAAAAACAAAAATAGATCATCTATATATTCATCTCTGTTACTGCAGGAATTGTGTTATTTAACATATGGAAGATGTCCGAATGAGGAAAAATAGGGTTAAATCCCATTTCGGTTTTAAACCAATTAGAATGTATCTTTTAAAATATAAGGGGCCGGAATAGGCCATTTGACCACACTACGACTACGGCATACAAACCATAACGCGTCAGTGGGTCACAGGGATTAATCCTTATTTTTCCCACCTTTGCCACTATGTATTTATATCTGCAATAGATATTTTAACGTATGTTATCTAATAAAGTTTAATTTTACATTATCTATGGAGGTGCTCTTTCCTTTTGTGCTCTTACAATGGTAGTGGTTAGGCACTGTGGGGCTTAATCTTTTTTTTTCTCACCGCTATAGAGCCCACCCCCTTCTTCCTGCATGCTCGATATAGTATCTCAGGTTAGTAGTATAGTATCTTAGGGTTAGACTTAGGTTAAGGGTTAATACATTTAGTATAGTGGCAGCGACGTTGGGGGCAGCAGATTAGGGTTAATAAATGTAGGTAAGTGGCGGTGATGTTAGAGACGGCAGATTAGGGGTTAACAATATTTAACTAATGTTTGCGAGGCGGGAGTGCAGCGGTTTAGGGGTTAATATGTTTATTATAATGGCGGCAACGTTGGGGGTGGCAGATTAGGGGTTAATAAGTGTAGGTAGGTGGCAACGAAATTGGGGGCGGCAGATTAGGGGTTAATAAATATAATGTAGGTGTCGGCGATGTTGGGGGCAGCAGATTAGGGGTTCATAAGTATAATGTAGGCGGCGGCGGTGTCCGGAGCGGCAGATTAGGGGTTAAAAATGTTATTTTAGTGTTTGCGATGTGGGAGGGCCTCGGTTTAGGGGTTAATAGGTAGTTTATGGGTGTTAGTGTACTTTTTAGCCCTTTAGTTATGAGTTCTATGTTACAGCGTTGTAGTGTAAAACTCATAACTACTGACTTTTAAATGCGTTTGGACTCTTGATGGGGTAGGGTGTACCACTCACTTTTTGGCCTCCCAGGACAGACTCGTAATACCGGCGCTATGGAAGTCCCATAGAAAAAAGACTTTACGAAGATTACGTAAGTCGTTTTGCGGTAAGGCCAAAAAAGTGTGCAGTAACCCTAAACCTTCAAGACTCGTAATACCAGCGGGCGTAAAAAAGCAGCGTTAAGACCTGTTAACGCTGCTTTTTTACCCTAACGCACAACTCGTAATCTAGCCGCTTGTTTTTTATGCTGTCACTAAATAATAAAAGGTGATTGTGACACGACGCCTGTTGCTTCTTCTGCAGCCCAGCTACATAGGGATTAAAAGACGGTTCCTAGCCACACAAGTCCCTTTATTTCTTTTCTTTCTGCCCTATTTTAATCTTTTACTAGGGTGGAGCAAACACAACCCCCCCCCCTTACAAAAGCAGCCTTTCCAGGGCATGTTTCTAGCTGCCAGGATGTGTTTTATTGTACCAGCAATATCCCTACTGTTTACGCTACCTTGTGAGCACCTGGTAAACACAAAAAGGCTTATCGCTTCCACAAAATGCGATCGAAATAGACCAAACTATCAGAGAATCTGCGTCTGAACTAGAGCTTTACAATGCTCCCTATAGAAGCAGGGTACAGTTACTGGACATAAAATGTGCGGGGCTAAGTGATATGTCCGGGAAAGCTTATCTCTTGGCAAGATCTGGACACAAGGAGGGAGAGCATAGGGCAGTGTGTAATTGTAATTGGCTTTTGCATCTTTACATTTTAAACCTTGCACTGTATAAAAACCCTGTGTATTGACCATTAAATTGAGTTACTCTATACTGCTCTAAACTTGTGTGGTCTTTGTGTGAGAGGGAAGAGCTTCTCTCACTACAGCTTAATCACTATGGATAGGGCTACTAGCGATCCCAAAATCAGGAACGTCGGTCCCTGGAGGTCTCTGGTGGCACTTGGAGAAGGATGTGCAGCACAACAGGACTGCGCTGGACCTCACCTCAAGGTTCAAGCTCCCAGGTTTTGTCAGAAAGATAAAAAAAAGTAAACTGTCCCTAGATGTTTCATAGTGGCTCCGGTTTACAGATTTGCATTGTAGGGATAAGAGGTCAGACCAAACAACTGTAACTCTAATCTGCAATTTTTTAAAACTCATATACCTCTATTTACAAAGCACATTAGTAAACTTTGTGATTGCAACATTAAAACGACTTTAACAGTGATTGTTCTGCGTGTTATCTTATAATTAATGCTTACCAACAGCTGATTGACCAGATGATACAATTTGTTGCTCAGAGGTTGTAGCTGTTGATCCTGTTCCAGTACTGATATTTCTGGGTGTTGTAATCTTTACAGATGCAGTGCCACTTATGGTTGACGTAGTTGTTCCAGGTGCAGTGCCACTTGTGGTCGTTGTACTTGTTCCAGGTGTGACGCCACTTATAGTTGACATAGTTGTTCCAGATGCAGTGCCACTTGTGGTCGTTGTACTTGTTCCAGGTGTGATGCCACTTATAGTTGACATAGTTGTTCCAGATGCAGTGCCACTTGTGGTCGTTATACTTGTTCCAGGTGTGATATCACTTAAGGTTGACATAGTTGTTCCAGATGCAGTGCCACTTGTGGTCGTTGTACTTGTTCCAGGTGTGACGCCACTTATAGTTGACATAGTTGTTCCAGATGCAGTGCCACTTGTGGTCGTTGTACCAGGTGTGATGCCACTTATAGTTGACATAGTTGTTCCAGATGCAGTGCTACTTGTGGTCGTTGTACCAGGTGTGATGCCACTTATAGTTGACATAGTTGTTCTAGATGCAGTGCCACTTGTGGTCGTTGTACCAGGTGGGATGCCACTTATGGTTGACATAGTTGTTCTAGATGCAGTGCCACTTGTGGTCGTTGTACCAGGTGGGATGCCACTTATGGTTGACATAGTTGTTTCAGATGCAGTGCCACTTGTGGTTGTTCTTGTTCCAGGTGTGATGCCACTTACGGTTGACATAGTTGTTCCAGATGCAGTGCCACTTGTGGTAGTTGAGCCAGGTGTGATGCCACTTATAGTTGACATAGTTGTTCCAGATGCAGTGCCACTTGTGGTTGTTGTACTTGTTCCAGGTGTGATGCCACTTATAGTTGACATAGTTGTTCCAGAGGCAGTGCCACTTGTGGTCGTTGTACCAGGTGTGATGCCACTTATATTTGACATAGTTGTTCCAGATGCAGTGCCACTTGTGGTTGTTGTACTTGTTCCAGGTGTGATGCCACTTATAGTTGACATAGTTGTTCCAGAGGCAGTGCCACTTGTGGTCGTTGTACCAGGTGTGATGCCACTTATAGTTGACATAGTTGTTCCAGGTGTGGTGTCACTTGTGTTTGTGGAAGAATCCGATGTAGTAGATGCAGCTATAGAAATAATTTGGTAAGAAACATAATTTATAACAGTTTATGTTTAAGCAGAGGCAAGAAGCAGATTGGGCTATATACAAAGTGAATGTGCTTTTGACCCAGTGCAGCTTATTTATAGCGTGTAGTGTCAGCCATGTTTGACATTACTGGAACATTAAACTGCACACGTGTATCATTTTATAATACAAAGCAATACTAAAACATGTTAAATAGTTTCTTCTTGTATGAAAAAGGTCAAATTAAAGGGATATGAAACCCCAAACATTTTATTTTGTGATTCAGACAGAACAGACCATTTAAAAAAAGTTCTCAATTTACATCTATGATCAATTTTGCTTTGTTCTCATGATATTCTTTGTAGAAGAGATACCTAGGTAGGTGTCTGGAGCACTATGTGTAAGGGAATAGTGCTGCCATATAGTGCTCCTGCAAATGGATAACATTCTTGCAAAACTGCTGCCATATAGTGCTCCAGACACGTGCACGCTTCTGAGCTTACGTTCTAACAAAGGATACCAAGAGAACAAAAAAATGATAAAAATTGCATGCAGGGTTTCTTGTCCCTTTAAAACTGAATTATGAGACTAATGGGCCATAGGAAGAAGGTAACTGGCCGATAAAGAACAGACTCGCAGCCTTATTGGTGGGCAGTGACAAGCCTCACAAGCATAACAATAAAAATATTTTTTTCAGCACAGGAACAATTTAAGTTTATAAAACAAGGAACTATAATGCAGGTTAAAGGGACACTAAACCCACATTTTTGTCTTTAATGATTCAGATAAAGCAGCAATTTTAAGCAACTTTCTAATTTACTCCTATTGTCAAATATTCTTCGTTCTCTTGCTATCTTTCGGCTAGATTACCAGTCTTGCATTATGAGTAAAAAAGCAGCGTTACGGCTCATAACGCTGCTTTTTCACTACCGCTGCTATTACGAGTCTTGCAGATTTAGGGGCACCGCACACTTTTTTGGCCTTACCGCAAATCAACTTACGCAATTTTTCTATGGGACTTTCATAGCGCCGGTATTACGAGTCTGTCCTGGGAGGCCAAAAAGTGAGCGGTACAGCCTATCCCATCAAGATTCGTACCGCATTTTAAAGTCAGTAGTTATGAGTTTTACACTACAACGCTGTAGCATAAAACTCATAACTAAAGTGCTAAAAAGTACACTAACACCCATAAACTACCTATTAACCCCTAAACCGAGGCCCTCCCGCATCGCAAACACTAACATAAAATTATTAACCCCTAATCTGCCGCTCCGGACATAGCCGCCACTATAATAAACATATTAACACATAAACCGCCACACTCCCGCCTCGCAAACACTAGTTAAATATTATTAACCCCTAATCTGCTGTCCCCAACGTCGCTGCCACTATTTTAAATTTATTAACCCCTAAATCTAAGTCTAACCCTAACACCCCCTAACTTAAATATAATTAAAATATAAATAACAATTCCTATAATTACCTAAATAATTCCTATTTAAAACTAAATACTTACCTATAAAATAAACCCTAAGCTAGATACAATATAACTAATAGTTACATTGTATCTAGCTTAGGTTTTATTTTTATTTTACAGTTTGTATTTATTTTAACTAGGTAGAATAGTTACTAAATAGTTATTAACTATTTAATAACTACCTAGCTAAAATAAATACAAATTGACCCGTAAAATAAAACCTAACCTGTCTTAAACTAACACCTAACCTAACCCTACAATTAAATAAATTCCCTAAATTAAATACAATTAACTAAATTCAAAACAATTAGCTAAATTACTAAAAACAAACACTAAATTACAGAAAATAAAAAACAAATTACAAGATCTTTATACTAATTACACCTAATCTAATAGCCCTATCAAAATAAAAAAGCCCACCCAAAATAAAAAAAACCCTAGCCTAAACTAAACTACCAATAGCCCTTAAAAGGGCTATTTTGCCCCAAAGAAATCAGCTCTTTTACCTGCAAAAAAAAAATACAAACAACCCCCCAACAGTAAAACCCACCACCCACACAACCAACCCCCCAAATAAAACCCTAACTAAAAAAACCTAAGCTCCCCATTGCCCTGAAAAGGGCATTTGGATGGGCATTGCCCTTAAAAAGGCATTTAGCTCTATTGCGGCCCAAAGCCCTGACCTAAAAATAAAACCCACCCAATACACCCTTAAAAAATCCTAACACTAACCCCCGAAGATCCGCTTACCGGGAGAAGTCTTCATCCAAGCAGCATGATATCCTCAACGAAACTGGTAGAAGTGGTCCTCCAGACGGGCAGAAGTGGTCCTCCAGACGGGCAGAAGTCTTCATCCAGACGGCAGATGGCATCTTCTATTTTCATCCTTCCAATGCGGAGCGGTTCCATCTTCAAGACATCCGGCACGGAGCATCCTCTTCAATCAACGGCTTCTTCTGGAATGAATGTTTCTTTAAGTGACGTCATCCAATATGGCGTCCCTTAGATTCCGATTGGCTGATAGAATTCTATCAGCCAATCGGAATTAAGGTTGAAAAAATCCAATCAGCCAATAGGATTGAGCTCGCATTCCATTGGCTGATAGAATTTTATCAGCCAATCGGAATCTAAGGGACGCAATCTTGGATGACGTAATTTAAAGGAACCTTCATTCAGCAAGAAGCCGTCGATTGAAGAGGATGCTCCGCGCTGGATGTCTTGAAGATAGAGCCGCTCCGCGTCGGAAGGATGAAGATAGAAGATGCCATCTGGATGAAGACTTCTGCCCATCTGGATGACCACTTCTGCCCGTCTGGAGGACCACTTCTGCTGGCTTCGTTGAGGACATCTTGCCGCTTGGATGAAGACTTCTCCCGGTAAGTGGATCTTCGGAGGTTAGTGTTAGGATTTTTGAAGGGTGTATTGGGTGGGTTTTATTTTTAGGTTAAGGCTTTAGGCCGCAATAGAGCTAAATGCCCTTTTAAGGGCGATGCCCATCCAAATGCCCTTTTCAGGGCAATGGGGAGCTTAGGTTTTTTTAGTTAGAGTTTTGTTGGGGGGTTGGTTGTGTGGGTGGTGTGTTTTACTGTTGAGGGGGTTGTTTGTATTTTTTTTTACAGGTAAAAGAGCTGATTTCTTTGGGGAAATGCCCCGCAAAAGGCCCTTTTAAGGGCTATTGGTAGTTTAGCTTAGGCTAGGTTTTTTTATTTTGGGTGGGCTTTTTTATTTTGATAGGGCTATTAGATTATGTATAATTAGTTTAGAGATCTTGTCATTTGTTTTTTATTTTCTGTAATTTAGTGTTTTTTTTGTAATTTAGCTAATTGTTTTGAATTTAGTTAATTGCTATTAATTTAGGGAATTTAATTAATTGTAGGGTTAGGTTAGGTGTTAGTGTAAGACAGGTTAGGTTTTATTTTACAGGTCAGTTTGTATTTATTTTAGCTAGGTAGTTATTAAATAGTTAATAACTATTTAGTTACAATAAATACAAACTTGCCTGTAAAATAAAAATAAACCCTAAGCTAGCTACAATGTAACTATTAGTTATATTGTAGCAAGCTTAGGGTTTATTTTATAGGTAAGTATTTAGTTTAAAAAAAGAATTATTTAGTTATTAATAGTAAGTTTTATTTAGATTTCTTTTAATTATATTTAAGTTAGGGGTGTTAGGGTTAGACTTAGGTTTAGGGGTTAATAAATATAATATAGTGGCGGCGACGTTGGGGCGGCAGATTAGGGGTTAATAATTGTAGGTAGGTGGCGGCGACGTTGGGGATGGCAGATTAGGGGTTAATAATATTTAACTAGTGTTTGTGATGCGGGAGTGTGGCGGTTTAGGGGTTAATATGTTTATTATAGTGGCGGCGACGTTAGGGGCGGGAGATTAGGGGTAAATAAGTGTAGGTAGGTTGCAGCGACATTGGGGGCGGGAGATTAGGGGTTAATAAATATAATGTAGGTGGCGGCGATGTTGGGGGCAGCAGATTAGGGGTTCATAGGTATAATGTAGGTGGCGGCGGTGTCCGGAGCGGCAGATTAGGGATTAATAAGTATAATGTAGGTGTCTGTGATGTCAGGGGCGGCAGATTAGGGGTTAATAAGTGTAAGATTAGGGGTGTTTAGACTCGGGGTTCATGTTAGGGTGTTAGGTGTAAACATAAATTTTGTTTCCCCATAGGAATCAATGGGGCTGCGTTACTGAGCTTTACGCTGCTTTTTTGCAGGTGTTAGACTTTTTCTCAGCCAGCTCTCCCCATTGATGTCTATGGGGAAATTGTGCACGAGCACGTACAACCAGCTCACCGCTGACTTAAGCAGCGCTGGTATTGGAGTGCGGTATGTAGCACAATTTTGCTCTACGCTCACTTCTTGCCTTTTAACGCCAGGTTTGTAAAAACCTGTAATACCAGCGCTGTAGGGAAGTGAGCGGTAACAATAATGTGCAAGTTAGTACCGCACCCCTCATACCGCAAAACTCGTAATCTGGCCGTTTATTTTTGAAAAAACAGGAATTTAAATTTAGGAGCCCATTCTTGGTTCAGAACCTAGGTTACGCTTGCTTATTGGTGACTAAATGTACCCACCAATCAGCAAATGCTATCCATGGTGCTAAACTTAAAATGGGCTGGCTCCTAAACTTTACATTCCTGCTTTTTAAATAAAAATAGCAAGAGAACAAAGAAAAATTGATAATAGGAGTAAATTAGAAAGTTGCTTAAAATGGCATGTTTTATTTGAATCATTAAAGACAAAATATTGGGTTTAGTATCCCTTTAATTTGCATAAATTATTAAATACTTAAAATGTTTAATTCAGGAAAAGCATTCAGATTAAAAAAAAAATAGCGTTCCAATTAATGCCTTTTATTAAGTGTACGTCTTTCTCTTCTTTGTTGAAACTTAGTGCCTTGCCATGAGAGCATATTAATGTAGGCTCAGGAGCATGCATGTGTTGTAAGCACTATGAGGGATATTTATCAAAGCCTCAACTTTGTTGCATTCGCCGGCACCAATACGCTCGCCTAACATTGCGGCCGCGTATCTCCCTACGCTCTTCTTAGTTATGAAAAAAGCCGGCAAAAAGTATGGGGCGATGAGCATCGGACTGCTGTTAACTAGCAGTCATCGATCTCACATCTATTCGGCTTTTTCCAAACATTATTTATACCCTGTCACTAAACGCCGCCACTATACTAAAATGTTTAACCCCTATCCCGCCGCTCCCCAACCCTGCCACAACCTAAATACATTTCTCCAACATTGGTGTGTCCGGTCCACGGCGTCATCCATTACTTGTGGGAAATGTTCTCCCCCACAGGGAAAGGCAAGGAGAGCACACAGCAAGAGCTGTCCATATAGCTCCCCCTTTGGCTCCGCCCCCAGTCATTCTCCTTGCCGCTCTGAACAAGTAGCATCTACCACGGGGATGGCGAGGAGTTTGTGGTGTTAGTTGTAGTTTTTTATTCTTCTATCAAGAGTTTGTTATTTTAAAATAGTGCTGGCTTGTACTATTTACTCTATAACAGAAAAGTGATGAAGATTTCTGTTTAAGAGGGCTATGATTTTAGCACAAGTAACTAAAATCCATTACTGTTACCACACAGGACTGTTGAAACTAGAGAACTTCAGTTGGGGGTAACAGTTTGCAGACTCATCTGCTTCAGGTATGACTAGTCTCCTTCTAACAACACAGGCTAATGCTAGATGACAGTCATTTTTCCCCTCAGGGGAAACGGTAAGCCATTTTTCTTTCACCTCAGCAAAAAAGATAACAGGCTTCCCCTTTTTGTTTTTTATGCTGGTAGACACTGTTAGGGGCTAAATCGATTGGTTTTTATTACAATATTATACCATTTGAAATATTTTATAAGCTCACATACACTTGGGAACGTTTTTTATTGATCTGGCTTGTTTTAGACACCTAAATCTAGTCAGGAAGGCCCCTTCACTCTAGTGTGCTGAGGGAGGAAGCCTCATTTTGGCACTTCAGCTGTGTAGTTGAATTTCAAGGCAGTGCATGCAGATTCATGTGAGAGGGTCCTGTGGTTCAGAAAGTGACTCCAAAAGGCTTTTTTCTGTGAATGGTGACCCCTAAGGAAGGTAAAAAGCTGCAGCAAGGCTGTAGCTGGGATTGTGGTGTGTAAAAACGGTTAAATCCAACAATTAGCTCCGGTTTGCTTGTTTTAAGAGCTAGAGTCTCCATATTTGCTGTGCAATAATTTCTAAGCATTAAGACACTGGGGTCCAAATTTCAGAAAAATCGGATATTGCCTTCATAGTTTTTTTAACATTCAGAAATATATGTGTCATTTTATTATTTAAAGAGACAGTAACGTTTTTGTTTAAAATCGTTTTTATTGCATTGTTTGCCTGCCTAAATCTGTTTAACATGTCTGTTCCATCAGATAACCTATGTTCTGTGTGTATAGAGACAAATGTGGTTCCCCCTTCGAGTGTTTGTGATAATTGCGCCATAGCGTCCAAACAAAATCAGGACAGCTCTGTTATTTTTCATAATGTTACCCAAGATGATTTATCTAATGAAGGTAGTGGGGATAGCTCTACATCCTCTCCTTCTGTGTCTACACCAGCTTTGCCCGCAGGCGACACCTAGCGCGCCAGTGCTTATTTCTATGCAACAATTATCAGCAGTAGTGGATAATTCTATAGCAAATCTTTTATCCAAACTGCCAGTTTTTCAGAGAAAGCGTGATTGTTCAGTTTTAAATACAGATAAAAAGGATGAACAATCAGATGCTGACGATGCCTTATCTATTTTACCCTCACATCAATCGGAATTGGCTGTGAGGGAAGGCTGTCTGAGGGTGAAATTTCAGACTCAGGAAAAATTTCTCAACAGGCAGAACCTGATCTAGTGGCATTTAAGTTTAAGCTAGAACATCTCCGCGCTTTGCTTAAGGAGGTATTAGCTACTCTGGATGACTGTGATTCCATGGTAGTACCAGAGAAGTTGTGCAAATTGGACACATTTTTAGAGGTCCCAGTGCACGACGACGCTTTTCCAATATCTAAGAGGGTAGCGAACATAGTGGAAAAGGAGTGGGAGAAGCCAGGTGTACCCTTTGCCCCACCTCCTATATTTAAGAAAATGTTTCCCATAGTAGACCCTAGAAGGGATGCATGGCAAACGGTCCCGAAGGTTGAGGGAGCTGTTTCAACACTAGCGAAGCGCACAACTATTCCTATAGAGGACAGCTGCGCTTTCAAAGATCCTATTGATAAAAAATTGGAAGGATTGCTTAAAAAGATTTTTGTTCAGCAAGGGTTCATCCTTCAACCAGCTACGTGTGTTACCACTTCAGCTGCGTCCTTTTGGTTCGAAGAACTAGAAAGGTCGCTCCAGAAAGAGACTTCCTATGAAGAAGTCATGGACAGAATTCACGCATTAAAGTTAGCTAATTCCTTTATATTGGATGCCGCCTTTCAAATAACGAAATTGGCGGCGAAAAACTCAGGTTTTGCTATAGTAGCGCGGAGGGCGCTTTGGCTAAAATCCTGGTCGGCAGATGTGTCGTCCAAGACTAAGTTACTGAATATTCCTTTCAAGGGTAAGACCCTTTTTGGGCCGGAATTGAAGGAAATTATTTCAGACATCACTGGGGGTAAGGGCCATGCCCTCCCACAGGATAGGCCTTTTAATGCTAAGAAAAAGTCTAATTTTCGTTCCTTTCGCAATTTCAGGAACGGACCGGCTAATAACTCCACTGCCGCTAGACAAGAAGGTAACGCGGCCCAGCCCAAACCCGCTTGGAAGCCCATGCAAGGCTGGAACAAGGGTAAACAAACCAAGAAACCTGCTGCTGCTACCAAGACAGCATGAAGGGGTAGCCCCCGATCCGGGACCGGATCTGGTAGGGGGCAGACTATCTCTCTTCGCTCAGGCTTGGGCAAGAGATGTTCTGGATCCCTGGGCACTAGAGATAGTTTCCAAGGGATACCTGTTAGAATTCAAGAGACTTCCTCAAAAGGGAAGGTTCCACCTGTCTCGCTTATCTTCAGACCAGATAAAGAAACAGGCATTCTTACATTGTGTAAGAGACCTATCAAAGATGGGAGTGATAAACCCAGTCCCCTCCGGGGAACAAGGTCTAGGGTTTTACTCAAACCTGTTTGTGGTTCCCAAAAAAGAGGGAACTTTCAGGCCAATTCTGGATTTAAAGATATTAAACAAGTTCCTCAGAGTTCCATCCTTCAAGATGGAAACCATTCGGACAATCTTACCAACAATCCAGCAGGGTCAATTTTTGACTACCGTGGATCTAAAGGATGCGTATCTGCATATCCCAATCCACAAATCTCATCATCAGTTCCTGAGGTTCGCCTTTCTGGACAAACATTACCAGTTTATGGCTCTTCCATTCGGTTTAGCCACCGCTCCCAGAATTTTCACAAAGGTGCTAGGGTCCCTTCTAGCGGTCCTAAGACTGAGGGGCATCGCTGTAGCACCTTATCTAGACGACATCCTAATCCAAGCGTCGTCTCTTTCCAAAGCGAGGGCTCATACAGACATTGTGTTGGCTTTTCTCAGATCTCACGGGTGGAAAGTGAACATAGAAAAAAGTTCACTGTCACCGTCCACAAGGGTTCCTTTTCTGGGAACAATAATAGATTCTGTGGAAATGAAGATCTTTCTCACAGACGTCAGAAAGACAAAACTTCTAAAAGCTTGTCGAGTTCTTCACTCTATTCCTCAACCCTCCATAGCTCAATGCATGGAAGTAATAGGACTAATGGTCGCAGCAATGGATGTGGTTCCTTTTGCTCGAATTCATCTAAGACCATTACAGCTGTGCATGCTCAATCAGTGGAATGGGGACTATACAGACTTGTCTCCCCAAATTCAAGTAGACCAGGTAACCAGGGACTCACTTCTCTGGTGGTTGACCAGGATCACCTGTCTCAGGGAATGAGTTTCCGCAGACCGGAGTGGGTCATCGTCACGACCGACGCCAGCCTCTTGGGGTGGGGTGCGGTCTGGGACTCTCTGAAAGCTCAGGGCCTATGGTCGCGGGAAGAGTCGCTTCTCCCGATAAACATTTTGGAACTAAGAGCTATATTCAATGCGCTCCTGGCTTGGCCTCAGCTAGTGGAAGCCAGGTTCATAAGATTTCAGTCGGACAACATAACGACTGTTGCGTACATCAATCATTAGGGGGAACAAAGAGTTCCCTAGCGATGAAGGAAGTAACCAACATAATCCAATGGGCAGAGAATCACTCCTGCCATCTATCTGCTATTCACATCCCAGGAGTAGACAACTGGGAGGCGGACTATTTGAGTCGTCAGACTTTCCATCTGGGGGAGTGGGAACTCCATCCGGAGGTCTTTGCTCAGTTAACCCAATTATGGGGCATTCCAGACATGGATCTAATGGCGTCCCGTCAGAACTTCAAGATTCCTTGCTACGGGTCCAGATCCAGGGATCCCAAGGTGACTCTAGTGGATGCATTAGTGGCGCCTTGGTCGTTCAACCTAGCATATGTGTTTCCACCGTTTCCTCTCCTCCCCAGGCTCATAGCCAGGATCAAACAGGAGAAGGCCTCGGTGATTCTGATAGCTCCTGCGTGGCCACGCAGGACTTGGTATGCAGACCTGGTGAATATGTCATCGGCTCCACCATGGAAGCTACCTTTGAGACAGGACCTTCTAGTACAAGGTCCATTCGAACATCCCAATCTAGTTTCTCTGCAGCTGACTGCTTGGAAATTGAACGCTTGATTTTATCCAAGCGTGGGTTTTCAAATTCTGTGATTGATACTCTGGTCCAAGCCAGAAAACCTGTGACTAGAAAGATTTACCATAAAATATGGAAAAAATATATCTGTTGGTGTGAATCCAAAGGATTCTCCTGGAGTAAGATTAAAATTCCAAAGATTCTCTCCTTTCTCCAAGAAGGTTTGGATAAAGGATTGTCAGCTAGTTCTCTAAAAGGACAGATTTCTGCATTATCCGTCTTGTTGCACAAACCGACTGGCAGCTTTGCCAGATGTACAAGTTTTTGTTCAGGGCTTTGGTTAGAATCAAGGCCTGTTTACAGACCCATGACTCATCCTTGGAGTCTAAATTTAGTTCTTTCAGTTCTTCAAGGGGGTTCCGTTTGAACCTTTACATTCCATAGATATTAAGTTACTATCTTGAAAAGTTCTGTTTTTGGTTGCTATTTCTTTCTGCTAGAAGAGTTTCTGAATTATCTGCTTTGCAGTGTGATCCACCCTATCTGGTGTTCCATTCAGATAAGGTTGTTTTGCGTACTAAGCCTGGTTTTCTTCCAAAAGTTGTTTCCAACAAGAACATCAAACCAGGAAAATAGTTGTTCCTTCTTTGTGTCCGATCCAGTCTCAAAGAAGGAACCGTTTATTACACAATTTAGATGTTGTTCGTGCCTTTAAAGTTCTATTTAGAAGCAACAAAGATTTTAGACAAACCTTCATCCTTGTTTGTCGTTTACTCTGGTAAGAGGAAAGGTCAAAAAGCTACTGCTACCTCTCTCTCTTTCTGGCTGAAAAGCATTATCCGCTTGGCTTATGAGACTGCCGGACGGCAGCCCCCCTCCCCCTGACCGTATCACAGCTCACTCTACTAGGGGCTGTGGCTTCCCATGGGCCTATAAGAACGAGGCTTCTGGTGACCAGATATGTAAGGCAGCGACTTGGCTCTTTCTCTGCACACTTTTGCCAAATTCTACAAATTTGATATTTTTGCTTCTTCGGGAGGCTGTTTTTGGGAGAAAGGTTTTGCAAGCCGTGGTGCCTTCTGTTTAGCGTAACCTGATTTGCTCCCTCCCCTTCATCCGTGTCCTAAAGCTTTGGTATTGGGTCCCCACAAGTAATGGATGACGCCGTGGACCGGACACACCAATGTTGGAGAAAACAGAATTTATGCTTACCTGATAAATTACTTTCTCCAACGGTGTGTCCGGTCCACGGCCCGCCCTGGTTTTTTTTTTTTTTTTTAATCAGGTTGAAATTTTTTTCTTTATACACTACAGTCACCACGGCACCCTATAGTTTCTCCTTTTCTTCTCATAACGACGACGGTCGAAATGACTGGGGGCGGAGCCAGAGGGGGAGCTATATGGACAGCTCTTGCTGTGTGCTCTCCTCTTGCCCTTTCCCTGTGGGGGAGAACATTTCCCACAAGTAATGGATGACGCCGTGGACCCGGGACACACCGTTGGAGAAAGTATTTTATCAGGTAAGCATAAATTCTGTTTTTTTAACCCCTATCCCGCCGCTCCCTGACCCCCGCCGCAACCTAAATAAACGTATTAATAACCCCCTAAACCTCTGGCCTCCCATATCACTACCACTAACTAAACCTATTAACCCTAAACCGTCAGCCCCCCCACATTGCCAAAAAATAAATTAAGCTATTAAGCCCCTATACCTAACAACCCGCTAACTTTAAATTAAATTACAACATTCCTATCTTCAAATAAATTTAAACTTAGCTGTAGAATTAAATAAACTTTTTTAAAATATTAATTAATCTACCTTAACTATTATTACTACAATTAAATTAAACTACCAATTAAATTAACTAAATTACATATTAAAAAACCCCTAACCCTACTCATATTATTTAAATATACTATTAAACGTTTATTAAAAGTACTAATTAACAGCTGAAAAAAAAAAAAGTTACAAATACTAAAACAAATAATTACGAAAAATAAAAAAACACATTATCAAAATAAAAAAGAATTACACCTAATCTAATAGCCCTATCAAAATAAAAAGCCCCCCCCCAAAAATAAAAAAATCCTAGCCTACAATAAACTACCAATGGCCCTTAGGCCTTTTGTTGAGAATTGCCCCAAAGAAATCAGCCTCTTTTACTTGTAAAAAAAAATACAAACATCCACCCCAACAGTAAAACCCACCACCCAACCAACCCCCCCCCCCAAAATAAAATCTAAAGTAACCTAAGCTCCCCATTGCCCTGAAAAGTGCATTTGTATGGGCATTGCCCTTAAAAGGGCATTTAGCTATTTACATGCCCAGACCCTAATCTAAAAATAAAACCCACCCAAAAAACCCTTAAATAAACCTAACACTAACCCCCGACTATCCATTTACAGTTATTGAAGTCCCGCTTGAAGGATCCATCCAGCCGGCAAGAAGTCTTCATCCAGGCGGCCTCTTTGATCTTCATCCAGTCGGTGAAGTCCTCAACCAGGCAGCAAGAAGTCTTCATCCAGACGGCATCTTCTATCTTCATCCATCCGGCCACTTTCTCCTTCAATGCACATTACGTCATCTACAGCTTCGCATCCTGAAGAAATCTGGTGCGGAGCATCCTCTTCATACGTTTGCCGTCGTAAACTGGAACCTCAATGCAAGTGACGTCATCCAAGATGGCGCCCCTTGCATTCCTATTGGCTGAACGATTTCAATCAGCCAATAGGATTAGAGCTGCAAAAATACTGTTGGCTGTTCCAATCAGCCAATAGGATTTGAGCAGTTCTCATACTATTGGCTGTTCCAATCAGCCAATAGGATTGAGCTCTCATCTGTTGGCTGATTGGAACAGCCAATAGAATGAGAGCTGCTCAAATCCTATTGGCTGATTGGAACAGCCAATAGGATTTTAGCAGCTCTAATCTATTCGGCTGGATGGATCCTTCAAGCACGGACTTCAATAACTGTAAGTGGATCGTCGGGGGTTTGTGTTAGGTTTATTTAAAGTTTTTTTTTGGGTGGGTTTTATTTTTAGATTAGGGTCTAGGCATGTGAAAGAGCTAAATGCCCTTTTAAGGGCAATGCCCATACAAATGCCCTTTTCAGGGCAATGGGAGCTTTAGGTTATTTTAGATATTTTTTTTTTATTGGGGGAGGTTGGTTTGTTGGGTGGTGGGTTTTACTGTTGGGGTGTTTGTATTTTTATTACAAGTAAAAGAGCTGATTTCTTTGGGGCATTGCCCTACAAAACGGCCCGGTTTAATGGTCATTGGTAGTTTTTTTTTGATAGGGCTATTAGATAGGTGTAATTCTTTTTTATTTTTGATAATGTGTTTTTTTAATTTTTCGTAATTTTTTCCCCCTGTAATTTAGAACTTTGTAATAAGGTTTAATAGTATATTTAAATAATTTGAGTAGGGTTAGGACTTTTTAATATGTAATTTAGTTAATTTAATTGGTAGTTTAATTTAATTTTAGTATTATTTAGGTTGCGGCGATGTTAGGGGTGTTTAGACTCAGGGTTTATGTTAGGGTGTTAGGCGTAAACGTAACTTGTTTTCTACCGTATAAATCAATGGGATATCTGGCAGCATCGAACATAAGCTTTCGCTGCTTTCAGACTCCTATTGATTTCTGTGGCATCCGCGGCCTCCAGGATGGCGGATTGAAAACCAGGTATGCTGGGCTGGAATAGCCACGAGCGTACCTGTTAACTATTTGGTAAATGGGAAAAAGTGTCAGATAGAGCCGAATGTGTATTCAGAACATCTGTAATGATGTAAGCATCGATATGCATCGGATTGAGACTGGTGGATCGTAGGGTTACGTCACAAATTTCAACATTTGACGGTCTGTAGGCTTTGATAACTAGGACGGATAGCAAGCTTGCAACAACCTACGCTGCGTAAATTCTGGCGTATTTGCGGTTGAGGCTTTGATAATATCCATCCCCCCTATATGGCAACAGTGCCTTGCAACAATGTTTGAAACAATATTTTAGATATAGGGGCCGAATTATCAAGCTCCAGAATGGGCTTGATGCCCCTGTTTCCGCGTGAGCCTTCAGGCTCACCGGAAACAGTAGTTATGAAAGCAGCGGTCTAAACGACCACTGCTTCATAACTTGTCCATCTGTGCTCTGAGGCTGCTGACATCACTCCACCCGATCCTGCTTGTGGCCAAATGGCAGCAAATCTGCAGGGGAGGGCATTGCACAAGCAGTTCACAAGAAACTGCTTGTGTAAAGATAAATGCAGACAGCGTATGCTGTCGGCATTTATCGATGTGCGGCAGACATGATATACTACATCGTATCATGTCCATCTGCACTTTAATAAATCGGCCCCATAGTGATCAAAACACATGAACACCTCCTGTGCCTACCTCAGTATTCTTGCATGGAAAGAAGCTAGGTTTCATCCAAGGATTCCAACAGACGGAGGTAAATTTGATAATAGGGTTAAATACAAACATTTTTTTAATTTGTAGCTGAAAATTTTAACTGAATCATGAAAGTTTCATTTTCACTGTTGTGTGTCTTTAAAGGGATAGTAAAGTCAAAATCAATTAAACTAAGTTGCTTAGTTTCTCTTGGTATGATTTGTTAAAAAGCATACCTAGGTGGACTCAGTAGCAGCAATGCATTACTAGAAGCTAACTGCTGATTGTTGGCTGCATATAAATACCTATTTCATTGGCTCACATGATGAGTTCAGCTAGCTCCCAGTAGTGCATTGCTGCTCCTTTAACAAAGGATACCAAGAGAATGAAGCAAATTTGATCACAGAATAAAATTGGAAAGTTGTTTAAATCCTATGCTCTATCTGAATCATGAAAGAAAGAAACAATTGTTTCATCTCCTTTAATATCATTCTATAATTCCTGTATCGTATATTGTACTAACATGCTTCCTTAGAAATGTACAATAAGATGGAAAAAACATATTGTTTTATTTAACAAAAGTATTTTTTTATGATGCGTAGTTGTAGAAATATGTCAATAAAATGGCAGATTATACATAGAATAAAGTGTAAAATAGTATGATGAGCTTAAACATCTCACTACTGCAAGTCTCAAACTATGCCTAGATTACAAGTGAAGCACAAACATATTAGCGCTATTGAGGGCTAACACTGCTGCTATTCTTATGCTCATATTACAAGTTATAATTAAATGTTTGAGTACTTGAGTAAAAGCTTCGCTCTAACATCTGGAGGTCAGAGAGTGTGGCCGCTCTAAATCCCTCACCTAATAGACTATGGGGCACAATACAAAACTCAGGTCCTGGCTTTCACTCGAGCGCTAACCCCAAGGTAGGAGTGTGTTAAAAAATAGAGAATTAGTTTGTTCTAGACACAGTACTAATGTATATACATATATATACGTATATATAGATATTTCTGCATGGGAACCCAGTTGACCGTTTGCTCTGCATTTTTTTTGTATATAGTCTGTTAGTCTGGTGTCTTACGCTGTTGACACTTACCTCCTGCTTTTAGATTTTTTTCTAAATAAACTTAGATATTTTATGGATTGTAGTGCCTGGTCATTTCTTCTTTTGTGTGTGTGTATATATATATATATATATATACTATATATATACTGTATATATATAACAAAAATGCTGCAGGTAGGCACTCACCGTTTTATCAAAAGTAATCTTTAATTACACTTGAACGTTTTCAGGGTCAGCCCCGTCCTCAGACATACACCGAAAACGTTCACGTGTAATTAAAGATTACTTTGATAAAACGGTGAGTGCCTACCTGCAGCATTTTTGTTATATGAAGATTTTGAAGTGCACCCTGAAGGTTGTTCTTTTTGCAGTGAGTGCTTAACCCTTTTGGACTTTATAAATATATATATATATATATATATATATATATATATATAAACTAGAACATGACATTTATACAACTTTTTCAATTTACTTTAGTACAGGCACTCTATGGAAGCAGAGTTTGCTATTATGTATAACTATGTATAACATTGTTTCAAAGACTGTTGCAAATACTGTTGCCAGATGGCTAATGACACGGTGCACACTCTAGAGCTCACATATGATTACTCTTTAACAAAGGATACTAAAAGAACTAAGCACTAAGCAAAACTAAAAATGAAAGTAAAATGAAAGTTATTTAAAATTGCATGCTCTACCCGAAATATGGATGTTTAATTTTGACTTTACTGCCCCTTTAATAAATAAAGTGTGTTAACAGCAGTTTAAAGAGATATGGTATATGACAATATGTTTGACTGGGAAGGGCCCAAAGATATATAAATATGCTTGTGTGTATTTCTATATGTGTATGTATTGTTTTGTATGTATGTGGGCAGGGGCGGGATGTAAGGGGCCCCCAATACTAATAGTCACAGTTGTCAAATGAGCTAGAGCCGAGGTGACAGTTGAGCTGGGAGGGACTTGGCGGCAGCAGGCAGGAAACATTTAGGGCCAGATTACAAGTGGCGCAGTATTTAACGCTTCCGCTAGATGTAAGCGTTTTGCGCGTGTCAGGTAGCACTCGTATTACAAGTTTTAAGTAAATAGTTTTCGCTCACATGCTAACTCGATGCATGTAAGAAGCCAAACTTGGAATATGGCGCATGCAATAATGTATTCCCCATAGAAGGTCTATTTCACATTTCAATGTTCTTCACATAGCAGAAATATGTTCTATTTATTCATATATATATATACACACACACATATATATGGTATTTTGGTAAAATATTTATCTATACCTATATATATATATATATATATATATATATATATATAAAATTATATATGGGTATAGCTATATACAGATATTTAAAATAGGAATATAAATGCATAGAACATATTCTGCTAAGTCCAGAACATTGGAATGGGACATGTTTACAGTAAATACATAGTATAACACTTTATTAAATATAAATATTGCATAAATATGTTTTTATATGTTTTAATCTACTTAGTGCAAAGGTTAAGTACAGTAAGGGAAAAATTGTATTTGATCCCCTGCTGATTTCGTACGATTGCCCACTGACAAATAAATGATCAGTCTATAATTTTAATGGTAGGTTTATTTGAACAGTGAGAGACAGAATAACAACAAAAATTCAGAAAAAAACGCATTTCAAAAACTTTATAAATTGATTTGCATTTTGATAAATGAAATAAGTATTTGATCCCTTGCAAAACATGACTTAGTAGTTGAAGGCAAAACCCTTGTTGGCAATCACAGAGGTCAGATGTTTCTTGTAGTTGGCCACCAGGTTTGCACACATATCAGGAAGGATTTTGTCCCACTCCTCTTTGCAGATCCTCTCCAAGTCCTTAAGGTTTCGAGGCTGATGTTTGGCAACTTGAACCTTTAGCTCCCTCCACTCAGATTTTTCTATGGGATTAAGGTCTAGAGACTGGCTAGGCCACTCCAGGACCTTAATGTGCTTCTTCTTGAGCCACTCCTTTGTTGCCTTGGCCGTGTGTTTTGGGTCATTGTCATTCTGAAATACCCATACACAACACATTTTCAATGCTCTGGCTGAGGGAAGGAGCTTCTCACTCAAGATTTGACATTACATGGCCCCGTCCATCGTCCCTTTGATGCGGTGAAGTTGTCCTGTTCACTTAGCAGAACCCCCCCCCCCAAAGCATAATGTTTCCACCTCCATGTTTGACGGTGGGGATGGTGTTCTTGGGGTCATAGGCAGCATTCCACCTCCACCAAACACGGCGAGTTGAGTTGATGCCATAGAGCTCGATTTTGGTCTCATCTGACCACAACACTTTCACCCAGTTCTCCTCTGAATCATTCAGATGTTCATTGCAAACTTCAGACTGGCCTGTACATGTGCTATTTTGAGCAGGGGGACCTTGCGGGAGCTGCAGGATTTCAGTCCTTCGCGGCGTAGTGTGTTACCAATTGTTTTCTTGGTGACTATGGTCCCAGCTAGCTTTACAATTATTGACAAGATCCTCCCGTGTAGTTCTGGGCTGATTCCTCACAGTTCTCGTCATTGAAACTACACGAGGTGAGATCTTGCATGGAGGCCCTGACCGAGGGAGATTGACAGTTAATTTGTGCTTCTTCCATTTGGGAATAATCCACACCAACTGTTGTCACCTTGTCACCTGACATGCTTGGACAGCTCTTTGCTATGGTGGGGAGTTTGGAATCTGATTGATTGATTGCTTCTGTGGACAGGTGTCTTTTATACAGGTAACAAGCTGAGATTAGGAGCACTCCCTTTAAGAGAGTGCTCCTAATCTCAGCTTGTTACCTGTATAAAAGACACCTGGGAGCCAGAAATCATGCTGATTGATAGGGGATCAAATACTTACCGACTGCGTTTTTCTGGATTTTGTTGTTATTCTGTCTCTCACTGTGCAAATAAACCTACCATTTAAATTATAGACTGATAATTTCTTTGTCAGTGGGCAAACATACAAAATCAGCAGGGGATCAGATATTTTTTCCCCCTCAATGTAGATGAAAGTATCTATGTGTTTATTTGTGTATACATGTCTGTAAATACATATATTACACATATAAATACAGAGATACATATGTACACACATATAAATACAGAGATACATATGTACACACATATGAATATAAATATATATATATACATACAAATGCATAGTTAGACATGTATATTTATGTATCTCTATGTTAAAGTCCTTTGCAGCCTTGAGATCTCATATTTTTGGGCCCTTACAACTTTTTTGTGCAAAACTTTTTTTAAATAATTTTTATTAGTGTTTATTCTGAGAGTAACTGTACTTTGTAATGTTTTCGTGATGTGTTTTATGCCAATTTTTTATTTCCCCAAAACAATTAACCGGTGCTCTAAGGACACGGTAATCATTTTAGCATAAATCCTGATTGCGCTCAAGCAATAGCATTTACTTTCAACTTGTAATACGAGAGGTAAACCCAACGCACGTAACTGTTAACGCAACACTTGTAATCTGATCCTTAGATGGGGACCACACAAAGATTAGCTAGAGCAGCTGCCAGTGCAGACAGCAACGCCAGTGGTTGTGAGCTGGGGCAGGTAGAAAATGATTAGGAGCTAGAGCAGTGCTGACTGTTGTTGTAAGCAGTTAAGGGTTAGCAGAGGGGGGGTACCTAAGTGGGGGCCCTATCCCTGGGAGGTCTGTTGCTCTGTAGTGTGGGGTATGGCCCAGGCGGGTGGGGGTATGGGGGAAGGGTCTGGAGGTTTTTGGGGCCCATGAGTATGCAGACCTAAAATAAAAATTAACAGTACACCGTCCCTTTAACTGAAAACAGTGATATTCTGTCATATCACTTACCTCCTGTTCGTATACTCGCAGCTTCCAGCTTCAGGTCAGCAAGAGAAAAATTTGATAAACTCATAGCTGATAAAATATGTCCATAACTTCTTCATTAGAAGGGACCGGATCAGAGAAGAACAATAGAAGGGTAAACAATTAACGACCCTGCCCTGTCAGAAGAAGAAAAACTACATAATTACACTGATAAGGTGCAGTTTTATTCACACAAAAAATATGTTTGAGTTAATAAAGCAAAAATAACAAATAATGACATCAGTGGTATATTAGGCACTGGGATGTCTACCATCCCTGCAAAATTCCTCATATTTGCTTCATATGGCTCTCACTACCAGAGGTCAAAAGTATATGGACTTCTCCAGACTGGCTCCCATCTTGTGGAACTTTCTGCCTCGCTCCTCAAGACTCTCAACTAAAAACTCTACTGTTCAGGGATGCATACAACCTACACTAACCTTTCTTTATACCAGTTCCTCTCCTCCAATGCTATCCCCTGAACCCCTTTTAGCATGTATGCCTAAGAGTCCAGCTGTTCGTAGATCACCTTCTTAAGAGCTGACAACAACAGTGCGACTCTTGGTAGGGCCCTCTACCCATGTGATGCCTATAATTGTTTTGTTGTACTCTGCCTTTGTTTATAGCGCTGCAGAATCTGTTGGTACTCTACAAATAACCAATAATAATAATAATAATAATACTGGAGGAGTCATGTGTGCAGCTTATCAACCAGGGATCATAGATTTGTAATAAAATGTAAAAATAAAACATTAGAGAGCATAGAGTACAAGGCAACTACCCTTAAAAAACGCATGGACTTTTTAAAAAATATTTATTTTAAATATGTTTTAATTATTCACCCTTTGTTGACCACCCTTCTGCAAAGTGACTTTTTTTTCTTTCACCCCTTAACTCAATCAGATGTAGATGCATTATACATAACCCAAAAAGTCTTGGTTGTCAATTGACACCTGAGACTTGCTATTTGTGGGCATCAGGCATCTGCCTTCATATGGCACGATGATTGCTCCTTTATCATATGAAGGCAGATTTCCAGATTGTTACAGACAGTGATACTGTGTGTGTCACTGTCTGTAACGATCATCCGTTGGTGACAGTGGGAGGGAAGGTGGGAGGCAGGTGGGCGGCTCAGCGGAGGAGGGAGTTGGGATGGAGGGGCAGGAACCTATGATGCAGAAAATATATTGTGAAGGGATGAGAGAGAGGGAAGGATGGGGCTCTACACTACAGAAAAAGGGGAATCAGGGTGAGGGTACCCTACATAATGATTGTGGGGAGGGGGGAGGTGGTAATGGCCCCTACACCTACAGCAAAAATATTACTAATAAAATAAATAAAAATTAAATAAAATAAAAAAATAAAAGATGGCTGCCACTAGTGGGAGGAGGGAAAGCTATTTGGAGAAATCATACAGGTGGAATGGTTGAGGAGGGATCCTACACTGCAAAAAATAATAATACCAAAGTTGTGGTGAGGAGCTGTGTGTGAGGGGGAGAGCTGTCTAGAAGGAATAAGGTTGAAATCAAGGAGGTGGGAGGTGTCAGGTGGGGAGGGCAATATCCATACACTTCAATACTATTACCCTTACCAGCTAACTAATTAACCCTTCACTGCCGGGAATTTCAGAAGTGTGGTTGCCAGGTGCAATTAGCAACCTTCTAATTACCAAAAAGCAATGGCAAAGTCATCATTCATGTCTGCTACTTCAGAACAAAGTATCCCAGAGAAGCTTTTACAGCCATTTGTGTTATGACTGCACAAGCGGTATGAAATAATTTTAAGTGAGAAACGCAGATTGTGAAAAAGTTAATTTTTTTTATATGATTGCATTTGGTGGAAAAATGTTGGCATGGAATATACCAAATTGGGCATGGATCAATATTGTGGGTTGGCTACTTAAAGGGACATAATACTCATATGCTAAATCACTTGAAACTAATGCAGTATAACTGTATAAAGCTGACAGGAAAATATCACCTGAACATCTCTATGTAAAAAAGGAAGATATTTTACCTCGCAATCTCCTCAGCTCAGCAGAGTAAGTTTTGTGTAAAAAGTTATACTCGGCTGCTCCCAGCTGCAGGTAAAAAATTAAAAAAAAATGAAGAAATTAACTGCAGCCAATCAGCATCAGCAGTGCTGAGGTCATGAACTCTTTTGCTGTGATCTCATGAGATTTGACTTAACTCTCATGAGATTTCATAGTAAGCTTCCTTTACCTGATTGGTGAAATAATATGAGAGTGCACGAGGCTCATCCCCTAAGCTGTCCTAGGACAGACACACTAAAATGCTGCTTAGAAATCCTTTACAATGGGATGTGGCTACTGAGGAATTTTTGAGGTAAAATATCTTTCTTTTTTTACATAGAGATGTTCAGGTAATATTTTCTAGTCAGCTTTTTACAGCTATGCTGCATCACTTTCAAGTGTTTTAAACATTTGGGTATTAAGGCCCTTTAAAAAATAATCAACTGTCTATTTCTGTTTATATGGAGTAATAGCAAAAATGCTAAAAATCCTACGGTATTTTGGGAAGGTTTTTCTCTGAAATTCCCATTTGTAAAGGGGTTATTGACAAAGCAGTAAGATACACCTAATAGAATCTGTATTGAGAAATATTATTATGCCTTCAGTGAAACTCTTTGTAGACATTTAGGGCAAAAATTCTCAAAGTGAGAATAAGAAAATCCTCATGTTTGTCATAAAAAAAACACATCAGAAATTATATCACCATATTTATAAAGGGTTAATGCGGCAATAAAGGTGCAACTTTTCATATGTGCGAACAAATTGACCCATGATCATTTGCAAGTAACATAGTAACATAGTAACATAGTAGATAAGGTTGAAAAAAAGACTGAAGTCCATCGGAGTTCAACCTATACAAATCTAAAATACTTACAAAAAGCTCCAGTTAAGCTTAAATAACCCTATTAAAATGTGACCCATTTAATACTAGCAATCATATCCATGAATTTTGTTTATATACAGAAATTTATCCAGACTATTTTTAAATGTATCTATGGTATTGGCATTCACTACCTCCTTTGGTAATGAGTTCCACAATTTTATTGCTCTTAAGTGAAAAAACGTTTCCGTTGCAGGAGATTAAATCTCCTTTCCTCCAACCTTAAATTATGACCTCTTGTCAGAACCAATTTTCTTGGAATAAAAAGAGCTTCTGCCATCTCTGTATATGGGCCTTGAATATATTTATATAAAGTAATCATGTCACCTCTCAAGCGCCTTTTTTTCTAAAGAGAACAGACCCAGTTTGGCTAGCCTCTCCTCATAGGTTTAATTTCTCCAATCCCCTTATTAGCTTTGTGGCCCTTCTCTGAACTTTTTCTAGTTCTGCAATATCTTTTTTAGCAATCGGTCCCCAGAACTGCACTCCATAACTCAAGGTGAGGTCTTACCAGGGCTTTATATAATGACAGAATTATGCTTTCCTCCCTTGAATCAATGCCTCTTTTAATACATGCTAGTATCTTATTAGCCTTTGAAGCCGCTGCCCTGCATTGTGCACTCATCTTTAGCTTGTTATCTATTACTACTCCCAAATCCCTTTCCTCCTGTGTTTGGCTAAGTCTTGTCCCATTTAAAAAATACATAGCCTGCTTATTTTTACTTCCAAAATGTAGAACCTTACATTTTTCCATATTAAATCTCATTTTCCATTCACTTGCCCATAGTTCTAATTTTAGCAAATCCCTTTGGAAAGAGAGTTCATCCTGCTCTGACCTAATGACCTTACTTAACTTAGTATCATCTGCAAAAATAGAGATGTCGCTATTTAATCCTTGCTCCAAGTCATTTATAAAAATATTAAAAAGAACAGGGCCCAGTACTGATCCCTGGGGACGCCACTGATTACCTTTGTCCAATCTGAGTATGATCCCATTTACTGCTACTCGTTGCTCCCTATCTTTTATCCAGTTATTTATCCATGAGCTAACATTTTCAGCTATTCCCAGTCCTTAATTTTGTGCATTAATCTCTCATGTGGCACTGTATCAAATGCCTTTGCAAAATCTAAGTATCCACATCAACTGATTCCCCTTTATCTATATTTTTACTTACTTCCTCGTAGAATCTAATTAGATTAGTTTGACATGATCTATTTCTCCTAAAGCCATGCTGATTAGAACTCATAATCTTGTTTACACAAATATGCTCATCAATATAATCCCTTATAATCCCTTCAAATATCTTCCCCACTATTGATGTCAGACTAACTGGTCTATAGCTTCCTGGATCATCCCAGCTTCCCTTTTTGAAGAGTGGCACCACATCAGCTTTACGCCAATCCTGGGGTACCATGCCTGAGGATAATGAGTCTTGAAAAATTAAGAGTAAAGGTTTATCTATAACAGTGCTAAGTTCACTAACACCCTTGGGTGTATTCCATCTGGGCCTGGAGTTTTATTTACCTTAATATTTTTTAGTTTTTTCCTGATATCCTCTAAACAAAACCCAGTTAGTGGTATGGACTGGCATGTTCTATTCTGTTCCAAAGTATCATTCAATGGTTCCTCTCTTGTGTATACTGAAGAAAAAAACTGGTTTAGTACCTCAGCCTTCTCCCTGTCATTATTTATCATGCTACCCTCCACACATTTAATGTACCTATATTATCCTTCTTAGATTTTTTGCTATTTATGTACTTAAAGAACCTTTTAGGGTTAGACTTAGAATCCTTGGCAATTAATTTTTCATTTTCAATTTTGGCTAATTTGATTGGTTTTTTTGCATGCTTTGTTACATTCCTTATAAATATTGTATCCTGAGTCTGTACTATTTTCTTTTAATAATTTAAATGCCCTACGTTTTTTTCCTAATTTCTTTTAACACATTTTTATTTAGCCATAACGGCTTAGTTTTTTTATTTTTATTTTTATAACCATATGGTATGTATTGATATGTATATTTATTTAACAAATTTTTAAATATTATCCATTTATCCTCTGTATTTTTATTAGAAAATACATTGTCCCAATTTATATTATTTAATGATTTCCTTAAAAGTCTTTAATATATGTGAATAAGTTGTCTGGAAATGCCTAATTCTTGAATTAATCTCTATTGGCATTTTAAAATGCCCGTATATATTAGCAGTTCTTATATATTTATGAAAAGTGGGGCATGTAATATTCACTTTTTTAAACACCGCCAATTTGTAGTTTGTGAGGTAATGAAAGAGAGAGAGCACTATTGTTCTTTGGAGTGAAAATGGAAAATATTCTTTTTTTGTGACATAATGACTGTATCTATGGTTAGAAATCACCCACAACAAGGAGCAGAAGAATAATATTTAATTAAATAACAAAAAGGTATATACAGATTTATAAAAAAGTAAAATAATTTAAAGCGACAATAAACAAGCAACCTTCCTTGATGAAAGAGCACCAAAGAAGAGCCAAAAAAACAAAAAACTTTAATGATACATAAGAAATAACATTCTTACAATCACATGATTAATTTATTCTTAACATTTTAGGTGCATTTTTTCAGGGCTTGAAGGGATATGAAACCCATTTTTTTATGATTCAGATAGAGTATGCATTTTTAAGCAACGTTCTAATTTACTCATAGGGGCGGAATTATCAAGCTTCAAATGGAGCTTGATGCCCGGTGTTTCTGGTGAGCCTTCCGCCTTCTAAAGACTGCTGGTTCATAACCTGTCCGCCTTCTCTGAGGTGGCGGACAGACATCGCCGGAAATCAACCCGATCGAATACGATCGAGTTGATTGACACCCCCTGCTAGCGGCCAATCTGCAGGGGGCAGTATTGCACCAGCAGTTCACCAGAACTGCTGCTGCAATGATAAATGTGTATATATAAACAAATAGGTTCAGAAAATATAAACACATAAATTACATCCTGACTTGGACATCGGGGTAGACTACCCTAGTCCACAGTGACCATGGGATTATTATGCCCATACTTCCGGTACCTGTTCTAGCTAAAGTTAGTCCCTATATCGGGCCGGAAGTTTCACCACTCTTCCACTTGATGTAACTTTGCATGAACTGTCCTCTGATACAGAAGATGGTGAATAAGAGTCCGCTGGAGGCAAAGATATATCCCCGCTGTGATCTTGCTGAGGGGAAGGCACCTCTCTTAGAACAGGGGATCCCACCGGCGGTGGTACTGAGGCATCCAGTTCCAGACTCTCAGGTACAGGCTGAAGATGTCTTAGGTTACGGCGTGTAACCGTCCCTCCATCAGTAAGGACTGTATAAGACCTTGGTTCTGGAGAGTGTCCAATTACCGTAGCAGGCGTCTTCCATTTCTTCTCATCATCCAGTTTAATTCTTACCCTTTGCCCCGCATTCAGTTCTGGTAAGGGCCTGACAGAATGTCTCCTGTCGTAGAAGAAACGATAACCCTTTTTGGCCTCCTCATCCCTCCTAAGGACTTTGTCCCGAGGAACAGGGCCAGGCAGCTTCAAGACACCCACTGAGGGTAAAGTGGTGCGAATCTGGCGTCCTAGCATCAGCTGTGCTGGGCTAAACCCGGTGGCTTGAATGGGCGTCGCCCTGTATGACAAGAGGGCTAGGTACGGCTCAGATTGCTTTAGAATGAATTTTGTTGTTTGAACTGCCCTTTCAGCCATTCCGTTGGCCTGCGGATAATGTGGACTTTACGTGGAATGTACAAAGTCATATTCCCTGCTGAAAGCACTGAACTCTGTAGAAGCGAACTGCATACCATTATCACTCACCAGCTCCATTGGAATGCCCCACCGGGCGAACAAGCTCTTCAGGCGAATGATAACAGCTTGACTTGTGATATCATTCAGGGGTGCAATTTCCAAATACCTGGAATAGTAGTCGATCACAACAAGGAACTTTTTCCCGTGCAGTTCACACAAATCAGCAGCTATTTTCTGCCACGGCCCCCGCAGGCAGTGGAGTAGAAATCAAGGGCTCCCTTCTCTCAGTAGGCCGGCGTTCCTGGCAAAAGGCACATTTAGACACGTGATTTGCAATGTCGGAGCTGATCCCAGGCCACCACACAGCTGTAGCTGCCCTTTCTCTGCACTTTGTAATGCCTAAGTGGCCATCGTGAATCCTGTTTAACATCTCCTTCCTCATGCTGACAGGAATTACGATGCAGTCTTGGAACAGCACCAACCCCTCCAGCTCCGTGAGATGCGACCTCTCTGGCTGGTAAGCACTTAAAGATATCTAGGCTGCCCGGCTCTCGGGCCAGCCTTCTTTTATGTACTTTATAACCTCTTGCAGATCTGTGTCCAAATATGTCTCTTTCTTTATTTCCTCCAGTTTCCTTGAAGAAATGGACTTAGAGGCCAGAACTGAATCAACATACACTTTCACATCAGATTCAGTGGAGGATTCTTCAGCAGCAGCCAGCGGGAGCCTGGATAGTGTATCCGCCACAACCAGTTGTTTCCCTGGCACATGCACTGCTGAACATTGAACCTGAGCAGTCTCATTAAAAGTCTCTGGCATCTTAAGGGTGTTTTGTCGATATCATAAGAGTTGATTAGAGGGACTAGCGGTTTGTGGTCAGTCTCCAGACTAAATTTCTCCAAAACCACTAGATAACGCTGAAAGCGCTCACAGGCCCAAACTGCAGCCAGGCACTCTTTCTCAATTTGAGCGTATTTTGACTCAGCAGCCGTCAGTGTGCGGGAACAGTAGGCAATGGGCTGTAGTTTATTTTCATTTAACTGCAGGAGAGCAACCCCCAACCCATAACTGCTTGCATAAGCACTAACCACAGTCTTTTTGGCAGGGTCGTAGAACCCCAGCACTGGGGCAGACCCCAGCAGGGACTTGGCCTGCAATAAAGCTTTTTCTTGTGAAGGTCCCCAGACCCAGGCAACGTCTTTCTTTAGCAACTCTGTGATAGGGTGTAGAACTGGTGATAAATCTGGAAGAAACTTGCCCACATAATTTACAAGGCCCAATATCTGTCTCAGCTCATGTACATCAGAAGGACTTTTCATCTGTTCAATAGCACAAATTTTCTCGGGGTCTGGCTTGATGCCATCCCCATTGATGATATGCCCAAAGTAACATAATTCAGTTTTCCTAAAATGTCATTTTTCTTTATTCAACTTCAGCCCAGACACTTTGATAGCCTGCAGCACACAACTTAAATGCTGATCATGCTCCTCCACTGTAGACCCATACACTTGAATGTCGTCCATGACGACTGCCGTGTCCCTGTGGTCACTCAGGAGAGAACTCATTTCCCTTTGAAAGATTTCAGGAGCAGAGGATATCCCAAAGGGAAGTCTGCAGAAGCAAAACCGACCTACCGGTGTAGTCAGTTTGCGGCACTTTGGATCCAGGGGGATCTGCCAAAAGCCGCTAGAAGCGTCCAATGTAGAAAAGAACTTCGCCCCAGCCAACTTTGGAGCTATATCTTCTAATGTCGGCAGCACAAATCTCTCTCTCTCTCTCTCTCTTCACTGCCTCATTCAACCTTTTCAGGTCCACACAAATGCGCACCTTTCCGTTTTTCTTTGAAACAGAAACAATGGGGGCACACTAATCAATCGCTTCAACAACCTCTTCAATAACCCCCATAGACTTCATGCGCATAAGCTCCTTCTCCACTTGAGGCATGAGCGGGAACGGAATTCTATGGGGAGTAGAAATACTGTATGGGACTCCGTCACTTTTAAGCGCTATACGGACTGGTTTGCAATTCAGTAGGCCCAATTCGCCAAACATATCTTCAGAGATCTCATTCACTCTGGCCACGAGGCCCAAGTCACAGGCTGCTTTTCTGCTCAATAAATTGCTAACACACTGACCTTGAATCACATGCACCCACATAGTGAACTTTCTTTTCTTATACTCACAGCTGGCAAGAAATTTCCCCGCACAATCAATGTGGCCACCAGGACTATGGACGTTTGTAGTAACCTTTGCCAGCTGGGGCTGTCGAGGCAGTTGCATAAATGCAGCGAGAGACATTACAGTGATATCAGCTCCTGTGTCAATCTTAAAATCAACTTTGGCTCCCATTACAGTAAAAGTAACCTTCCAATCTTCCTCTGAGCTTGGCCGTTCCACAACAGACCCCACAAAAGACACTTACTGACCCTCCTGGTCACTGTCCACCTGCATCTCCTTAATGTATTCAGTTTTACACACCACTTCAAAATGGCCCATTCTGTTACATTTTCTGCATCTTTTATCTCTGGCCGGGCATATAACACTCTGATCATGGGCACGGTAGCACCGTGTGCATCTGGCATGCTGCGCCCATCCACTTCTAGGTCTATCCGTTACTTTAGATCTACCGCTCACACTGTGCCTTTCACTAGCAGTTTTCCTGAACTGCTGCACTTCATCCACAATACTCTCAGACCTCAGATCAGCACTTTGCTTTTTCACCAGTTCACTCTGGCGGGCCATCCTAATAGCCCCATCTAATGTTAAATCAGGCTCTAACTGCAGCTTCAGTGAGACTTCAGCATCTGCAATTCCAATAACTATTCTGTCTCTGATTTGCTCTTCTTTAGCAACACCAAACTCACAGAATTCAGCTAGTTCATACAAACTACGCACAAATGACTCCACAGATTCTCCCACACGCTGATTACGTTTGTGAAAACAAGCTCTCTCATGAATTACATTTCTTTTGGGCACAAAGTGGGCACTGAGTTTATCCATAACTATATCAAAGTTAAATTCTTCCCCTTCTTGGAAAGCAAAAGCATTGAATACTGGCTCCACATCCTTCCCCATAGAGTATAAAAGAGAATTAACTTGTACTTCACCACTCTCCTTGTCCAGCTTGGAAGCAATCCTGAAGCGCTGAAACCGCTGACGCCATGTGGGCCAAGCTGCAGGCTGAGAGAAGTCAAAAGGCTCAGGTGGGGTAAACTTTGACATCATCATCGATCAGGAACAGAAGCGCAGGCCAGAAATTCTGACACCATGTCATGAGATGCAGAACATATGCAGGACACAGCAATGATGGTACAACTCTATTTTATTACAGAGCACAGAAACATACATCTAGTCAGGTTGATTGTACTAACTAACTGCGACACAGACTACCGGACCTAAGACCCGCCCCCAAACTAGTGACATCACATCCTGCTCTCATCACAACAGTCATTACACAAATGGTTGTAAAAGCTTCTCTAGGATCCGTTTTGCTTAGAATTAGTAGACATGATTGGCTTTGACATTTCTTTTTGGTAATTAGAAGGCTGCTAATTGCAGCTGCGTGCCATACTTCTGAATTTCCCGGCAGTGAAGGGGTTAATTGATTAGTTGGTAAGGCTAATAACATTTTAGTGTAGGGATTACCCTTCCACCTCCCTGATCCCTTCCACACAGCTCTCTCCCACACACAATCCTCACCACCATCTTAGGTACTGGAAGACAGTCTACCAGTATGCAGTTTAGAGCTTTTTTTTCTTCTTCTGCAGTGTAGGGAAACCCAACCTCAACAGTCCCACCTCCCTGATCCCTCCCAAACAGCTATATAACCCTCCCCCTCCCACTAGTAGCAGCCATCTTAGATACTGGCAGCTGTCAACCCCACTATCCTTTTAAACAAATAATTACCTGTGAAATAGCATAATATTTTTAAACTCTACATAATATATACATCAGTGAATTAAATCAAAACATACATGCCAAAAGGAGCAAATTGAAATGAACTTACCTGTGGTCACACACTCTGGTATATTTCATATTGGGTTTTTTCTTAGCAATTACTTCTGTAACCTGTGACAATATATAATAAAAAAGTGAAACTTTGCTGATAAAATGAATATGGAGGACACTGTGTATAATGTTCATATTTAGCCCTCTCTCTCGGGCCCCGATATTCAAAACATTGTCAGACTGACGAGAAATTGCCTTTTTGGGTTTGCCAGGGTCGCAGTCTGTTGGTCTGGCGATACATTCTAAAAAGTGGGCTGAACCTCGTTCTGCTAACGAGTGGTAATGTGTCTCCCATAGGATATAATGGGGATTACAACTTCAGCATTATCTTTGTTTAAAAAGATAACCCCTTTATTAACCATTCCCCAGTTTTGCATAACCAACACTGTTATATTAATACACTTTTTACCTATGTCACTACCTTGAATTTATAGAACAAAAGGTGAAGGTAGCACACTTGAATAAGCAAAACTTTATTGGATGAGCAACGTTTCTGGACTCCTGTCCGTTTCTCAAGTCAGGAGTCCCGAAATGTTGCTCATCCAATACACGTTTGCTTATTCAAGTGTGCCACCTTCACCTTTTGTTCTTAATATACTTTTGAGGCCTAAAGAGGGAGGCCTGGAAGGTGTTTGCACCTACCTTACACATTCTACTGTGGCTATTGCCGTTAGGTGTTGTGCTGGTCCTATCTGCTTGGTACCTTGTATCTATGACTTGCATTTTAGCCAATCAGTGCTGACTCAAGCATAATTCCATGAGAGTGAGCACAATGTTATTTATGTGGCACACAGGAACAAGCACTGACTAGCTGTGAAAAGTTAATAAATTGCACTGAAATTAGAGTAAGCCTTTTGGGACTTATAAATCAGCATATGATCCTACCTAGGTTTAGCCTTCAACAACAAATATGAAAAGAACAAAGCAAATGTAATGATAAAAGTAAAATGGAAAGTTGTTTAAAATTGTATGCCCTATCTGAGTCATGAAAGTTTAATATAGCCACTGACTGGTAAATATGCTCTAGTGCACAAGCTTGATTGTCTGGCAACCACTTTTTACACGCACTATATTGCGCTTGAGCGTTAACTGTGCTAAAAGTAAGCTTTTTGCGCTTGTTGGGTTGCGCTCGTTTTGCGAATTGAAAGTAAACTGTTTTCACTCTTGTACTAATCCGACGAGCGCAAAAAGCCTTAGTATATATAATATTGCGTGAGTGGTCATGTATTCCCCCATAGAAGTCAATAGGAAAAAAAAGTCGAAAAAACACCCCACTCTCATGTAAACCGGATCACATATTCTCATTTGCTCTAACCCAACATGAAAATACTAATATTTCACATTTCAGTGTTCTTCACATGGCAGAATATGTTCTATTTATTCATAAATAAATATTTCTACATATATCTGATGGTATATTTGTACTATATATACTGTATCTATACCCATATATATATATAGATGATTATATATAGATATATACAGATATATCAGAGAGGAATTGCCTGGTATTTCGGTGCTGGACTGACCGTAATAGGCAGGATCAGACTGATATACTACAGGAAAGTTCTACTCTGTGAAAAGCATTACTGGGCTAAAAGAAGTTGCACCCAGGTGGTAAATCGCCATAGAACAGGCTAACAATGGTATTGAGCTGGTTGCTCGTTCCTGTGAGTGCCATTTCTCTCTGTGTGTATTTAGTCTCCCTATGGGAAAAAAGGGGCAACCAGACGTGGACTCCTTGCTCAGTGTGCTTAGAGGAATACTGCTACACCTCACTGACGAGGCCCAATGAAGGCCGAAACGATCGTCTGGGGTTGCTGTGTTCCTTGTTCAGAGAGGAATTGCCTGGTATTTCGGTGCTGGAATGACCGTAATAGGCAGGATCAGACTGATATACTACAGGAAAGTTCTACTCTGTGAAAAGCATTGCTGAGCTAAAAGAAGTTGCACCCAGGTGGTAAATCGCCATAGAACAGGCTAACAATGGTATTGAGCTGGTTGTTCGTTCCTGTGAGTGCATTTTCTCTCTGTGTGTATATATATATATATATACAGTATATAGGAATATATAGTTAGAAATACATAGAACATATTCTATATGTACAGAACATAGGAATCTGAAATATTTACAGTATATATATATATATATATATATATATATATAAATAAATACATATTTATAAACATATAAACATATATAAATACATACATAAATACATATGTATACACATATAAACATATATAAATACATATGTATACACATATAAACATATATAAATACATACATATTTAGACATGTATATGTATGTATCTCAATATGAAAGCCCTTTGCCTTAGATCTTATATCTTTGAGCCTTTATAACTTTTGTGTGCAATATTTTTTTGGGATAATTTTGATTAGATGGTGTTTTACTCGAAATCTGGCCAAAAATGTACTCTTAATCGAAAATATGTTTGCATTAACCTACTTATTTACAAAATATGAACTGTTATGAACTACCATAAGCATTATTTTACCTCATCTTCTATAAACGTTTTTAGGGTGTCATTATAATCTGATTTATTCCGACTTGTAATCTTCATTTGCAGCGCTAGACACGTAACATCTTGAAAGTCTGCTGTAGTTGCTGCTATAGTTGACCAAAGTGCCGGTGTGCTTGTTGTCATAGTTGGCCAAAGTGTAGTTGTGCTTGCTCCACATAGTGACTCTTTAGGGGCTGTAATGTTTCAGAAAAAAAAGATAGTGTTAGATCAGTGTACGTATTAGAATTCTTCTTCTATAGACTAGAATCATAACAGTGTATTTTAAACTACATTTAAATAAGTTAATCCTTCATTTGCAGAAAAAGGTTAAATGGACATTAAACACTAAATACATTTACTTCACCTCCCTCTAATTATGGCTGCAGCCATTTTAAAACCTAGGTTACACTTCAGATATCTGAAGAAAAGTTGCTGCACATGTGCAGTAGTGGAATGCCGTAAAAGCTAGAGTTCAACATGGTAGTGACCATGACTAGAAGGAACATTACCTCAATACCATGCTTATAAAATGTATTTAGTGAGTAGTGTCCCTTTAAATCTCAATGTATACATCTCATTATTTTCTGGCTATTCTGGGATTAGAAGGCTAGGGGGCAAGTATTGGTGACCTGAGGGTGTGGTCGAAGGGAGGACTCAAGTTTGATCATGAATGGGTCAGGACAGGGTTTTGGCCTAATCTGGGCAATATGGAATCTTAGTCATTAGGCATTGCTGGGAAGGGTTTAGTTTCATTTTGTGAAACTGCGACATTTATAGGGAAGATAGAGCAGGGCAGAACTTCCAAAATGCTTCACCTCTCTATCAGCTAGATTACGAGTTTTGTCGGTAAGGCTGTGCGGTGCTAACGCTCCTTTTTTTCTTACGCTCCCCTTTAAACAATGCTGGTATTACAGGTTTTCTGCAAGCCGGCGTTAGCCTCAGAAAAGTGAGCGTTGAGCAAAATTTAGCTCCACATCTCACTGTAATACCAGCGCTGCTTACGGTAGCGGTAAACTGGCAAAACATGCTCGTGCATGATTTCCCCATAGGAAACAATGGGGCTGAGCTGACTGAAAAAAAACCTAACACCTGCAAAAAAGCAGCGTTCAGCTCCTAACGCAGCCCCATTGTTTCCTATGGGAAAATGAAATTTATGTCTGCACCTAACACCCTAACATGAACCCCGAGTCTAAACACCCCTAATTTTACCCTTATTAACCGCTAATCTGCCGCCCCCGACATCTCTGACACCTGCATTATATTATTAACCCCTAATCTGCCGCTCCGGACACCGCCGCCATCTACATTATACTTATGAACCCCTAATCTACTGCCCCCAACATCGCCGACACCTACATTATATTTATTAACCCCTAATCTGCCCCCCCAACATCGCCACAACTATATTAAATTTATTAACCCTTAATCTGCCACCGCCGCCAACGTTGCTGCCACTATAATAAAGTTATTAACCCCTAAACCTAAGTCTAACCCTAACCCTAACACCCCCCTAACTTAAATATAATTTTAATTAAACGAAATAAATTTAACATAATTAAATAAATTAATCCTATTTAAAACTAAATACTTACCGATAAAATAAACCCTAAGATAGCTACAATATAACTAATAGTTACATTGTAGCTAGCTTAGGATTTATATTTATTTTACAGGCAACTTTGTATTTATTTTAACTAGGTACAAAAGTTATTAAATAGTTATTAACTATTAAATAACTACCTAGTTAAAATAAGTACAAAATTACCTGTAAAATAAATCCTAACCTAAGTTACAATTACACCTAACACTACACTATCATTAAACTAATTACCTAAACTACCTACAATTAATTACAATTAAATTATATAAACTAAATTACGAAAAAAAACAAACACTAATTTACAGAAAAAAAAAGAATTACAAGAATTTTAAGCTAATTACACCTAATCTAATCCCCCTAATAAAATAAAAAGTCCCCAAAATAATAAAATTCCCTACCCTCTACTAAATTACAAATAGCCCTTAAAAGGGCCTTTTGCGGGGCATTGCCCCAAAGTAATCAGCTCTTTCACCTGTAAAAAAAAATACAATACCCCCCAACATTAAAACCCACCACCCACACACCCCAACCCTACTCTAAAACCCACCCAATCCCCCCTTAAAAAAAACTAACACTAACCCCTTGAAGATCACTCTACCTTGAGACGTCTTCACCCAGCTGGGCACAAGTAGTCCTCCAGAGGGTTCGAAGTCTTCATCCTATCCGGCCAGAAGAGGACATCCAGACCGGCAGAAGGCTTCATCCAGGTGGAATCTTCTATCTTCATCCTTCCGGAGCGGAGCAGGTCCATCTTCAAGACATCCGACGCGGAGCATCCTGTTCCATCCGACGACTGAATGACTGGTCCTTTAAGTGACGTCATCCAAGATGGCGTCCCTTGAATTCCGATTGGCTGATAGAATCCTATCAGCCAATCGGAATTAAGGTAGGAAAAATCCTATTGGCCAATCAGCCAATAGGATTGAGCTCGCATTCTATTGGCTGTTCCAATCAGCCAATTAAATGCGAGGTCAATCCTATTCGCTGATTGCATCAGCCAATAGGATTTTTCCTACCTTAATTCCCGATTGGCTGATAGGATTCTATTCTTGACGTCTCAAGGTAGGGTGATCTTCAAGGGGTTAGTGTTAGGTTTTTTTAAGGGGGATTGGGTGGGTTTTAGAGTAGGGTTGGGTGTGTGGGTGGTGGGTTTTAATGTTGGGGGGGTATTGTATTTTTTTTTTACAGGTGAAAGAGCTGATTACTTTGGGGCAATGCCCCGCAAAAGGCCCTTTTAAGGGCTATTTGTAATTTAGTAGAGGGTAGGGAATTTTATTATTTTGGGGGGCTTTTTTATTTTATTAGGGGGATTAGATTAGGTGTAATTAGTTTAAAATTCTTGTAATTCTATTTTTATTTTCTGTAATTTAGTGTTTTTTCCCCGTAATTTAGTTTATTTAATTTAATTGTAATTAATTGTAGGTAGTTTAGGTAATTAGTTTAATGATAGTGTAGTGTTAGGTGTAATTGTAATTTAGGTTAGGATTTATTTTACAGGTAAATTTGTACTTATTTTAACTAGGAAGTTATTAAATAGTTAATAACTATTTAATAGCTAAAATAAATACAAAGTTGCCTGTAAAATAAATATAAATCCTAAAATAGCTACAATGTAACTATTAGTTATATTGTAGCTAGCTTAGGGTTTATTTTATAGGTAAGTATTTCGTTTTAAATAGGATTAATTTATTTAATAGTAGTAAATATATTTTGTTTTATTTAAATTATATTTAAGTTAGGGGGGTATTAGGGTTAGGGTTAGACTTAGGTTTAGGGGTTAATAAATTTAATATAGTGGCGGCGATGTTAGGGACGGCAGATTAGGGGTTAATAAAATTTAACTAGTGTTTGCGAGGCGGGAGTCCAGTGGTTTAGGGGTTAATACATTTATTAAAGTGGCGGCGATGTCCGGTCGGCAGATTAGGGGTTAAATAATTTTATTAGAGTTTTTGCGATGTGGGGGGCCTCGGTTTAGGGGTCAATGGGTAGTTTATGGGTGTTAGTGTACTTTGTAGCACTTTAGTTAAGAGCTTTATGTTACGGCATTGTAGTGTAAAACTCTTAACTACTGACTTTAAAATGCGGTAGGAGTCTTGGAGGTAGAGGGTGTACCGCTCACTTTTTAAAGTGATCGTAATACCGGTGTTAGGCAAATCCCATTAAAAAGATAGGATACGCAATTGACGTAAGGGGATTTGCGGTATGCTAAAATCGCGGAAAAAAAGTGAGCGGTATACCCTTACCTGCCTGACTCGTAATACCAGTGAGCGTTAAAAAGCAGCGTTAGGACCCCTTAACGCTGCTTTTAAAGGCTAACGCAAGACTCGTAATCAAGCCATATGTAAACAAAGGGCTACATTTAGGATGCAATTAGGATACTTAACTTATTCTTCTCTAAAATATGATACATATGAAATACTACTGTTTATATTATTCTATTCATGCATTGATAACAATGTGACTGAATCGTTTGCACAAATGTATGTGCCCCCAGCTCACCACAGTATTCATATGCAGATAGTTATAGAGATAATCTAACAGGTTAACTAATGTGGTAAAATGTATTTTTCATCATTTGCTATCATGCTTTTATTTCTAATATAAATCCACATTTCCCCCATTCCTTATCCTCTTTCTCTGCTGTTTTAAAAGACCATTAAATACAGTAAAAAATGCATAATCCACAAATGCACAATCAAAAGACAATGCAATAGCACTTATTCTAAATTTGAAATGATCAGTAGATTTTTTGCCTGAGACATTTCAAAGATTGTTTTCATTTCCCTGCCCGCTGTACCATGTGACAGCCATCAGCCTTATACAGGGACAATCCCTATTTCTGTGCTTTGTCCCACTGTCATATGCCCCTATTTGCAGAATTCCCATTAGATACACCAATAAACCACCCAAATATGGCAACAAATGGCCCAGACACACCCACTGACCACCCAGATACGCCCATAACCCGCCCACTATACACCCATGACCTTGCCCCTTCTGACACAGCCCCACCCACAGAATGGTGACCCTCTATCTCACTCACACACTCTCTCTCTCCCACATACACACACAGTGGGAAACAGAGAGAAAGAGAGTGAGAGAGAACAGAGGAAGAGAGAGAGGAAATAACAGAAGGAGATAGAGAACAGAGGGAGAGAAAGGGGAGAACAAATTGAGAGAGAGAAGGGAGGAGAACAAAGGGAGAGAGAAGGGGGAGAGAGAGAAGGGGTAAACAGAGGGGAAGAAACAAAGAGAGAGAGAACAGATGGAGAGAGAGGGGGGAGAGAACAGATGAATAGAATGGGGAGAGAGATGAAGAGAACAGAGGGAGAGAGGGGGGAGAACAGATGAATAGAATGGGGAGAGAGATGAAGAGAACAGAGGGAGAGAGGGGGAGAGAACAGTTGAATAGAATGGGGAGAGAGATGAAGAGAACAGAGGGAGAGAGAGGGGGAGAGAACAGTTGAATAGAATGGGGAGAGAGATGAAGAGAACAGAGGGAAAGAGAGGGGGGAGAACAGATGAATAGAATGGGGGGAGAGATGAAGAGAACAGAGGGAGAGAGAGGGGGAGAGAACAGTTGAATAGAATGGGGAGAGAGTTGAAGAGAACAGAGGGAAAGAGAGGGGGGAGAACAGATGAATAGAATGGGGAGAGAGATGAAGAGAACAGAGGGAAAGAGAGGGGGGAGAACAGATGAATAGAATGGGGGGAGAGATGAAGAGAACAGAGGGAAAGAGAGGGGGGAGAACAGATGAATAGAATGGGGAGAGAGATGAAGAGAACAGAGGGAAAGAGAGGGGGGAGAACAGATGAATAGAATGGGGAGAGAGAGGAAGAAAACAGAGGGAGAGAGGGGGGAGAACAGATGAATAGAATGGGGAGAGAGATGAAGAGAACAGAGGGAGAGAGGGGGAGAGAACAGTTGAATAGAATGGGGAGAGAGTTGAAGAGAACAGAGGGAAAGAGAGGGGGGAGAACAGATGAATAGAATGGGGGGAGAGATGAAGAGAACAGAGGGAGAGAGGGGGAGAGAACAGTTGAATAGAATGGGGAGAGAGTTGAAGAGAACAGAGGGAAAGAGAGGGGGGGAGAACAGATGAATAGAATGGGGAGAGAGATGAAGAGAACAGAGGGAAAGAGAGGGGGGAGAACAGATTAATAGAATGGGGGGAGGATGAAGAGAACAGAGGGAGAGAGGGGGGAGGACAGTTGATAGAATGGGGAGAGAGATGAACAGAACAGAGGGAGATAGGGGGGGGAGATGAATAGAATGGGGAGAGAGTTGAAGAGAACAGAGGGAAACAGAGAGGGAGAGAGAACAGGGGGATAGAAAAGAAGGTGAAAGGGGGAGAACAGAGGGAAAGAAAAGGGAGGAGATAACAGAGGGAGAGAGAGAGGGAAAGAGGAGAGGAACAGAGAGATATATCCAAGAGCATTAATAGTAAGAATAACTTTAATAGTGGTAATAATTGTGCTGCACAGATTGCAGGATAGGTTTTAGATGATGGCTTGATAAAGTGCTTGAATTATTAGAATATGTGCAGCTGAACTGCACCCACCAATCGCCTTATTTGGAGAGCAAATCTGAGCTTCAGTCCACAGACACTGGCTAGACATTGTCATAAAGTTAGTGTACAATTCAGTTTTTGGCAGTTGTTATCTGATAAAGCCAATTAGGAACAGATATGTAGCAGTGTTATCCTTGATAGCTCAGCAGGCTGCATTTCAAGTTCTTAGAATGAGATATTGCCAATTTCCAGAGAGAAAAGATGGAGACAGAGGGAGAGAACAGAGAGAGGGGGGGGCAGAAAGATAGAGTGGTGGGATATAATAGAGAGGAGAGGACAGAGAGAGAGGGGAGAGAAGAGTGAGAGAAGAGGAAGAGAGAACAGAGAGAGATAGGGGAGAGAACAGACATAGAGATAGATGGGCAGATAACAGAGGGAGGGGGGAACTGATGGAAAGGGAGGAGGAGAGAACAGAGGGAAAGAGAGGGGGAGAGAAAGAGGGAGAGAATGGGAGAGAACAGAGGAAGAGGGAGGGGAGAGAACAGAAGGAGAGAGAGAAGGGGGAGAAAAGAGGGAGATAAAGATAGGGGAGAATAGAGGGAGAGAAAAAAGGGGGATAAGAAAGGGAGAGAGAAGAGGGAGTGAGAACAGGTGTAGAGCGAGTGGGAGACAACAGATAAAGAGAGTGGGGGGAGAACAGAGAGAGACAGAGAGAAGTATAGGAGCTATATGTAAACAATTTAATACTCAGCAAGTAGAATGGATAACTGGAAACAAATTAAAGGGGAGAAAAAAATTAAAGTACACGTCCCTTTAACTTAAAACATTAATCTTCTGTCATGTTACTTACCTCCTGATCGAATTACTAGCAGCTTCCAGCTTCAGGTTACCAGAAAAAAGTTTGTTAAACTCATAGCTTGATAAAATATGTCCATAACTTCTTCATTAGAAGGGACCGGATCAGAGAAGAACAAGAGAAGGTAAAGAAATAACGACCCTGCCCTGTCAGAAGAAGAAAAATACATAACTGATAATGTGCATTTTTATGCACAGCAAAATAATTGTTTGAGTTAATAATGCAAAATAGCAAACAATTACATCAGTGGTGTATTAGGCACTGGGATGCCTGCAATCCCTGAAAATTCCTCATATTTATTTTCTATATTTCTCACAACTGGAGGTCAGAAGTGCATGTGCTGTGATTTTAAAGGGACATGAAACCAAAAACTTTTCTTTTGTGGGTTAGAAAGAACATGCGATTTTAAACAACTTTCCAATTTACTTCTATCATTAATTTTCTTCATTGTTTTGGTATCCTTTATTGAAACACACATCTAGATAGGCTCAGTAGCTGCGGGTTGGTGACTGCACATACTGTAGATGCCTTGTGTAATTGGCTCACCCGTGTGTATTGCTATTCCTTCAACAAAGGATATCTGAAGAATGAAGCAAATTAAATAATAGAAGTAAATTAGAATTGTGTTTAAAATTGTATTCTCTATCCTAATCATGAAAGAAAAAAATCGTTTTTCATGTCTCTTAAATGACTTTTAAATTTGCTTCTTTTATCTAAATCTCTTTGTTCTCTTTGTATCTTTTGTTAAAAACCATACCTAGGTGGGCTTGGGAAGAGCAGTGCAATAATGGGAGCTAGCTGCTAAGCAGGACTTATCCAGGAAGCTATAAACCAGTTACTCTGACATTTGTAGTGGACAAGATACTTGAAGGGATTATAAGGGGTTATATTAAAGGGACACTGAACCAAAATTTTTTTCTTTTGTGATTCAGCTAGAGCATGCAATTTTAAGCAACTTTCTAATTTACTCCTATTATCAAATTTTATTCATTCTCTTAGCAAGTAAGAATGTAAGTTTAGATGTCAGCCCATTTTTGGTGAACAACCTGGGTTGTTCTTGCTGATTGGTGGATTAATTTAACCGACCAATAAACAAGTGTTATGAACCAAAAAATAGCTTAGCTGTCTTCTTTTTCAAATAAAGATAGCAAGAGAACGAAGAAAAATTGCTAATAGAAGTAAATTAGAAAGTTGCTTAAAATTGCATGTCTGCTCAACCTCGCTAAATATGCAGTCAGCATTTAACATTCTGGTAAAATGCTTGTGCAATGCCGCCCCCTGCTCACTGGTGGCCAATCGGCCGCTACCAGGGGCCGTCAATAATCCCGATCGTAGTGGATCAGGATGATTTCAGTCTTACGACCGCTACTTCTTAACTTCCGTTTCATGTGGACCCGCTGCTTAATAAATGGAGCCCTATGAGTTCAAATCAGCGTGGTTTTATGAGAAATAGATTATGTCAAACTAATGTAATTAGATTCTATGAGGAAGTAAAAATATAAATAAAGGGGAATCAGTTGATGTGATATCCATGGATTTTGCAAAGGCGTTTGATACAGTGCCACAAGAGCAAATATTGTACAACATTAAGGAACTGGGAATGGCTGAAAATGTTAGCACATGGATCAATAACTCAATAAAAGACAGGGAGCAATGAGTAATAGTAAATGGATCATACTCAGATTACAGATGATACATAGTTGTGTACGGTCATCAGGTCAGTGCAGGATGAAATTGCTTTACAAGAGGATTTATACAAATTGGAAAAATGGAAAATGAGACTCAATACTGGAAAATTTAAGGTTTTACATCTTGGAAGTAAAAATAAGCAAAAATGGAGGGCAGGGCAGCGGCTTCTAAGGCTAATATGATACTAACATTTATTAAAAGAGGCAATGATGCAAGGGAGGAAAGCATAATTCTGTCACTATATAAAATCCATGGTAAGACCTCACCTTGAGTAGGGAGTGCAGTTATGGGGACCAATCTCAAAAAAAGACATTGTAGAGTTAGGGCAACAAAACTAATAAGCGGAACAGATAATTTCAAATATGAGCAGAGATTAGCCAAACTGGGTCTGTTTTCTCTAGAAAAAAGGCGCTTGAGAGGTGACGTGACTACTTCATATAAATATATTCAAGGCCCATATACAAAGATGGCAGAAGCTCTGTTTATTCCAGGGAAATTGTTTGTGACAAGAGGCCACAATTTAAAGCTGGAGGAAAGGAGATTTTTTCACTGTAAGAGCAATAAAATTGTGGAACTCATTACCTAAGGAGGTAGTAAATGCTTAGATACATTTCTGTCTAGAGCCAGATTTCAGGGATATGATTGCTTGTGTTAAATAGGTCACCTTTTTAATGAGATTAAGTAAAGCTCAACCGGAGCTTCTTTATTGTAAATCAGGTAGGATCTATATAGGTTAAACTCAATTGACTTCTGTCTTCTTTCAACCTCATTGGGTTTTGTTTCCCTTCAATTAAAAGGTATTTATATCTAAACAAAAACAAAAACAATTCAGGAACTGCACATGTACAATTGAGTCAAATGTCAATGTATTGTAATATACAGTTACATCGTGCGGACGATTTAGCTATTGCGTGTGCACAATGTAACTGCATGTTTTGGACAAGTGTTAATGAACACGCTTTAGTGAGTGTTGTGTGCACACAAAATACTTTATATAAGAGGACAATATACAGCATGAGCACGTTTTAAAAGAATGTTTAAACATTATAATTTTGTTTTTAGCAGAGCTCCATAGCAATACATTTTGAAACATTTTCTTTTATATTCAATAGAGAATTATGGCCTTGATCTCAATATATTTGGAGCTGTATTTTCAGCTATTTTTCTGTTTGAAAAGGCTGCTTTTGAATTCACTGTGATTACCATAGCATGATTTGCAAACCTTATCTACACTATGGAGCAGAAAACTTCTCTGTGATCACAATCTGTTTTTGGCTCACTCTTCCAGTAGTTTTCCAGCTTAGTTTTGGCTTATTGAATTCGGTTCCTCAAGGCACTTGTTAAGTTCTTGTAAGGGTATTTTGACTTTTTCACTGCTATTTCCAGTCGTTTACATTGCACCTATGTTAAACACTCTCAAATGGCCACCGGAGACATTCTAGATCTAGAGGCTTGATGACATACATGGTATTGATTCATTAAAGCTCCATTTATTCCTATTGAAGAGGCTGGATACAGTCAACATTGTACACATATACATACAGGGGCATATTTATCAAGCTCCGTACGGAGCTTGATGCCCTGTGTTTGCTCGCTGGAAACAGAAGTTATGAAGCAGAGGTCTAAAGAGGCGGCGGGTTGATTGACACCCCCTGCTAGCGGCATCTGCAGGGGGTGGCATTACACAAGCAGTTCACAAGAACTGCCGGTGCAATGATAAATGCCGACAGCGTATGTTGTCTCCATTTATCGATGTGCAGTGGACATGATCCGCAATATCGGATCATGTCCGCTCGCACCATAATAAATAGGCTCACAGTATGTATAGGGGCTTATAATATGTAAATGTAAAGACTACGTGATATCATGTATAGCTATGGGGATCTGAAGAAAAATACGTCAGGACACTTACATTTTCAAATGGTGTGATTTAATATTTCATATCTCAATGTATTTTCACTCGCATTGGCATAATTGTCACAAACAGTACAGGCCTTATTAAATGTGTGTGTTTTTTTACAGTAGATCGCATAATCACGGTTTTCGGAGTTAACTGTTGGAATCTACCGGCACCACGGCCAACCCATCTAAATGCATCTATTAAGTTATCTATTAGACTGTGCACTGTTTTTCTTTCGCTATTGCACAATCTTGAACATGCAATCCATGCATGCTAAGTCCATACTCAGTCACGAAAGGGGAAATATATTTGAACTTGTAATCTAGAGTGAGCATTCGTCACCGTGGGTTCAATAGTATATACAGTATCGTGAATGAGTTTGAAGTTAGCGTGCATGGAGACTCATCACCTATAAAATCTGTTCACGATCGCACAATCTTATTTAAAGGTCTCTTACAAAGACACTAAGGAGCTGGGAAACAGGGTCGATATTTACAGTTTAAAATAAGTGAAAATCCTGTTTAAAAAGTTAGTATTGTTTTGCATAGAAAATCCCATTCAATATTTTGTGTACAGTTCATTCCTTAATAGAACTGGGCCTTTAACCTGTTGGCGCAGTTAGGAATTTCCATACGATCCTAATAGCACTGAGCTTTTACACCGCCAGGACGGCATGGAACATCCTAACATTTGAAGCGTTCTGCTCCCTTCCATGTTGAAGAAACAGAAGCTCCGACAGGGGGACGTGCCTAGCATTCTAGGCAGTTTCCCAGATTCAATCAGCTGCATTGTAGTCACGTGATCACAGCGGCGATCACGTGACTTCCTGTTTCTCCAATATGTTTACATCACAACTTCATTCCAATCTTGTCCATTTGCCCCCCTGCCCTGAAGGGGTTAACAAACAGGAGAAATAAATATAGTTTAAGAGAATCTTTGTGAAAGTTGCCAAATGCCCATATAGCAATAGAAAAACAGTGCACAGTCTCCCCACAGAGATAACATAGTAAATGCATTTACAGCTGATAGATTGTGATCTACCCCACTGTCCCTTTAAACAAATTTTACCTGCGATATAGCATTATATATATATATATTACCTGTGATATAGCATTATGTATATATATATTACCTGTGATATAGCATTATGTATATATATATATTACCTGTGATATAGCATTATGTATATATATATTACCTGTGATATAGCATTATATATATATATATTACCTGTGATATAGCATTATGTATATATATATTACCTGTGATATAGCATTATATATATATATATTACCTGTGATATAGCATTATGTATATATATATTACCTGTGATATAGCATTATATATATATATATATTACCTGTGATATAGCATTATGTATATATATATTACCTGTTGATATAGCATTATGAATATTATTATATATATATTACCTGTGATATAGCATTATGTATATATATATTACCTGTGATATAGCATTTATATATATATATTACCTGTGATATAGCATTATGTATATATATATTACCTGTGATATAGCATTATATATATATATATTACCTGTGATATAGCATTATGTATATATATTACCTGTGATATAGCATTATGTATATATATATATATATTACCTGTGATATAGCATTATGTATATATATATTACCTGTGATATAGCATTATGTATATTACCTGTGATATAGCATTATGTATATATATATTACCTGTGATATAGCATTATATATATATATATTACCTGTGATATAGCATTATTTATATATATTCCCTGTGATATAGCATTATGTATATATATATTACCTGTGATATAGCATTATGTATATATATATTACCTGTGATATAGCATTATGTATATATATATATTACCTGTGATATAGCATTATGTATATATATATTACCTGTGATATAGCATTATATATATATATTACCTGTGATATAGCATTATGTATATATATATTACCTGTGATATAGCATTATGTATATATATATTACCTGTGATATAGCATTATGTATAGTATATATTACCTGTGATATAGCATTATGTATATATATATTACCTGTGATATAGCATTATGTATATATATATTACCTGTGATATAGCATTATGTATATATATATTACCTGTGATATAGCATTATGTATATATATATTACCTGTGATATAGCATTATATATATATATATTACCTGTGATATAGCATTATGTATATATATATTACCTGTGATATAGCATTATGTATATATATATTACCTGTGATATAGCATTATGTATATATATATTACCTGTGATATAGCATTATGTATATATATATTACCTGTGATATAGCATTATGTATATATATATTACCTGTGATATAGCATTATGTATATATATATTACCTGTGATATAGCATTATGTATATATATATTACCTGTGATATAGCATTATGTATATATATATATATTACCTGTGATATAGCATTATGTATATATATATTACCTGTGATATAGCATTATGTATATATATTACCTGTGATATAGCATTATGTATATATATTACCTGTGATATAGCATTATGTATATATATATTACCTGTGATATAGCATTATGTATATATATATTACCTGTGATATAGCATTATGTATATATATTACCTGTGATATAGCATTATGTATATATATATTACCTGCGATATAGCATTATATATATATATTACCTGTGATATAGCATTATGTATATATATATTACCTGCGATATAGCATTATGTATATATATATTACCTGTAGATATAGCATTATGTATATATATATTACCTGTGATATAGCATTATGTATATATATATTACCTGTGATATAGCATTATGTATATATATATTACCTGTGATATAGCATTATGTATATATATATTACCTGTGATATAGCATTATGTATATATATATTACCTGTGATATAGCATTATGTATATATATTACCTGTGATATAGCATTATGTATATATATATTACCTGTGATATAGCATTATGTATATATATATTACCTGTGATATAGCATTATGTATATATATATTACCTGTGATATAGCATTATGTATATATATATTACCTGTGATATAGCATTATGTATATATATATTACCTGTGATATAGCATTATGTATATATATATTACCTGTGATATAGCATTATGTATATATATATTACCTGTGATATAGCATTATGTATATATATATTACCTGTGATATAGCATTATGTATATATATATTACTGTGATATAGCATTATGTATATATATATTACCTGTGATATAGCATTATGTATATATATATTACCTGTGATATAGCATTATGTATATATATATTACCTGTGATATAGCATTATGTATATATATATTACCTGTGATATAGCATTATGTATATATATATTACCTGTGATATAGCATTATGTATATATATATTACCTGTGATATAGCATTATGTATATATATATTACCTGTGATATAGCATTATGTATATATATATTACCTGTGATATAGCATTATGTATATATATATTACCTGTGATATAGCATTATAGTATATATATATTACCTGTGATATAGCATTATGTATATATATATTACCTGTGATATAGCATTATGTATATATATATTACCTGTGATATAGCATTATGTATATATATATTACCTGTGATATAGCATTATGTATATATATATTACCTGTGATATAGCATTATGTATATATATATTACCTGTGATATAGCATTATGTATATATATATTACCTGTGATATAAGCATTATGTATATATATATTACCTGTGATATAGCATTATGTATATATATATTACCTGTGATATAGCATTATGTATATATATATTACCTGTGATATAGCATTATGTATATATATATTACCTGTGATATAGCATTATGTATATATATATTACCTGTGATATAGCATTATGTATATATATATTACCTGTGATATAGCATTATGTATATATATATTACCTGTGATATAGCATTATGTATATATATATTACCTGTGATATAGCATTATGTATATATATAATTACCTGTGATATAGCATTATGTATATATATATTACCTGTGATATAGCATTATGTATATATATATTACCTGTGATATAGCATTATGTATATATATATTACCTGTGATATAGCATTATGTATATATATATTACCTGTGATATAGCATTATGTATATATATATTACCTGTGATATAGCATTATGTATATATATATTACCTGTGATATAGCATTATGTATATATATATTACCTGTGATATAGCATTATGTATATATATATTACCTGTGATATAGCATTATGTATATATATATTACCTGTGATATAGCATTATGTATATATATATATATATTACCTGTGATATAGCATTATGTATATATATATTACCTGTGATATAGCATTATGTATATATATATTACCTGTGATATAGCATTATGTATATATATATTACTGTGATATAGCATTATGTATATATATATATTACCTGTGATATAGCATTATGTATATATATATTACCTGTGATATAGCATTATGTATATATATATATTACCTGTGATATAGCATTATGTATATATATATTACCTGTGATATAGCATTATGTATATATATATATATATATATATATATTACCTGTGATATAACATTATGTATATATATATATATATATTACCTGTGATATAGCATTATGTATATATATATATAATATATAATTACCTGTGATATAGCATTATGTATATATATATATTACCTGTGATATAGCATTATGTATATATATATATATATATATATTATATATATATATATATATATATATTACCTGTGATATAGCATTATGTATATATATATATATATATATATATATTACCTGTGATATAGCATTATGTATATATATATATTACCTGTGATATAGCATTATGTATATATATATATTACCTGTGATATAGCATTATGTATATATATATTACCTGTGATATAGCATTATGTATATATATATTACCTGTGATATAGCATTATGTATATATATATTACCTGTGATATAGCATTATGTATATATATTTTTTACCTGTGATATAGCATTATGTATATATATATTACCTGTGATATAGCATTATGTATATATATATATATATATATATATATTACCTGTGATATAGCATTATGTATTATATATATATATATATATATATATATTACCTGTGATATAGCATTATGTATATATATATATATATATATATTACCTGTGATATAGCATTATGTATATATATATATTACCTGTGATATAGCATTATGTATATATATATATATATATATATATATATATATTACCTGTGATATAGCATTATGTATATATATATATATATATATTACCTGTGATATAGCATTATGTATATATATATATTACCTGTGATATAGCATTATGTATATATATATATTACCTGTGATATAGCATTATGTATATATATATTACCTGTGATATAGCATTATGTATATATATATTACCTGTGATATAGCATTATGTATATATATATTACCTGTGATATAGCATTATGTATATATATTTTTTACCTGTGATATAGCATTATGTATATATATATTACCTGTGATATAGCATTATATATATATATATATATATATATTACCTGTGATATAGCATTATATATAGATTTTTTACCTGTGATATAGCATTATATATATATATATATATTTAACCTGTGATATAGCATTATATATATATATATTTTACCTGTGATATAGCATTATATATATATATTTTTACCTGTGATATAGCATTATATATATATATTTTTAACCTGTGATATAGCATTATATATATATATATTACCTGTGATATAGCATTATGTATATATATATTACCTGTGATATAGCATTATGAATATATATTTTTTTACCTGTGATATAGCATTATATATATATATATATATATATATATATATATATTACCTGTGATATAGCATTATATATATATTTTTTACCTGTGATATAGCATTATATATATATATATATATATATATATATATATATATTACCTGTGATATAGCATTATGTATATATATTTTTTACCTGTGATATAGCATTATATATATATATATATATATATATATATATTACCTGTGATATAGCATTATGTATATATATTTTTTACCTGTGATATAGCATTATATATATATATATATTACCTGTGATATAGCATTATGTATATATATTTTTTACCTGTGATATAGCATTATATATATATATATTACCTGTGATATAGCATTATGTATATATATTTTTTACCTGTGATATAGCATTATATATATATATATTACCTGTGATATAGCATTATGTATATATATTTTTTACCTGTGATATAGCATTATATATATATATATATTACCTGTGATATAGCATTATGTATATATATTGTTTACCTGTGATATAGCATTATATATATATATATATATATATTACCTGTGATATAGCATTATGTATATATATTTTTTACCTGTGATATAGCATTATATATATATATATATATATATATATATATATATTACCTGTGATACAGCATTATCTATATATATTTTTTACCTGTGATATAGCATTATATATATATATATATATTACCTGTGATATAGCATTATGTATATATATTTTTTTACCTGTGATATAACATTATATATATATATATATATCAGTGATGTGCAGTCACTAGAGGCAGGTGAGGCAGTGCTTCACCTCTCATATGGGCAAAAATATATTTTTTTATTGGCTTTAAAAACAAATTTAATTTTGTATATATATATTACCTGTGATATAGCATTATGTATATATATTTTTTACCTGTGATATAGCATTATATATATATATATTACCTGTGATATAGCATTATGTATATATATTTTTTACCTGTGATATAGCATTATATATATATATATATTACCTGTGATATAGCATTATGTATATATATTGTTTACCTGTGATATAGCATTATATATATATATATATATTACCTGTGATATAGCATTATGTATATATATTTTTTACCTGTGATATAGCATTATATATATATATATATATATATATATATATATATTACCTGTGATACAGCATTATCTATATATATTTTTTACCTGTGATATAGCATTATATATATATATATATATTACCTGTGATATAGCATTATGTATATATATTTTTTTACCTGTGATATAACATTATATATATTTATATATATCAGTGATGTGCAGTCACTAGAGGCAGGTGAGGCAGTGCTTCACCTCTCATATGGGCAAAAATATATTTTTTTTATTGGCTTTAAAAACAAATTTAATTTTTTTTTTCCCCAGCATTTTTTTCTCTCACAGCTATATGTTGTGCAATGGAGAGGCACAAGCAGGTCTGCCCACCATTACACAACATGCTGCGCCACCTACTGGATGCAAGTGGTTAAGATCATTGCATGGCCCATTAACTGCTTATTTGAGGCAGTCCTATTTTGGCTGAACCAATCCAGCGAGAGGCATTAGTAAGTGGAACATAGGGTTGGGGCTGGATGTTAAATCATATAAAACAAAACAAAAATGGAAAAAAACAACTTTCATATATTTTGTTGCTGTCCTGTGAACCTGCTAGCTTTGCTAAAGTAAAAAAGAGAGTTCTGTTCTTCCTGAATCCTTATACAGAGCAGGAAGAGAGGCAGAGAGAGCACTGCAGTGTTTCAGCCACATCTTATTAAAGTAAGATTTTACTGAAAGGGATTCTGTTAGTGAAAATGATAATTTAATGAATGTGGTTTAGTGTTTTTTTACTCTTTTACAGCAGGGTCATTTTTGTATTTTGTTTACTCAAACTTTACACCCACTAACTTAGCAGCTTGCCTCTGTACTTCACACTAAATTATAGACTCATTTTCTGAACTCTCTGTAGCTCTGCTGTTTTATTACTTTAAAATGCAGTGGTCCCTCTCCCCCCTCCCCCGTGTGTGTGTGTCTCTCTATCTATCTCTCTCTCTCATTATGTGTTGTTCTCCCCCATGGTCTCTTTCTCTCTCTGTCTCTCTTCCTCCCCCTCTGACTCTCATCCCTTATGTGTCTCTCTGATTGGGTCTCTCTCTCTCTCTCTCTCTCTAACCCTCTGTGTGTGATTGTGTCTCTCTCTCTCTAACCCTCTGTGTGTGATTGTGTCTCTCTCTCTAACCCTCTGTATGTGATTGTGTCTCTCTTTCTCTCTCTCTCTCTAACCTTCTGTGTATGATTGTGTGTGTCTCTCTCTCTCTAACCTTCTGTGTATGATTGTGTCTCTCTCTAACCTTCTGTGTATGATTGTGTCTCTCTCTCTCTAACCCTCTGTGTATGATTGTGTCTCTCTCTCTCTAACCCTCTGTGTATGATTGTGTCTCTCTCTCTCTAACCTTCTGTGTATGATTGTGTCTCTCTCTCTCTAACCCTCTGTGTATGATTGTGTCTCTCTCTCTCTCTAACCCTCTGTGTATGATTGTGTCTCTCTCTCTCTAACCTTCTGTGTATGATTGTGTCTCTCTCTCTCTAACCCTCTGTGTATGATTGTGTCTCTCTCTCTCTAACCTTCTGTGTATGATTGTGTCTCTCTCTCTCTAACCCTCTGTGTATGATTGTGTCTCTCTCTCTCTAACCTTCTGTGTATGATTGTGTCTCTCTCTCTCTAACCCTCTGTGTATGATTGTGTCTCTCTCTCTCTAACCCTCTGTGTATGATTATGTCTCTCTCTCTCTAACCTTCTGTGTATGATTGTGTCTCTCTCTCTCTCTAACCCTCTGTGTATGATTGTGTCTCTCTCTCTCTAACCCTCTGTGTATGATTGTGTCTCTCTCTCTCTAACCTTCTGTGTATGATTGTGTCTCTCTCTCTAACCCTCTGTGTATGATTGTGTCTCTCTCTAACCTTCTGTGTATGATTGTGTGTCTCTCTCTCTAACCCTCTGTGTGTGATTGTGTCTCTCTCTCTAACCCTCTGTGTGTGATTGTTTCTCTCTTTCTCTCTCTCTCTCTCTCTCTCTAACCTTCTGTGTATGATTGTGTCTCTCTCTCTCTTTCTCTCTCTAACCCTCTGTGTGTGATTGTGTCTCTCTCTTTCACTCTCACCCTCTGTGTGTGATTGTGTCTCTCTCTCTTTCTCTCTCTCTAACCCTCGGTGTGTGATTGTGTCTCTCTCTTTCTCTCTCACCCTCTGTGTGTGATTGTGTCTCTCTCTCTTTCTCTCTCTCTAACCCTCGGTGTGTGATTGTGTCTCTCTCTTTCTCTCTCACCCTCTGTGTGTGATTGTGTCTCTCTTTTTCTCTCTCTAACCCTCTGTGTGTGATTGTGTCTCTCTCTCTAACCCTCTGTGTGTGATTGTGTCTCTCTCTCTCTAACCCTCTGTGTGTGATTGTGTCTCTCTCTCTCTCTCTCTCTCTAACCCTCTGTGTGTGATTGTGTGTCTCTCTCTCTTTCTCTCTAACCCTCTGTGTGTGATTGTGTCTCTCTCTTTCTCTCTCTCTCTCTCTCTCTAACCCTCTGTGTGTGATTGTGTTTCTTTCTCTCTCTCTCTCTCTCTCTCTCTCTCTCTCTCTCTCTCTCTCTAACCCTCTGTGTGTGATTTTGTGTCTCTCTCTCTAACCCTCTGTGTATGATTGTCTCTCTCTCTCTCTCTTTCTCTCTAACCCTCTGTGTGAGATTGTGTCTCTCTCTCTTTCTCTCTCTCTCTAACCCTCTGTGTATTATTGTGTCTCTCTCTATTTCTCTCTGTCTCTAACCCTCTGTGTGTGATTGTGTCTCTCTTTCTCTCTCTCTAACCCTCTGTGTGTGATTGTTTCTCTCTTTCTCTAACCCTCTGTATGTGATTGTGTCTCTCTTTCTCTCTAACCCTCTGTGTGTGATTGTGTCTCTCACTCTCTCTTTATTTCTCTCTCTCTAACCCTCTGTGTGTGATTGTGTCTCTCTCTCTTTCTCTCTCTCTAACCCTCTGTGTGTGATTGTGTCTCTCTTTCTCTCTCTCTCTCTCTCTCTCTCTCTAACCTTCTGTGTGTGATTGTGTCTCTCTCTCTCTAACCCTCTGTGTGTGATTGTGTCTCTCTCTCTCTCTAACCCTCTGTGTGTGATTGTGTCTCTCTCTCTCTTTCTCTCTAACCCTCTGTGTCTCTCTCCCCCCGTCTCTCTCTCCCTTTCCCCCCGAGTGCTTTTCTGTGTTTCTGTCTACCTTTTATTTATTTAATTAATGAATTGGTAGTGCCATCTGATGGTGTGGCTTTATTTAAAGGGGTGGGGTCAAGCGCCCCACCATCTTTTAATTTCACCAGCCGCCACTGGATCAAGACATTTTCTATATTTACTGAATAATGAAAGAATCTATAAGCATAATTTGCAGCATTAAAGTAAAAAAAAAATTAAACATATTTTAATGGGCATGGATTTCTAGATCTCATAATCAGAGCAAGCATTTTGTTATCTGGCAAGAGTTTCTTTTACAATCCTTTTAGACTAAAATCAGATGTTTACTAAGTTGACCAGTTTTCCAAGACACCATTTAAAGGGACATGAAACCCATATGAAACCCATATGCAAATTTAAATAACTTTCCAATTTACATCTAATATCTAATTTTCTTCATTCTTTTGATATCCTTAGTTGAAAATCATATCTAAATATGCTCAGTAGCTGCTGATTGGTGGCTGCACATAGATACCTCATGTGATTGGCTCACCCACGTGCATTGCTATTTCTTCAACAAAGGATATCTAAAGAATGAAGGCATATCCTAGCCATTGCCTCACCAGCCTCTGATGTCACTGCACGTCACTGATATATATATATATATATATTTCACCTGTGATATAGCATTATATATATATATATATACAGTACATATATATATATATATATATATATTACCTGTGATATAGCATTATGTATATATATATTACCTGTGATATAGCATTATATATATATATATATATATATATTACCTGTGATATAGCATTATATATATATTACCTGTGATATAGCATTATATATATACAGTACATATATATATATATATATATATATATATATATATATATTACCTGTGATATAGCATTATATATATATTACCTGTGATATAGCATTATATATATATATACAGTACATATAGATATATATATATTACCTGTGATATAGCATTATGTATATATTACCTGTGATATAGCATTATATATATATTACCTGTGATATAGCATTATATATATACAGTACATATAGATATATATATATATATATTACCTGTGATATAGCATTATATATATACAGTACATATATATATATATATATATATATATATATATATATATATATTACCTGTGATATAGCATTATATATATACAGTACATATATATATATATATATATATATATTACCTGTGATATAGCATTATATATATATATATATATATATATTACCTGTGATATAGCATTATATATATATATATTACCTGTGATATAGCATTATATATATACAGTACATATAGATATATATATTACCTGTGATATAGCATTATATATGTACAGTACATATATATATATATATATATATTACCTGTGATATAGCATTATATATATATTACCTGTGATATAGCATTATATATATACAGTACATATAGATATATATATTACCTGTGATATAGCATTATATATATATTACCTGTGATATAGCATTATATATATATTACCTGTGATATAGCATTATATATATACAGTACATATATATATATATATATATATATATATATATATATATATATATATATATTACCTGTGATATAGCATTATATATATATTACCTGTGATATAGCATTATATATATATACAGTACATATAGATATATATATTACCTGTGATATAGCATTATATATATATTACCTGTGATATAGCATTATATATATACAGTACATATATATATATATATATATATATATATATATATATATATATATATTGCCTGTGATATAGCATTATATATATACAGTACATATAGATATATATATATATTACCTGTGATATAGCATTATATATATACAGTACATATAGATATATATATATATATTACCTGTGATATAGCATTATATATATATTACCTGTGATATAGCATTATATATATACAGTACATATAGATATATATATATATATATATTACCTGTGATATAGCATTATATATATACAGTACATATATATATATATATATATATATATATATATTACCTGTGATATAGCATTATATATATACAGTACATATAGATATATATATATATATATATATTACCTGTGATATAGCATTATATATATACAGTACATATAGATATATATATTACCTGTGATATAGCATTATATATATACAGTACATATATATATATATATATATATATATATATATAAAACCTGTGATATAGCATTATATATATATTACCTGTGATATAGCATTATATATATATTACCTGTGATATAGCATTATATATATACAGTACATATATATATATATATATATATATATATATATATATATATAACCTGTGATATAGCATTATATATATACAGTACATATAGATATATATATATTACCTGTGATATAGCATTATATATATATACAGTACATATAGATATATATATATATATATATATATATATCACCTGTGATATAGCATTATATATATACAGTACATATAGATATATATATTACCTGTGATATAGCATTATATATATACAGTACATATAGATATATATATATATATTACCTGTGATATAGCATTATATATATACAGTACATATAGATATATATATATATATATTACCTGTGATATAGCATTATATATATACAGTATATATATATACGTATATATATATTAAATCTAATCTACACATCAGTGAACATGGCAATGAGAGCAAATCTAAATGCACTTACTTGTGACCCACTCTGGTATATCTCATATTGATTTTTTTCTTAGCAACTACTTTTGTAACCTGTGGAGATATACAATAAAAAAGTAAAACTTGGCTGATAGCTTTAAAGAAGTTAAATGGACACTGAACCCAATTTTTTTCTATCATGATTCAGATAGAGCAGGCAATTTTAAGCAACTTTCTAATTTACACCAATTATCAAGTTATTTTCATTCTCTTGGTATCTTTGTTTGAAATGCAAGAATGTAAGTTTAGATGCCGGCTCATTTTTGGTGAACACACTGTGTTGTTCTTGCTGATTGGTGGGTAAATTCACCTACTAATAAACAAGTGCTTTCCATGGTTCTGAACCAAAAAAATAGCTTAGATGCCTTCTTTTTCAAATAAAGATACCAAGAGAATGAAGAAAATTTGATAATAGGAGTAAATTAGAAAGTTGTTTAAAATTTCATGCTCTATCTGAATCACGGAAGAAAAAAATTGGGTTCAGTGTCCCTTTAAGCTTAATGGTATATAGGTTGATCACAATTCTTTAAATAAAGCTTATTAAATGATTCATCTACAAAAATCCCAAGAGTCTTTAATGAATCAGATAGAGCAGTGATTTTAAACAACTTTCTAATTTACTTCTATTATCAAATTTTCTTCATTCTCTTGGAATCTTTTGTTGGAAAGCAAGGAAGTAATCTCAGGAGCGTGCATGTGTCTGGAGCACTATATAGCAGCAGTTTTACAAGAGCACTAGAGGGCAGCACTATTACCTGTCATGTAGTGCGCTAGATAACTACCTAGGTATCTCTTCCCACAGAATCCCATGGGAACAAAGCAGATTTGATAATAGAAGTGCATTGGAATCATTTTTACAATTGTATGAATCCCAAAAGACAATTTTCAGGTTTCATGTCCCTTTAATGGTGACATTTGCAGAAAACAAAACATTAGATACATTTATATAAACTAGGAGTGAGATTAAAAGGAAATGAAATATATAGGGGACAATTTATCAAGGGCTGAATGGCCCTGATGTCCCTGTTTCTGCGCGAGCCTTCAGGCTTACCGGAGACAGCAGTTATGAAGCAGCGGTCTTAAGACCACTGCTCCTTAACTGGTCAGCTGCCTCTGAGGCTGCGGACATCAATCTGCCCCATCCTATACGATCAGGTTGATTGACACCCCCTGCTAGCGGCCGATTGGCTGCGAATCTGCAGGGGGCGGCATTGCACAAGCAGTTCACTAGGACTGCTTGTGCAATGTTAAATGCCAACAGCATTTGCTGTCAGCATTCAGCGATGTCTGGCGGACATGATACGCTACCGCGGATCATGTCCGCCAGACATTGGCAAATCGGCACCATATTTATCATATTTAATTATTTGTTAATAGGTTTTGTGTTAGGATAATCAGACTGTAAAGTATTGCAACAGATTACTGAAAATATAATGATTGTCCTGAACAACACAAAGAAAATCATTTACTGATGAAGAACAATCCTATGATCCTCGTTCAGCCACCTAAATTACGTTCCACTTGGTAATGTTACTGCTACCTACAGAAAATCCTGTGACTATTGTTAGGGTGCGCTCAGTTTGTTCTCTGTAATATGATAACCAGTTCATAACCAGTCACATTACTGGACATATGGGGTATTTGTAAAATCAGGACAACATAATAAATCTATTTGTGGTTCTCTTTTGCTACACTAGTTTTGTACAAATGGCTATTAATAAAACTGCAACAACATTTTTTTTTTTTTAATTTTCTTCCAAATTTTTCATTATTAAAGGGACACTAAAGTCAAAATTAAATTATCAGGATTCATAAAGAGCAGCAATTTTAAAGACGTTTGAAATTTACTTCTGTTATCAAATGTGTTTTGTTTTCTTGGTATCTTTTATTGAAGAGTAAAACAAAGTAGACTCACAAGAGCTCAGGAGTGTGCATGTGTCTTTAGTACTCTATGGCAGCAGTGATTTGCAACATTGTATAACAAAGCTACAAATAATGTTGCAAAACACTGCTGCCATAGAGTACTAAAGACACATGCACACTCCTGAGCTCTTATGAGCCTACCTAGTTTTACTCTTCAATAAAAGATACCAAGAGAACAAAGCAAATTTAATAGCAGAAGTAAATTGGAAAGTTCTTTAAACTTGCTGCTCTATCTGAATCATGAAAGTTTAATTTTGACTTTAGTGTCCCTTTAAACTCCTGTTTCCTATCTAAGGTAGATGGTGCTATCTCTACCCTGGCCAAGCAGACTAATATTATTATTATTATTATTATTATCGTTTAATGTAGAGCACCAGCAGATTCCGCAGCGCTATAATATTCTGTTAGAATTTGAATATATTTTTAGAACCTGTTTTTTTGTTCTCTTGCTATCTTTATTTGAAAAAGCAGGAATCTAAGCTAAGGAATTGCCTATTTTTGATTCAGCACACTGGATTGCACTTGCTGATTGGTGGCTAGATTTAGGCATCAATCAGAAAAGCACAACCCAGGTGCTGATACAAAAATGTCCCCCCCTGACCCTTTTTTCCTTTTTTTGTATTACATACTTATTTACAAAAAAGAAATGTTATGAACTACCATAAGCATTAACTTACCTCGTCTTCTATAAACGTTTTCAGGTTGTCATTATAATCTGATTCATTCCGGTTGGTAATCTTCATTTGCAGCGCTACGCCTGTAACATCTCCAAAGTCTGGTGTAGTTGTTGTTGACCAAAGTGCTGATGTGCTTGTTGTCATCGCTGACCAAACTGTAGTCGTGCTTGTTGTTTTTTCCCCACATAGAGATTCTTTAGGGGCTGTAATGTTTCAGAAAATAAAAAGATATTGTTAGATCAGTTTACCTATTAGACTTATTGCTCTATACACTAGAATCATAACGGTATTTTTAACTACATGGTTTGAGTTAACCCATCAGTTGCATAAAGGGTTAAATCTCATTAGATACCTCTCATTATTTTCTGGCTATTCTGGGATTAGAAGGCTAGGGGGGCAAGTATTGGTGACCTGAGGGTGTGGCCAAAGTGAGGACTCAAGTCTGATCATGAATGGGGTCAGGAGGACAGGGGTTTGGCCTAATCTGGGCAATATGGAATCTTAGTCTGGGCATTGCTGGGAAGGGTTTAGTTTCATTTTGTGAAACTGGGACATTTATAGGGAAGATAGAGGGGGAGAGGTTTCAGTTGGGACTCTCCCATAAAATATGGGATTCCTGTGAGCTCTGTTATTATAAAGCAAAATGCTTCACCTCTCTATGTAAACCAAGGGCTACATTTAGGATGCAATTAGGATACTTAACTTATTCTTCTCAATAAGATGATACATATTAAATACTACGGTTTATATTATTTTATTCGTGCATTGATAACAATGGGACTGAATCGTTTGCACAAATATATGTGCCCCTAGCTCACCACAGTATTCATATGCAGATAGTTATAGAGATAATCTAACAGGTTAACTTAATCTCATTTTCATCATTTGCTATTATGCTTTTCTCTATTATATAAATCCATATTTCCCCATTCCCTGTTGCCTTATCCTCTTTCTATGCGGTTTTATCAGAACATTAATTACAGCAGAAAATGCATAACCCACAAATGCACAATAAAAAGACAATGCAATAGCACTAAGTCTAAATTTCAAAATGCTTTCCATTTCCCTGCCCACTGTACCATGTGACAGTTATCAGCCAATTACAGACACATATACATATATAAAAAAAAGATTGTGCACAATTTAATAACAAAGTAAATTGATAAGTTGTTTATAATTGCATTCTCTATCTGAATCATGAAGGTTTATGTTTGACTTTAGTGTCCCTTTAAGCTGTGTACATACCTGACTAAGACTCGCCTGAATACATTTGTGGTGTGGGGGTATTGGAACTTGTCATGTGCAAATTGTTTATGTATATTTTTTTAGAATTTAGCAGCAATTAAACACAAATGTAGTGGACTGTTAGTCAAAAATGAACTGCTCTATTAATTTAAAACACTTTACCACAAAAAAATTATCCCTATGCAGCTTATATGGGGTGCTATCTCTACAAACACATTTGAAAAGCTTGTGATAAATAGTTTTTTATGGGTTTTTCAAATGGACTGAATGGTTTTGAATTTAAAACCACTCATAACAAACGTCTTTTGGATTGTAATGGAGACAATCAGCGATCGACTGATTAAAGTCACAGTAAAGTCAAAATGAAACTATCATTTGGAGAAAACATTTTAAGTAACTTTCCACATAACTTATTTTATCAAATTTGTTTAATTCTCTGGATATCCTGTGTTAAATGGTATGCTCAGGAGCAGCAGTGCACTACGATGAGCTAGCGTTACCTATCTGGTGAGCCACTGATAAGAGGCATATATGTGCATCCACCGATTAGCAGCTAGCTCCCAGCAGTACATTCATGATCCTGAGCCTACCTAAGTATAATCCTCAACAAAGGATTCCAAGAGAACAAAGCACATTTCATAGTATATTGGAAAGTTTGAAATTGATGTTTACAAATTACCCTTTAGTGGCAACCAATTAATGGGGGATGGGGACACTTATCTTGATAAAGTTAGGAAAGCATGTGAGCTCAGTAATGAGTGGGGGTAGGGTCTCAAGTGTTCAAAAGGTGGTGATGGGTAGTCCAGGGCATTACTGAGTGTTTAGGGGAGGAGCTATTTTCTCTCCCCCCTCAGTAAGGGCTTTGCACCCCCTGTAGCCATTTACAACTGTGACTGAGCCTAATGTTCTTAAAATATTTCTATCTACAAACAGCAGCACCAATCGTAGAATAAAAGGATCTTTATTACCAGTTCATCTGGGTCACATAAAAGAATCGACGTTTCAGGCATCTAGCCCTTAATCATGCATGATTAAGGACGACACCCAAATATTTTCCTCTTTTATGTGACCCAGATGAACTGGTAATAGAGATCCTTTTATTCTACGATTGGTGCTGCTGTTTGTGGATGAACATTGAAGGGTGGACAGCATCCTTGTACCAGCATGCGCTACACATGAGGTGCTGTGCAATTAGGGTGTGTCTTCTTAAAATATTTAAATAAAACATTTCTATGACTGTCAGTTCATTTAACATATAAAGAAAATACTGTAAATGATTATTGCTGCACTATCACATTCATTGTGGTTTTTACTTGTGAACAAGCTGACAAGTTTAACTTTTGCTTTAAAGTTCTAAAAATAATCCTAGCAAAAATTGGCTTTAAAAATGTCAAACCGCCTATTTCAGATTGGTTTTGTTTTTGTAAAGTAAAAAATAAACGTTCATGATTCAGATAGAGGGGCCCATTTATCATCGGTCTGTCCGACATCGATGAATGCCGACACCATACGCTGTCAGAATTTATAATTGCACAAGTTCTTGTGAAGTGCGTGTGCAATGCCACCCCCTGCAGATTTGCGGCCAATCGGCCGCTAGCAGGGGGCGGCATTATTGCTGGTTGCAGGTTTATTGCTGTCCGCCACTAAGAGCAGGCGGACGAGTTAAGGAGCAGCGGTCTTAAGACTGCTGCTTCTTAACTGCTGTTTCCGGAGAGCCTGAAGGCTCGCACAGAAACAAGGGCATCAGGGGCCATTCGGCCCTTGATAATTCAGCCCCAGAGAGTGCAATTTTAAACATCTCTGCAATTTATTTCTAATATCTAATAAGCATAGTTCTCTTGTTTAAAAGCATACCTAGGTAGGCTTAGGAGCAGACATACAATACTGGAAGCTAGCTAGTAAATTGTATGTTCTATCTGAATCAGTTTCATTTCTTTTTTTTTTCTAATTTGGCATTTCTGATTTTCCGGTTCGATGTCACTAGTTTCTTTAAAATAAATGTATCTGTGTGATTAACCCTTTGGCTGCTAAGCCATTTCCCCTCTGGGTTCTAAGCTGGATTTGAGCTTTTTAAAAAAAAAACTTTTTGAAAATATATTTCTTTGTTACTTTTATACTTATTTTTCCAGATCCTGAGATCCAGACAATTACCTTTCCAACGATGGGTTTTGGGGATCTGTAACTGCTTAGATGCCTGAGATACAGGCTTCTAAGCAGCATGCCCCCATTTACCTATACTGTCCATTGTTAATTTTAAATAAAGTTGCACAGTTACGAGGTGGGAGCCCCCAGATTGCCCTCAAGGTGGGTGAGTGCTAGCGACGGCTCTGAGCCGTCGTCAGCACCTGACTAGGAGCCGTCGTTAGCACTCAAAGGTTTATGGCTCTTTTATTGGGGGACATTCGGTATCTTCTATATTGCTGTCTAGTTATCATTTTTATCTGTTTCTGGTCATTATTTGTACATTCACATAAAATAATTAAAAACTTTTACAATGATAAATTGAAAATAATTACTTGTTGCAGTAGACATTGAGGTTGTAGTGGTTCTTGGTGCTGTGCTTGCTCTTGGTGTTGTGCTAGAACTTGTTGCAGTAGACATTGAGGATGCAGTGCTGGATCTGGGTGCAGGGCTGGTTGTGTGGGTCATGCCAGGTCTGGGCATTGTGTTACCTGTGGGTGCTGTGCTGGCTCTGGGCGTTGTGTTAGAAGTTCTTGTAGTCACCAAGGATGTTGTGGTTTTCTCTGCTGTGCTGGCTCTGGGTGTTGTGCTGGAACTTGTTGTAGTAGACACTGATGATGTAGTGGTTGCTGGTGCTGTGCTGGCTCTTGGCGTTGTGCTGGCTGTAGTGAGTGTCATGCTTCCTCTGGATGTGGTACCTCTGGGGGTTGTGTTGGCTATTGGTGTAGTGGTACCTCTGGGGGTTGTGTTGGCTATTGGTGTAGTGGTACCTCCTGAAATTGTCATTGGAGCTGTTAACAAAATTTTAAAATAAGAATTTTTGCTTTTTTACAAAAAAACAAAACAATGCTTACATTTATCAATCTTATAAGTTTCTTAAGAGCGCTATGTTATAATATACAAATTATTTCTAAAGATAATAGAATGGTAATTCTGATATTGGCATTACCAAGGTTTTAGTCAATATATTTGAAAGGGTGCAAGAGCTTTAATAAAGATAACGGAATTTGCTGAGAGAAGGCGAATAGGAGGAGCATGAGTAAGCTCCTTCTGGCAGTGGCAGAAGCACTACAATGCAAATGTCTTCCTCCTCATCTTCCTTTGCTCATCCTCAGACACGGCTAGACCCGACAGAACGGAGCAGCAGCATTTTGGCTAAGGTTTTGTCTTTGGTCAGGACAACCCATACCCCTACAAAGTGAGTTTAGCACTTCTTAGATGGTGAAAGCCTGCCTTGCTGAGCCTCCATTGCCTCCTACTTCTGAGCCATTAGTATACTGGGGTCAGAAGACTACAGTCTGGCATGCCCTTTCTGTAGTTGCTAAGGATCTGCTTTCATGTCCAAAGTGAGAGAATTTTCTCTGTCACTGGCAACATCCTTAAACCTCAGTGGCCATAGCTCTCCCCAAACCTTGTTAAGCCGATGAACTTCTTGAAATTCAATCTGCCCAAGCTGGAATACCCTGCTTTACATTTCCAGGCTGACAGGGCCGCCACTAGAAATTTTGGGGCCCCTGACTCAACCATTGATCAGGCCCCCCCCCTCCTTTGACATGTGCAATTTTTGACCAAGTGACTAAAATGTATATGCACTTTATTCTTAATTGTCTATTTAAACTTGGAAATGTTGTAAAGATAGTAACATACACACACACACAGACACATTCATACACTGAAACACACAAACACACTCAAACATAAGGATTCACATATAGACACTCTAGCAGACAGGCAAAGAAACACACTCAGACACAGAAACCCAAACAGACACTTAGCACTTGTTTACATTGACCTGACAAGTAATTAGGTAGACTACAGTTTTGTAAAAAAAGGAGATTTAGAAAACAACATATGGAGTTCTGATTATCTTTTTGTAAAGGAAGATGACAACTAAATTATGACAACAGCATGCAGTGGCTGAAAGGAAGGGCCCTGAACTGCCTAAACAATAATTTAAAGGTTAAATGGTGGAGTGGTTACTTCCGGAAAGGTCTTGTTAGTCTCAAAGTCAGTAGAAAGATGTGAATAATTAGTAGTAAGGTCAAAATGTCCTAAAAAGGAACAGACAATGGACACACACACACAAACTCAAACTTGCACATACACCCAAGGAAACACTGACAGAGTCAGCCTCAGAAAACACACAAAGACATATACACACATACACACACACAGACACCCACAGAAAACACACAAAGACATACACACACACACACACACACACACACACACAGAGACAACCACATGAAAAACACAGAAAGACATACATACACACACCGTCACTGAGACATCCACAGAAAACACAGACATACATACATACACACAAACACCCTCACAGAAACACCCATAGAAAAAGCTCAAAGACATATGCACACACCCTCACAGACATCCACAGAAAATGCACAAAGACATACACACCCACCCTCACAGAGAGACCCACAGATAAAAAATACATACACATAGAGACACAAACCAAAGCACAAAGACATAAACACATACACCCACAGAAATACTCACAGGAGGAAACATTTATGCACCTTGCATCCCCTAAATCAACAGTGTGTGACATGCATGATAAAAAAAATGCAGAAATTAAGAGATCACTTTTTAAAGAATCATATTTGTAAATGTGCAAACAAAAATAATTCTGTGAATTCAAAATTGTACATTAATGAGCTGGGTAGATGGCTAGATGAAGAAAAGTACCTTTAAAAGGTTGACATATGTTTGTTTGTTTTTTTCCCATTTTCCCCAACCATGAGCACCACTTCAAATATAGTGTACAAATTTTCCCATCTGTCAGCTGTACTTATAGATTTTGAAAATGCTGTACTCTATATGGTCTTGGTGGGACCATAAGCTGTGGTACTCATACCATTAGATCTGGTTAAATGCAGGATTTAGGCTTGTTGGTATGTATTTCAAAACTAAGTCAGCTGTAGTGTAAACTGAACAATTTTAAGTTAACCTGTCTCATTTCAAACACTGAGTAATCTTAGTCTGAGAGTATAAAATTTTATGCAGATGTAAAAATCTTAGATAAAATGCCTCCTTGCATCTGGAAAGTCCTTGTATAAAGGGGCAGTAAACTGGAATGTAATGTAATATATATATATATGTATATATATATATCTGTATATATATATATATATATATATATATATATATATATATATATATATATATATATATATATATATATATATATATATATCTAAAATGCATATCTGCCAGAAGGGCATCTACCATTTCTGTATTGAGGAGGAAACATTTCTGCATGGTTTTAAATATAGAATTTCTACAGCATTGTCAAATAATCATAAATACACTGCTGCTAAAAAAAAATGTTTTTATGGACCCCTGGCCCCACCATAAACTACTACCACACTGAAGTTACAATCCAAAATTGCACAAAGAAATAAAAAACATTTGCTAAGTAAGTCCTACCTCCTCTTCAAATGAAAGTGATCAGCCGTCTGACTCAGGCACACACTGTATAAAGTGCCAAGTCTGTCTCACACTGTGCATAGTGGTTTAGTGCACACTAAGAAATCATCTCAAATGCTAATACTTTACTACTTGTAATAACATTTCTCATGATCAATTAGCACTCTGCTGTAGTACCCACTGGTGGCTGCCAAAATTAAAAAAAAAAAAAAAAAATTTTTTTGTTTGTTCTTGCCTCATGGGGCCCCCCTGGCTCATTGGGCCCCTGACAGGAGTCACCCCTGTCACCCCCTGATGGCGGCCCTGCAGGCTGATTATATCCAGGACTGTACCGGTTGTGGCACTACAACATTATAATACAAATATCACTAAGGTATTATACTGCTTGTATCCAGCCCACTATCTTTAATCTTTTCACTTGTGTTAGCATAGGAAATAGAGTTGTAGGGGTAGATTTAACAAGCAGTGGAGGCTGCAATCTACCACCGTAGTTCCAGATCACTGGAAACATAAGTTAAGAAGCAGCGGTCGTCAGACCACTGCTCCTTAACTCGTCCGCCACCTCTAAGGCGGCGTACAGCAATCATCGCGGTCAGATACGATCTGGATGATTGACACCCCGTGCTAACGGTCGATTGGCCAAAAATCTGCAGGGGGTGGCATTGCACAAGCATTTCATGTCCGCCTGCATCATAATAAATCTGCCCCGTGGTCTGTGTTTGGCAGCAGTGTCTCAGACCTGACCCTGGGGTATTCTGTTACCGGATACAAAAATGCTGGGACATCAAACCCCACACATTCCATCTCTATTTCCTTCCACTGCAGCTCAGACTTTAAAAAGTGGTAAAAAATGTGATGCAAGCTAAACACAGATAAAAAAAATACAACAAACGAAAATCTTCAGAAGATTTTGTGGCACTTTTGGAAAAGATTGTTCCTTTTATTTTTCTGAACACTTACGTGGTACCAAGCAACTGTGGCTGGCTGCAATTCCTTAAATCAAAGGCTTTCTCTCTTCTCTTGTGCAATGTGATTGGGCAATGTGAGTGGGCAATGTGATTGGGCAATGTGATTGGGCAATGTGAGTGGGCAATGTGAGTGGCGGCGCCTGCAGCCAACCATACAATTGTGTCAAAAAGAATTCTAAATGTTTTCTTAAAAATGCAATTGTTGTACAGCCGTTGTCTGGCCTGAGGCTGCGTCTGAGCCCTACACCATCATTAGCCTTGGCCGCCCTTATCATAACTTTTTAAATCTGTTGTCCCCTGTCATGCTACTATGTAAATGACACAATGACGAGACAGCAAGCTGTAAAACATGAGCGTACATTTTATATGTATTTTTTTGGCTTGCTGCTTATGCTTACATTTAAAAAAGCGTCTAAGATACTATAAGAAGAATTCGATTTTTTTTTAAAGTTGTTACGCACATTTACATAAAAACTACACATTAACCTGATGTGGCTGCAAATCCTTTAAATAAACAAAGAACTGTCTCTGACTCCTTGTTTTATGTATGTCTGAACCTGTGCATCTATGTTTATTATTCATTCATTGTTTAATAATTAAAGATACAGTAAAGTCATAATTAGACATTCATGATTTAGACAGAAAATACAATTTTAAACAACTATCCAATTAACTTCTATTATTTAATTTGCTTCCTTCTCTTGTTATCCTTTGCTGAAAGGTTTATCTAGGAAAGCTCAGGAGCAGCAAAAAACCTAGGTTCTAGCTGCTGAATGGTAATGGTAAACCTTGGGCATGTATGAAGTTTTCTTACAGGTCTCTAAGCATATTGTGCCTTCAAGTTTTAATAATGCATCCTTGTAATATACTTAATTCACTTATAGAAAAAAAGACATAAAATGATCTAATTTGCTTTGTTCTTTTGGTATCCTTTGTTGAAAAAGCCTACCTGCTGATTGGTGGCTGTACATATATGCCTCTTGTCATTGGCTCACCTGATGTATTCTTCTAGCTCCCAGCAGTGCAATTCTGCTCCGTCAACCAAGGATACCAAGAAAATGAAACAAATTTGATATTTGAATAGTAAATTGGTAAGTTGGTTACTATTATATGCTCTTTCTGAATAAGGAAAGAAAAATTGGAGTTTTATGTATAATTTATATTAATTTCTATGGGAGGCCACTCATCAGTTTGGAACTAACAGGTTCAGACCCCCCTCTTGTAACTAAGTGAGCGTGATACCGTGCAAGAGGTGGTGTTACATTTGTCTCCATGCTGGCAAACAGAGAATCTGGTTCTAAATTTCCAATTTGTTTTAAAAGAGCCCGTTCCTTTTAATTTCTGTACAACTAGGGTTGCTAAAATGTCCTTTTAAAGGAGGACACTTATCAAAAACACATACGTCAGGGTTCTTGCAGCAGAACATTATTTCAAACCATTTCTTAAAACAGCCCCTGACATATGTATTTTTTGTAAGTGAACTCCTTTAAAGTGGCAATATGGCAACCCTTTGTATAGCTCTACATAACTCATTCAGTAACATGTGATCTCTTTCATAACTGAACAAATCAATGTGACAGCCAGGTAATATACAAATCTGGGAGTCACACTTGGCCAAGCTACCACTTTAGATGCAAAGCCAGAATGACCCACTAGATGTCACTGTCTGCAGGCCCAGCAATAGATAACTATAAAAATATGGGTACTGCACAAAGGTAGTCATTGCTCTGAAATCCTGAAAACATTTTATAGATTCTTTTCATTGCTCATTTAGTCACGTGATATTGTTGCAATAAGTCATATGTCTTTGCTAATTAAGTCAAATAATGCAAATGATGGTGAATTAAAAGTAACACAACAAGTTATCTTATTACTTATGTATGGGTACCTGTCTGTCTACTAATTTATCAACGTACCGTGTCTGTCTGTCTGCTTGTCTGTGTATAGATCTATCAGTTTATCTTACTCCTTCTATATTTAGCTATTTCTTTATCAGCAAAATGTGTAGATTTTGTCCTATCATCTGTAATTATAAGATTCAACAACCTCATGAATTTTCTGCTCAATAATCTTATAGGGATATGAAACCAAATTTTTTTCTTTAATAATTAAGACAGAGCATGCAATTTTAAGCAACTTTTAATTTACTCCTATTATTAATTATTTTTCTTCATTCTCTTGGTATCTTTATTTAAAAAAAACTGGAATGTAAGCTTAGAAGATGGCCCATTTTTGGTTCAGAACCCTTGGCAGCGCTTGCTGATTGGTAGCTACATTTATCCACCAATCAGCAAGCACTACCCAGGTGCTGAACTTAAAATGGGTCAGCTCCTTTTTTTCATTAAATATACCAAGAGAAGAAGAAAAATTTATAATAGGAGTAAATTAGAAAGTTGCTTAAAATTGGTGCTCTATCTGAATAATGAAAGAAAATTTTTTGGGTTTCATATGCCTTAAACCTTATTATGGGATGCTTATTATTTATAAACTAACGTCACTAATTATATTGATATGCATATTTTAAAAACATCTCTTAAAATAATTAATACTGTTTTTTTTATTAAAATGATTGCTGACACTATTACATTAGTCTGTTTACTAGCATTACTAAAGATTTTAAGATAATTGTAAAAAAAGAAAAATCTCCATAGTATATTTAAGATTGTGCTATTGTAGAACTAAATTTTCAGTTGTTGATCTAATTGAGCTATGAAATGAGAAGAGAACTTTTTTTTGCAGAGTAATGAAAATGAAAATGGACAATAATATCTGTTTAAATCAATGTCTCTTTAGAAGCTGTTGGCTATAAATCATGTAATTCTATTCATATATATTTATAATGATGATCTAATAACACTTTTATAATAGAAAATATTGACATATTCAGAAGAAAATGAAATGTTGCCATTCATGGAAACAATTACTAATATATGTTGCAAAACAATAACATTTTACCCAAGTCTTCTTGTATTCATTTCATATTTATATTTGTGTCTTTTGCTTGTTTTACTATAACACTGCTACATTATGATGGAAAAGCTGTTGGCTAGCATGTAACAATATAGAACATACCTCTCCCGGAGACAGAAGTTGTTTGACAGGACACAGTTGCTATGAGCCCTGTTTTAAAAAGAAAAGCATTGCATTGTAAAATAATGTACTCACCCATTCTATGTATATCCACATTTTCCATTTCACATAATTATGTTCTATATTTTTGTTCAAGACAATAACAGATAAGCTTTACATGGACATTAGAGACTAATTGTCTAGCAAGATGGCAGGGAAACTTTTACAATTCATTACAAAATCTGTGCTATTGCTTAATCCCCAAATAAGACTGTGGGTTCTAGAACCGTTGAAGGGACATGAAACCCAAACATTTTTTTTCTTGATTTAAACAGAGCATAGGATTTTAAACAACTTTCCAATTTACTTATATAATCTAATTTTCTTTGTTCTCTAGGTATCCTTATTTGAGAAAGAATACCTAGGTAGGCTCAGGAACAGAAGTGCTTTACTGGGAGCTAGCTACTGATTGGTGGCTGTACAGAAATGCCTTTTTTTTCATTGGTTCACCAGATGTCTGCAGCTAGATCCCTGTTGTGCATAGCTACTCCTTCAACAAAGGATAACAAGAGAATGAAGTAAATTTGGTAATAAACGTACATTGAAAAGTTGATTAAAATCACATGCTCTATTTAAATCATGAAATACATTTTTGGGTTTCATGTCCCTTTAATGTCAAGGCTCATACACTCCTAAGTGCTTGATGCTTTCCAACAAGACAATGAGAACTTTAGGTGATTCACATTTATAGTTTGGGCACTGCAGCCTTTATAGTACCCAGTATTTTAAAAATAGTGGTAAGGCTGTGGCAGTCTGGAAACTGCAAATGTATGGTAAGTTTAATTATAAATATGCATCATGAAGCCATATACATTTTAAATGCTACCCTGTACTCCAGTTTTTAAAGGAATGTCTTGTTAAAGGGATATGAAATACAACAAATTTCTTTCATGATTCAGATAGAGCATGCAATTTCAAGCAACTTTCTAATTTGTTCTCTTGGTATCTTATATTAAAAAAACTGACACGTATGCTTAGGAGCCGTCCCATTTCGGAAGCACTATATGGTAGCAGTTTTGCCAGAATATTATTCATTTGCAAGAGCACTAGATAACAGCACGATTTCCTGTCATGTAGTGCTCCAGATGCTACCTAGGTATCTCTTCAACACATAATATCATGGGAGCGATGCAAATTTCATAATAGACGTAATTTGGAAACTTTTTAGAAATGTTATGCTCTGTCTGAATCAGGAAAGAACATATTTGGGTTTCATATCCCTGTAAATAAGTTTCAGCAAATATATATATATTCTAACTACACATTCTAGATCAGCAGTCTAGAAACAGTTTTGTAAATGGGTTACAAATTTCTTAAAGGAACAGTAAACACCTTGTAATTACAAGATATTTATGTTGTCTTGCTATAGAATAACATATAGGCCAAGTCTAGACCTTTTAAAAACAGATTAACACATTTTTCAGTAGCCACATTTGACCACCACCTGCCTTATTTGGATGAGCCAATCTTGATTTAAATCTGCAGACAACAAGGCTTATCACAATTATTTAGTTAGTATTAAGTGAATTGTTTTGCAGTTGTGATTTGCTAAAGCCAATTTGGAAATATATGTAGCAGGGTTGGCATTGAGAATCCTGCAGGCTACTCTTATAGCACTAAGAATGAGAAGATCCACAAATTTCAGAGCTCGGCAATTACATAAAAATAGAACATAATAAATAAAGAAAGTATATTGCAAAGGTTTTTTTTTAGTAATAACTAAACATTTTATATTAAAATCTCAATGTGTTTACTGTTCCTTTCATTTCTATTGTATTGTGATTTAATAATACTGCCCCTACGGCTAATCATGTGTGCTATAAACCATAATAACAAGCTTAATCATTGCTATAGCTTTAGGATCCGTGAGTCGGCTTTGTGCCAGGGATGTGTTGGAAATAAAGGATAGGTTAAAACAAACTATATTTATGCTGGTGGTGTGTAAACATTACAACTTACTTTTTGCTGCATTTCAAAAACATTAGATTGCACCAACTCCCTTAAAGGGCCATTATACCCTACACTACTGTGCGTTTAACCCCCACAATGGAGTTAAACCCAAAATAGAAATTTGCAGAGCACTGCTGGTCCTGGGCAGAAGATGACACTGATCCAATCAGCTACACTAATCCACATCTGAGTTGTGTGAAAAGAGCTGCTGATTGGATGAGCGGTTGTTTCCTATTAGGACCAGCAGTGCTCTGCAAATCTCTAGTGGTATACTGCTTTCTGTTCAACCCCTTTGCTGGGGTTAAACACACAGTAGTGTAGGGTCGATAGTCTTAAAATGAACATGTTTTAACAGATTAGAACTTGTCAATTTTGAACTACAACGGCACTTTAATCAAACTATCTTTATTGTAAAACCTTTTTGAGTAAATTATATTTGTAGAGCTGAGCACATTACCCCCTTATCTATGGTGGAATTAGTATTATCAGTTTATGGCAAGCTACATAATTATTCGCACTAGCCCCCATTACTTTTCAGCTAACAGTGGGAGGGAGAGGGAAATCAGACTGTTGGTATGAAGTGAAATTGTGCATAAAATTGATATATTGACAATTCTTTTACACAATAAAAATGATTTACACCATAAACCCTCTTTACTCTTTACTCCAGTCCAAACAATGAAGCAAATTAGGGCAACATGCTTTATTTTGTTGATGCATAGGGAATAAGCCAATCAGGATCAGCATTCATGTACACCCACCAATCACAGTCTGTATGCAAGGATTAAACACATAAGTAAAAAATGTGATTAGTTGCAACAACAAAAAAAGACTCTGATCACTAGATATGTTATTGTTATGCTATAATATTCCTTTTACTCATACTGGTGTAGTATTAAATTTCTTATTCTATAACGGTCGCATATCAATAATAGTAATAACTTTATTTTGTCACAATTAAAGCTGTAATTACTTATTTCATGCAATTGCACTAGCTGCTTGAGATCTACATATAAATATGATCACTTGTATTGATGGGAACTGTTTAGTGTCACATGGTACATGTGATTGTAGCTGGAGTTTATGTTGTATTTAATTTTCCTGAGAGCTCAGTGCTTTAACCTTACCTGCAATCAGCATGAGGCTTATCGATAGGGACCATCCGCTATCCATTCTGGTAGAGATATTGTGCTTTCCACTCACTGCTGAGGCAAATCCCTGTAGGTAGATGTTATTAACATTAGGTGTATCCCCTAATAATTCTTTATCATAGCTTATAGCAATTATGGATAATACAACAGATAAAGAAATATACACATCATTACCAAGGTAAATAAAGTTCATAGCAGTCTGTATTGTAATTACGTTATTGTATAAAATATAATTATTTGGGTGGACATCTATGAAATGAGTAGGGCATGTATGTGAGGAATTGGTTTATGTTTAAAGGGACTTGAAACGCTACGTTTTTCTTGTATGATTCAGATAGAACACACATTTTTAAACAACTTCTCAATGCACTTCTTTTATCAATTTTGCTTTATTCACTTGATATCCTTTATTGAAGGAGTAGCAATACAGGACTGGGAGCTAGCTGAACACATTGGTGAGCCAATGACAAGAGGTATATATATATATATATATATATATATATAAAATACACTGAATTTGTTAGGGAGAAGGTATCAAAAATCTACTTATTTGCTGATTATTATTTGGGTGCAGACCCTGTAACACACATAAATATTTCAAATATCTAGAGAGAAATATTGAAGAGGACACAGTAGTGTTCTCTCCAAAAAAGACAGGGATTTCAGCACTCCATAAATTTAAAAAATATAATTAAGTCATTACACACATTCAAAAGAATTTATTGGATTTATTTAAAGCAGGTGTTCAACAGGCCTTTGCGCAACCAAACAACTTCTGGGTCCCCTAAACCAAAACCACACAAGATTGAATATAAATAAAATTAAATTTATTATCAGTGCAAACAAAAAACAAAAAGAATAAAAAAAACACATACATTTAAAAATACAGAATGTACATTAAATGCATAGATAAAGCTGGCCAGCTCACTCTGAGTTAACACGATGCAGGTAAATGCCTAGAGATAGGCTACTGAATTATTAAGCAACACCCCTACCCGCGGGTAGCCCTGTATGCCTACAGGAATCTGCTACCATGGATAATATTGGGGATCCATGCGTAATAAATCTATAAATACACAAATGAAAATGGCAACACCTTACTCAGAGGGTAACCCAAACGAACTTGGAAAACTTGCTACCTTGAGAGGAATCTGAGGATCTATGCCAGTCACTTGTATACGGTGCAGTTGAAGTATAACAAAGATTACATGCTTAACATTTTACACTCTGTGTTCGAGAAACAACACCCTGACCAGAGGGTAGCACCAATATTGCAAAAAGGTTCCAGCTACCATGTTTCTCTAATAAGAGATGCGTACAGCATTTTTTAACAATCACATTGATAGTGCAAGCAGTATGGGCTGTTAAGAAAATTTGTTAGTAAAACTTTCCACATCCGCTGTAGCCTTGTTCGAGGCTCTAATGTGTACAATTTAGTACATTTTCCAGACAGTACATTCCATTTTAGACTCGTAAGTCCATGAATACTTTACAAATCACTTCTTGCGCTTGAAATCCTCCTCCTTTTTAGGATGATGAAAATCCGTATGCGGTGCCTGCTTGCTGCTGCGGTTAGAACGCTGTATGCTGCATCGAATACCACTCAGGGGCTGGTTCTCAGCTGTGCAAATGACGTCACACGCCAACGGTTGTTTCACCCCCATGTGACCGAGTGTCATTGGGGCTTCCTCAGGGCATACGGCCGTTGGCGTGTGACGTCATTTGCACAGCTGAGAACCAGCCACTGAGTGGTATTCGTTGCAGCATACAGCTTTCTAACCACAGTATACAAGTGACTGGCATAGATCCTCAGATTTCTCTCAAGGTAGCAAGTTTTCCAAGTTCGTTTGGGTTACCCTCTGAGTAAGGTGTTGCCATTTTCATTTGTGTATTTATAGATTTATTACGCATGGATCCCCAATATTATCCATGGTAGCAGATTCCTGTAGGCATACAGGGCTACCCGCGGGTAGGGGTGTTGCTTAATAATTCAGTAGCCTATCTCTAGGCATTTACCTGCATTGTGTTAACTCAGAGTGAGCTGGCCAGCTTTATCTATGCATTTAATGTACATTCTGTATTTTTAAATGTATTTTTTTTTTTGTTTCTTTTTGTTTTTTGTTTGCACTGATAATAAATTTAATTTTATTTATATTCAATCTTGTGTGGTTTTGGTTTAGGGGACCCAGAAGTTGTTTGGTTGCGCAAAGGCCTGTTGAACACCTGCTTTAAATAAATCCAATAAATTCTTTTGAATGTGTGTAATGACTTAATTATATTTTTTAAATTTATGGAGTGCTGAAATCCCTGTCTTTTTTGGAGAGAACACTACTGTGTCCTCTTCAATATTTCTCTCTAGATATTTGAAATATTTATATATATGTGTATAAAACCACCAATCAGCAGCTAGTTCCCAGCTCCTAAACCTACCAAGGTATGCTCTTCATCAAGAAAATTAAGCAACTTAGATAATAGAAGTAAACTGGAAAATTGTTTGAAATTATATGTTCTATCTGAATCATGAAACCAATTGGTTTCATGTCACTTTAAGTGAGACATTAAACTAAAAACAGATTTCCCATACAATGCACAGTTATGGATGCTATACACATGCATAAAAAATGTCAGTTCCTCTGATGCCAAGTACAGGGCCCAGTAAACAAGGGTACGGTTCAAGGCTGTTAAGGGTTATTATAATTGTTACTTTCAGGATTGTTGAGGTTAGATTATAAAGATATTTTAGTTGTGTGTTCTGAAACGTTTGGGTTCTTTTACTTATCATATTTATGAAGACTTCAATACTATGTTGCCCTCTGGTCTTATTATTAATACATTTGGATTTTATGAAGTTGCGCGCATCCTAAATTTCATTCTCACTCTCTTTCCTTTATTTTTCTTTCTAAACATTCTTGAAATGGTTGGTTATGGTTCCTAAAGCTCTATAACTATCACATATTTTTATAGTTCTAACCAGCAATATATTTTGTACAGTTGCTGAGTCAACTTTCACCATATCTCTCAAAATTCCCCGTCATGTAGGAATCTCTATTTATCTTGTTGGGACACTTGGGGCTAGATTACAAGTGGAGCAGTATTTTACACTCTTGCTCACTAGAAGTAAGCTTTTTGCACGCGTTGGGTAGCGCTCGTATAGAATGTTGAAAGTAAAACGTTTTTGCTTGCGCGCTAACCTGATGCGTGCAAAAAGCCGAACTTAGGATATCGCAAATGTTTTAACGTATTCTCCATAGATGTCAATGTAACACCCTACTTACGCGCAAACTTGATCGCATATTCTCAAGTGTGCTAACCCGACATGAAAATATGAAAATGTCACATTACAATGTTCTTCACATAGCAGAATATATATATATATATATATATATATATGAGGTATAGATATATACAGATATATATAGAAATATCTATTTAAAAAACCCCATAGAACATATTCTGCTATGTGCAGAACATTGGAATGTAAACTATTTACAGTAAATACACAGTATAACACTTTATTAAAAATGAACATTACATTAATATGATTTTACATGTTTTCATCTACTTTAAGGGACACAAAACCCAATATTTTTCTTTCATGATTCAGATAGAGATTTAGAGATAGATTTACTCCTTTTATAAAATTGTCTTCGTTCTCTTGCTATCTTTATTTAAAAAACAGGAATGTAAGCATAGGAGCCAGCCCATTTTTGGTTCAGCACTTGGGTAGCCCTTGCTGATTGGTGGCTACTCGGAGCTGGAGCGCACCGAGAGATATGCTTAATTATTAGGATTTCTTAAAAAAAATAAAACTGTCTGAAGCATTAATTTGATATCACACTTTAATATCGTCCTCAAGAAATAAGTCATTGTTGCCTAAAATTGTAAAACCATTGGACCAAATGTATTGTTCCAAATCTGCTTGAGTAGAACAGCACTTTTGCTATTATCTATGTATCTATTTTTATGATTAATTATTGGCTATAATTGTAAAATAAAACAAATAAAAACCAGAATATAAAAATGCCAGTGTAGTTTGTGTTGTTAAGTTTGTAGTTATTCAGAATTAGAGATTTTTTTTTTAAAGGGACATGAAATCCACATTTTTTCTTTCATGATTCAGATAGAGCCTGCAATTTTTTTGGGGATTTTATATCCCTCTAATGAATCACTAAAGTGCACTGTTTTTAGAAGGAATGCTCAGGGAATAATTTGACAGTGACCCCCGGCCACCATCCTATTTCACCCACCTGAGAAGGGATCTGTATCACAATAACTCACTTTATGCTCTTCTAGTTAATCAGCTTTGCTGTCACACCCCAAGCATATTCATCTGTCACCGCAGGCAGCTGGAACATTCTGCCAAATTCAGTAAGATGTGTGCTTCCTATATGTATTCATTCATTATCAATGTGATGTCATATTAAATATCTCCTGTCACAGGAATATATTGAAAATCCAGTTATACTACTGTGCAAGCTGATGGTTAGGTCACGTGGTTGTTTACTTAATCCTGCAATGGTTGTGCTGAATATGAAATGCCAAAACATACGCACATATATCTACACACACATATACACATATACATAGACTCCCACATATACACAGAAACATACACCTACACACACACATACATACACTCACACATATACACACCTACACTCACTCACTCACACACACACATAAGTATACTTACACACACACACACATACACATATACATAGACTCCCACATATACACAGAAACATACACCTACACACACATACATACACTCACACATATACATAGACTCCCACATATACACAGAAACATACACCTACACACACACATACATACACTCACACATATACACACCTACACTCACTCACACACACATACCTATACTTACACACACACATACACATATACATAGACTCTCACATATACACAGAAACATACACCTACACACACACATACATATGCTCACATATACACTCACTCACACACATAGATATACTTACACACACACACGCAGACACATACATATAAACACATACATACATATACATATACTCACACATATATACATATAAACACATACATACACACATAAGTATACTTACTTATACACATATACATAGACTCCTACATATAAACAGAAACATACACCTACACACACATACACTCACTCACACACACATACCTATACCTACACACACACACATACACATATACATAGACTCCCACATATACACAGAAACATACACATACACACACATATACTCACTCACACACACATACCTACACTTAAACACACACACACACACATATACATAGACTCCCACATACACACAGAAACATACACCTACACACACAAATACATACACTCACACATATACACACATACACTCACTCACACACACATACCTATACTTACACACACACATACACATATACATAGACTCTCACATATACACAGAAACATACACCTACACACACACATACATATGCTCACATATACACTCACTCACACACACATAGATATACTTACACACACACACGCAGACACATACATATAAATACTTGCACACGCACATATACTTACATAAACATTTATACATATACTTACACATACATATAAACACATACATACATATACATATACTCACACATATATACACACAGTACATAGACTCCCACATGTACACAGAAACATACACCAACACAAATACACTCACTCACACACACCGAACATATACTTACACACACACACACGCAGACACATACATATACTTGCACACGCACATATACTTACACAAACATTTATACATATACTTACACACACACACATATACAAACACACATATATAAACACACACATACATAAACATATACTCACACATATACACACACATACATATACATACATTCACATACTAACACACACAAACATATACTTACACACACACATATACATACATACATACATATACACACACACACTTACATATACATACATTCACATACTAACACACATACATATACTTACACACACATACACTCACGCACATACATACACATATACTCACACATATACACACATACATATACATACATTTACATACTAACACACACATACATTTACTTACATACACACACAAACACACAGACAAACACACCTAAACATATACGTCTCTCTATCTATCTTTGTGTGTGTATGTGACTGCACAGAATAATCTATCTATCATCTATCTATCTATCTATCTATCATCTATCTATCTTTGCATGGTATGACCATGATAGTTCCAAAACTGTAAAATATCCATGTAAACAAGCTGAATAAAAATCTACAAATTCCTCACCTGCACTTTACCTCCTTGTATTATTCTCTCAGCAGGTACAGCAGAGTGCTGGGCATTGTAGGTGAGATGGACTAAAATACCAAGGCAGTGTCAGGAAGTGACGAGAATCACAAAATAGTAATAGATACAATATTTCCTTTCCATGAGCACACACTAGGTATGGAAGTATGCATGTATAATTGAGTATTTGTCTAAAGTGCACTTTTAATTGCACTGGCACAAAAACACAATTTGGAATGTAACGCGGGCACATTTAAAACAAAGTCATTCACTAATTGCATCTCAAATGAATCTTAATTAGAAATAATTGCATACAAATATCACTGGGATATGTGGACTTTCTATAATTGTGTGACAGGAAAGTGATTAAACTATAAAAGTTAAAGGGACAGTCTAATCCAGAATTTTTATTGATTAAAAAGATAGATAACCCCTTTATTACCCATTCCCCAGTTTTGCATAACCAACACTGTTATATTAATACACTTTTTACCTCTGTAATTACCTTGTATCCAAGAAAAACAGAAAGAGAAGCAGTCTGCCAGGAACGAAACAGCAGCATCAATACCTTGTTCTATGGCCCGGTTACCACCTGGGAGTAGCTTCTTTCTGCCCAATTGTGCTTTTCACAGAGGAAAACTTTCCTGAAGTATATCAGTCTGATCCCGCCAACATGGTCAGTCCAGCCCCGAAATACCAGGCAATTCTCCTTTGAACAAGGAACATGACAAACCCAGACGATCGTTTCGGCCTCCTTAGGGCCTCGTCAGTGAGGGGCAGCCATATCCCTCTAAGCACATACCTTGTATCTAAGCCTCTGCTGACTGCCCCCTTATCTCAGATCTTTTGACAGACTTGCATTTTAGCCAATCAGTGCTGACTCATAACTCCATGGGAGAGCACAATATTATCTATATGAAACACATGAACTAGCAATGTCTAGCTGTGGAAAACTGTCAAAATGCATTGAGATAAGAGGCAGTCTTCGAGGGCATAGAAATTAGCATATGAGCCTACCTAGGTTAGCTTTCAACAAAAATACCAAGAGAACAAAGCAATTTTGCTTAGCAATTAGCGCTCAGAAAATTAACCAGAGATCAGATCTCTATATTACTCAGTGGAGCGCTAATATCGCATCTGGCCCTTAATGGAGAATTTGGAATAAAATAAAATTACACATATATTTAAAACTTTATAGGTTTACCATGTTATAAATCCGATCACAATACCGGCATTGCCTAGTTACTAATGAGTTTGTGGGCTGTTTAATTTGTGCAGCAGTACTTTGTATCAACAGATTGATTGCGTAGTGTCAAAGTTCTTAAGGCGGACAAGTGTATTTTACCCATACCTACTGTATATGTATATAACAAAGGCTTACTAGTTAAACTAAATGTTAAAGTCACATACATAAATAATATTGAACAACTTAGCCAACTGATGAATGATCTATTATTGTTACCTGTATATATTAAACTGGCCCAATCATTACCACTTATGCAATAGATTTAAAAAAGAGGGACTCGATCTATTAAAATAACTCTAAGCATGGAAACTGTATGTTGATTTTCCAAGAAATAACTTGCTACCGGTTGATCTGAATGACCCTCTTTTAAGGCTGTGCGCATGAATAGCCAACCTTTCTCTAAAGGAGGTGTTCGTCTTCCCTACATAGTACCGCCCACACAGGCAAGTGATAAAATAAATGACATAATCGGACGTGCAGGATAATCTATGGAGTATCTTGTTTGAGGATGATGGAAAGTGGATTCTGTGAGCATTGTATTACATGTAAGTTTTATTCTTTAAAAGCTAAGTGTTTTTATCCACATGTATGTCAGTTTTCATAAGTAAAGATTTAAGGCTCCACCCTCTTCTGTAAACCATCCTTAGGGGCTTAATGCCCCTAAAGGGTAGGGACGGATCTTCCTTAAGAAGTGGTCAAATTTTAGCTATATGTATCCCACTATTAACCTGCTAACAACCACAACAAAAAATACTCTCACTATTCCCCCAAAGCCACCAGACCCTGACCCATCACAAAATCCCCCTGCTATTAACCCTTAAGCTGCCAACCTAATCACAAAAAGTCCCCCTCTCCTGCTGTTAACAATTAATAATCCCTCTGTGCACCTCCCTACCTAAACAAACATGTACCTTAAGAACTCCCCTAACCTAATACCCCACAACTGATTAGGGTCACCATAATTATCTTCCATAAAACCAGGACAAAGTGATATTTGACTGGAATGAGGAGGGAAGTATTTTGACAAAGAATAAAAGCAATTAACATTTTTTTATATATATAATTTTATTTGTTAAGGTTATCAGCAATATGACACAACAGAAGCCAAATATATAGGAATATCCAAAAGAGACAATTGGTTATGTGCACTATTGCAGTAAAAGCACAAATACACACATGACTTGTCATTGCACAAATACACACATGACTTGTCATTGCACAAATACACACATGACTTGTCATTGCACAAATACACACATGACTTGTCATTGCACAAATACACACATGACTTGTCATTGCACAAATACACACATGACTTGTCATTGCACAAATATGTTGCTGTATATGATTCAACAATTAACTGATAACAATAGAAAGCCTGGCTGGCCTTAAACCAATAACCACATACAATGTTATGACAATTATTTTAAGCACACAATAAGTATTTAAATTAACCAATTGTTTAGATACTTTCTCACTGCCCAGAGCTACATGAGAACCCTTTCCTTTTGTTTTTTCTAACCTCTCTTCTTCTTTTTTTTTTTTTTTAAATAGATACAGAGGAGAAGCGGCAGATACCATGAACTTTAAAAGATGATGGGGGGGGGGGGGGGGGAGGTGTGTGTGTGAAGGAATGCAGTGGTACAGTATGGAGACAGAAGAATATCTACTCCCCTTCCTTGTTTGTCTCCTGGCCTGAAGTGCAGGCACCATGGGACAGAGAGGCTACAGCTGTTGTGTTAGAGGAGGAGAGCCATGTTTCAGTGAGGACTAACAGGTTAAGTCATTGTGAAATGAATAGGTTGTGAATAAATGTGAGCTTATTGCATACAGAGCATGCATTCTAAAGGGCACAAGAGAATTGGGGGTATTAACAGAAGTCCAGTTAATGAGGTTGAGAGGGTTACGTAGGCAAAGTTTTGGAGGTGTCATTTGCGGTAATGAGCAATGGGACGCAGAGGGTGGACCTGGGTTAGGCGAGATATCCCCAGCTGCAAGGAGAAGGAAGATGGTGAGAGAAAGAAGGTGAGTGGGTGTCTTATGTGAGTGTCTCATCTTAGTATTAGTGGAGCATGGTTGGCTGAGTGATGTGAGATAGGAATAGAGTTCATGTGTGTTGTAGAGGGGGGAAGATAGAAGAGAATGAGAGATATAAATAGTCTGAGTGCTGTTTGTGAAAGGAAGAGAAGGTAAAGGCAGACAGGAGAAAGTGTAGCAAGTTTAACAGGGGATATTTAGGGATCCACCAATCAGCAGATAGCTTGTTAGGTTGTAGAATTCTGGGTAATTTGAATGTTCCATATTGTTTTGCATATCAATGATTGCCCTAATGGATGCCATAATTAATCTGTTCCTTTCATCAGTCCACTATGCATTCATTAATGATAATACTCATTCAACTTTGGCATTATGCCCTGATACAGAAAAATAAAACTGGGCTATCTTCAGAAGCTCAGAATATTGTTCATTTGAAACACAGTTTTTAAAGAAGATGCACTTTTTGTGCCAACACAATATCAGATATTGAACATCATTCTGAATTTGTTTCTTTCTCATTTAAATAAGACTTCAGTTTTATCATCTGAACAAACAAATTACTCTCATTTAGTTCACATTTACTATTTTCCTATAGCTAGTTAAAAGTAAATTCTACCTCATTCTGTGAAACTGACTTCTACAGAAGTACCCATTCAAAATCTATAAGTTCAGAGAGAGGCTCACACCATTTTGTCAGGTAATTATAGTGATTTCATAAAATGACATGAGTTTATCTTGAAACTTTACAAACTGTGTTTTTGCTAGATCTACTAATAAATCATTTGACTTGATGCTAACAAAGCCTGCATTATGCCTTTCTCTCAAAGGCCTGATGATCAAATATTTTCCTGCTTGGAGAGAAATTGTAGTGCAGATTTCACAGGGGCTAAACTCACTGAATGCTCAAAGAAAAAGGGCAGAACTTTCCAGCACTGCGAGGTCTCTCTAATTTCTGTATCTGAAGGAGAGACAAGCCCAGTGCAATATAACACTGCATGATACGAAAGTTTTGTTACACTTGCACTTTGTGCTTTGTATTTTATAAAACTTTACACTTCATTTAAGTTATGCACTTTCTATTTGATATTTTAATACATTTAGATTTAGATTCAGCAGTGAATTTATGAATTCTGATTATGTTTTGAAAGTTTTTGTGTTACTTTAACAAATTAGGATAATACTTTGTATATTTCTATGTATATTTTACAAATTACACTGCATTTTGTATTTTCTCTATTTTAAAATAAAACACTGCTTCAAAAAGTAAGGGGGACCTGGTAGTTCTGTGGGCTGAAAAGGGTAGTTTCTAGGGTACGTCTGAAGCTCTCTCACAAATTTTGTGAAATGCTTAAAGTATTTTAAACACGCTGGTCTCACATATTTTCTTGCCAGCTGCATGCAGGTGAAGTTTCCTTAAAATTCACAATACACTTATTTAACTGACAGAAAAGTAATATATGCTAAACTATAGGCAAAAGCAAGTTAAATTGTAGTGAAAACATTTCAGTTTCATTTGGAATTGATACAAACTGAGCCTTTATACCAGCTGCAGGTGTTCTCCAGTTACCTTTTCTCTCCCCTGTGAAATTCTGTATCCCATAGAGCTTTATTGCTGGCATTTCTTATCTCTTTGGGACTTCCAGGTGGTGCACTTTTTCTTGTAGAATTCAGGGAGTTCAATCCCTGTGAAGTCTGCACTATAAAAAAAAATTCAAACTAGAGAATAGTTACATATCATGCCCATAGAAAGTAATTAAGCTCTATGGGAAACTGAAGCTGTCAGTGTTTCAGTTTTTTTTTAAATACAAGAAATTCAAAGTGCAATGTAATTTGTAAAAGATACACATACATATACAAAGCATAAGACTAATTTGTTAAAGTTACACAGAAACTGTGAAGGCATAATCAAATTTGTAAAATCACAATCATAATTACACTGCTGTATACAAAATAAAAAAAAGCAAAATATAAAATGCAAAGTTCCAATGTAATAAAACTTAATCTGAAGTGTACAGTAATATAAAATACAAAGCACAAAGTGTAAATGCAGCAAAACTCTCATGTATGCTATATTGCACTGGGCTTATCTCTCCTTTACATACAGAAATGCAGGGCACAACCCTTGGAGAAGTATAGCAAAATCTGCCTTTTCAGAATTTCACTAGGTTTCTTGCAGTGCTGGAGGATAATTTTAGATCACCTCACCTAAGCTTTTGATCATCAGGTTTAAAGTGTCTATCACGTTTGATAAAACCATCTTAATCTCATTTACTGAAATTTCGTTCATCTCAATTCTAGGTATAGCTTTTTGAAACTGACTCATTTGTGCCCAAAACAGGCCTCTCCAAGTTCATTAGAGAAGAAAGATTGCAAGAGAGCTGGATAGTTATCTAAACACAGGAAGTAGGATCTCAGATGTTCAAACATCTGTAAAAACCTTTCAATTGCAGGAAACTTACTTAACAATCTTGTTTTTACTTAACAGATTTTAAGTTACATTTACAAACTCACAATATTCTATGAGTGATGCAACACAAACAGTATATATGGAAAAATAATTATATACTATTACTATAATAGTTTAAACATCTACTGAAAGGCTTCCAGCACCAGCTTGTAAGGAGCTGTGAAAAATATGGGCAGGACACCCGACCCCTACAATTAACCTTCACAGTCTAAAACTGTTGTTTTCTGCCTTTTCTTGACATACCTCCAAAATTGGTATTTTTTAGTAGCGAGACAATTTTCAGGTAGTTTATTAGAAGCTGAAATGAGAGTTTCAGAGATAGAAGCTAAGCAAATAATACAAGACCAGAACAAAATGATTTTAAAAAACAAGTTGATTTCTTATTGAATTAAGTAGAGGACCTAGAAAACAGATCGAAAATAAATAATCTTTGTATTATAGGTATCTGAGGAAGTCTTAAGCAATCAGGCTTAATTTACTTTGCTTCTACTATTCTCCCGAAGTTCTTAGGCTTCTTAGAAAGTAAACTACCTATACAGGTTGAAATGATCCATCGGGTGGAACCTGAAAGATATATTTAGAATGGAGTTAAAGGGACAGTCAACCCAAAAATAGTTTTAACTTGTATCTATAAAGTTGCCATAGATCGTTTTTTTACAAATATAGCCCAGTTTTTACAGATATTCCCTTTTTCGTCATCCATGACATCATGATCTTCTTGTGATCCCTGTAATTTTTCTAACTTAATCGTAACCGGCTTTAGCGCATGCACAATGTGCCTATTGTATTGTTGGGGAACTTTTTCAGACAGAAACAAAAACGCTGGCTCATTATCTGAGCGGATCATAGTTGCAGCGTACTAATGTCCTGTGCTCCCCTCCGGCAGCAGTTCCCAGCAGTTATCAGTTCTCAAATTGGATTATATTGCAAAGTGTATGGTAAGTTTCTCCCACATACCGGTAGTGGCGGCTGGTGGGTTATTCAAATGGGGGGTTCACGGACCAGTTATATAAAATAATTTTAATTCTTATGATGTACTTGGAAATTGCAAAATAGCTCAATATTATTTACTAAAATAGTACTGGTTAGGTGTATCTACTTGCTCACTTGTAAAAATAAAAAAAAGTTTCTTTACATAAATTTATTGGGGTATGAGTATGAGTTAAGTAAAATGATGACTTCATTCTGAAGTCACAGGAGAGATGTGTTTCAGGCTTGCGTACTGGGTTAAACATTTACTTAAATGCAAAAATGTATTAGCTTCTTTAGAGAAGTCTCTCTTTTAAATATTATCAGGTAACACCTTGAAGCAAAGTCTCTCTTTTAAATATTATCAGGTAACACCTTGAAGCAAGAGGTATACCTATATGTATACACAAATACCTATACAGTGTAGGCTACAGGGGAAGTAGATCTGCACTGTCAAATTACCAGGAGGTTGTGACAAAGGGAGCTTTGCTGCTTGACACACAATGAATGTAACAACATAGAAAACACTTTTAATTCTGTCATGTCTCATACCCTTAACTTTTCACACATTTTGGTGGCTGCTCCAATATTGACACCTACACTTTCTTAACTAAATAAGGAAATTGTGTCTTAAGCAGTTGCGACTCGTGGGCTCCATAAAAAGAGGTATTTTTTCTAAAGCAGACAGACAGGCAAATCAGGCTTTATTAGCTTAATAGTTCACTCAGAAAATAAATCAGTGATTTATTTTCTGAGTGAACTATTGAGCTAATAAAGCCTGATTTGCCTGTCTGTCTGCTTTAGAAAAAATACCTCTTTTTATGGAGCCCACGAGTCACAACTTCAAGCTGGCTGCAGAAAGAGGAGTGCCGTTGCTGCCAATGCTATATTTTCCTTGCTTGCTGTGATCATGTATCATCCATGATCACAGCAAGCAAGGAAAATATAGAATTGGCAGCAACGGGACTCCTCTTTCTGGATGGTGTTATGGTGCAGACAGTTAGAGCCTATAACGACCAATGGTACAGTGTCAGTAAGGTTTTACCTTCTCGATGCTGTGACACCACCATCCCCGGGTGATGCAGTTCTTAGGCAGTGCAGCAGTGGGACCTAGATACTTGTGCAGCTCAGGATTAGTATCCCCAGATCACCCATTGGCTACTGGATGTGCACTGAGCAGCACTCCTGTAACTTGCTTCCTGTTCCTGGCTTGTGCAGTCGATCATCGCAGCCAGCAAAAAAAAGAAGGAAACTTTAAAAATAGTGCTCCCCCTGCTGCTCGCCCATAGAAATGGTCCAACTCGCACACTGAAAATTGTGCAATTAGTAAAGGTATAGGCTCTGTTATGGGTGGCGCAGCAGGCACATAGAAAAAATATGCAAAGGGCTATGGCAGGCTATACCTCTCTACCGCACGAGCGGTAGAGAGGTATAGAGGTATATAAAAGGGATTTTTGTTTTTATGAAACTGGACAGTCTAGACTGGAGCATTTTTTTGGCTGAATAAATATAATTTTTCCAATAGGGGGGCTATTGGAGAAATTATATTTATTCAGCCAAAAAATGTATTTTCTTTCTTTTTTTTTCTTTTTTCTTTGGGGGTTCACGTGCAGCTGTGCTCCTATGGAGGAGCCTCCACTGCGTACCGGTATTGGCTAGATATTTAAACTTTCAAGATAAAACAGCTTGAGATCTTAATACAATTTAAACAGTTTAAGGGGACATGAAACCCCAATTTTTTTTCATGATTCAGATTGAGAATACAATTTGAAACAATATTCCAATTTAATTCTGTTATTTAATTTGCCTCATTCTTCAGATGTCCTTTGTTGAATAAATAGCAATGCACATGGGTTAGTCAATCACATGAGGCATCTATGTGCAGCCACCAATCAGTAGCTACTGAGCCTATTTAGATATACTTTTCAATAAAGGATATCAAGAGAATGAAGCAAATTAGATAACAGAAGTAAACTGCATTTTTTTAAAATCACACCCTCTTTCTAACTCATGAAAGAAAAAAATTGGGTTTCATGTCCCTTTAAGGAATTAGCTTTCCCAACTGAATAAGATTCTTTACTTTCAAGATTTCTCTTATGAAATTGCAAATAAAAGGAGGGAAATGTCTCAAATATGTACAAAATGAATTCAGGAAGGGAAGAATGCAGTACTATTGCATCCAGCGAAACTTAGAATATTTTCTCCAGATGGAATCAAAATAATTGAAAATGTAACTGAAGCTAAAGATTACTTAAATCTAAGAAAGCAAAATTCAACTATTTAAGGAAATCATTAAATAATATAAATTGGGACAATGTATTTTCTAATAAAAATACAGAGGATAAATGGATAATATTTAAAAATGTGTTAAATAAATATACATATCAACACATACCATATGGTTATAAAAATAAAAATAAAAAAACAAAGCCGTTATGGCTAAATAAAAATGTGTTAAGAGAAATTAGGAAAAAACGTAGGGCATTTAAATTATTAAAAGAAAATAGTACAGACTCAGCATACAATATTTATAAGGAATGTAACAAAGCATGCATAAAAGCAATCAAATTAGCCAAAATTGAAAATGAAAAATTAATTGCAGAGGATTCTAAGTCTAACCCTAAAAGGTTCTTTAAGTACATAAATAGCAAAAAATCTAAGAAGGATAATATAGGTACATTAAAATGCGTGGAGGGTAGCATGATAAATAATGACAGGGAGAAGGCTGAGGTACTAAACCAGTTTTTTTCTTCAGTATACACAAGAGAGGAACCATTGAATGATACTTTGGAACAGAATAGAACATGCCAGTCCATACCACTAACTGGGTTTTGTTTAGAGGATATCAGGAAAAAACTGGAAAATATTAAGGTAAATAAAACTCCAGGCCCAGATGGAATACACCCAAGGGTGTTAAGGGAACTTAGCACTGTTATAGACAAACCTTTACTCTTAATTTTTCAAGACTCATTATCCTCAGGCATGGTACCCCAGGATTGGCGTAAAGCTGACGTGGTGCCACTCTTCAAAAAGGGAAGCAGGGATGATCCAGGAAGCTATAGACCAGTTAGTCTGACATCAATAGTGGGGAAGATATTTGAAGGGATTATAAGGGATTATATTGATGATCATATTCGTGTAAAAAAGATTATGAGTTCTAATCAGCATGGCTTTAGGAGAAATAGATCATGTCAAACTAATCTAATTAGATTTTACGAGGAAGTAAGTAAAAATATAGATAAAGGGGAATCAGTTGGTGTGATATACTTAGATTTTGCAAAGGCATTTGATACATTGCCACATAAGAGATTAATGCACAAATTTAAGGGACTGGGAATAGCTGAAAATGTTAGCTCATGGATAAATAACTGGATAAAAGATAGGGAGCAACGAGTAGTAGTAAATGGATCATACTCAGATTGGACAAAGGTAATCAGTGGCATCCCCCAGGGATCAGTACTGGGCCCTGTTCTTTTTAATATTTTTATAAATGACTTGGAGCAAGGATTAAATAGCGACATCTCTATTTTTGCAGATGATACTAAGTTAAGTAAGGTCATTAGGTCAGAGCAGGACGAACTCTCTTTACAAAGGGATTTGCTAAAATTAGAACTATGGGCAAGTGAATGGAAAATGAGATTTAATACGGAAAAATGCAAGGTTCTACATTTTGGAAGTAAAAACAAGCAGGCTACATATTTTTTAAATGGGACAAGACTTAGCCAAACACAGGAGGAAAGGGATTTGGGAGTAGTAATAGATAACAAGCTAAAGATGGGTGCACAATGCAGGGCAGCGGCTTCAAAGGCTAATAAGATACTAGCATGTATTAAAAGAGGCATTGATTCAAGGGAGGAAAGCATAATTCTGTCATTATATAAAGCCCTGGTAAGACCTCACCTTGAGTTTGGAGTGCAGTTCTGGGGACCGATTGCTAAAAAAGATATTGCAGAACTAGAAAAAGTTCAGAGAAGGGCCACAAAGCTAATAAGGGGATTGGAGAAATTAACCTATGAGGAGAGGCTAGCCAAACTGGGTCTGTTTTCTTTAGAAAAAAGGCGCTTGAGAGGTGACATGATTACTTTATATAAATATATTCAAGGCCCATATACAGAGATGGCAGAAGCTCTGTTTATTCCAAGAAAATTGTTTCTGACAAGAGGTCATAATTTAAGGTTGGAGGAAAGGAGATTTAATCTCCTGCAACGGAAACGTTTTTTCACTGTAAGAGCAATAAAATTGTGGAACTCATTACCAAAGGAGGTAGTGAATGCCAATACCATAGATACATTTAAAAATAGTCTGGATAAATTTCTGTATATAAACAAAATTCATGGATATGATTGCTAGTATTAAATGGGTCACAATTTAATGGGGTTATTTAAGCTTAACTGGAGCTTTTTGTAAGTATTTTAGATTTGTATAGGTTGAACTTGATGGACTTCAGTCTTTTTTCAACCTTATCTACTATGTTACTATGTAAATAATATTAAAAAGTAAAAGAAAATTTCTTCCTCTTTTTTTAAATTTAGGTTTGTGAAGTAATGGTCTTTACAAGAAGTAACTTTTGTAGATTGTTTTGATGATTACTTTGATGGAAGTGATGAAAGTGTGTTGTGTGTGTTTTTTATGCCTCCTGATTTCCTCCATGATGAAGGGCATATTTTAGTCATGTTTGTAATTTTAAATAGCTTTAAAGGACCAGTAAACACAGTAGATTTGCATAATCAGTAAATGTAAAATAAAAAGACAATGCAATATCACTTAGTCTGAACTTCAAATGAATAGTAGATTTTTTTTCTGACAATTTTAAAATTCTATTTCCACTCCCCCTGTACCATGTGACAGCCATCAGCCAATCACAAATGCATATATGTACCATGTGACAGCCATCAGCCAATCACAAATGCATATAAAATTGCTGCTCTATCTGAATCATGAAAGTTTATTTTTTACTTGAGTGTCCCTTTAAGGAGTTTGTTTAGAATCTGTTTGTGGAATATTGGCAGCATCACCTCTCTGATTAAAATTAAATCAATATTGTTTCAATTTAAAACAAAAATGGGCTGAGAAATAGCTTTCCTACAGGAAACTCATCTAAACCAGGTAGAATCGCATAAGTAAAAGGAGGATTGGGTCAAAGAGGTGAATGCTGCCCCCTATAAGAAGGAGATTTTTTTTAAACTGTTAGGTGTCCTGCCCCATGAAGACTTCATATAAGACTTAATCACGTGCTAATCTTTGTCAGTTGCGTACAGCAGAAAATATAAGAAGAAGCTGGTTGGTTGCAGATTCAGCACTGCTGAGAACAAGGCATTGGTATCATCCCTGAAGGCTAGTAGCTCCCATCTCTTTGGTGATCAGTTCTGTGAGGAGGATAACGTCTGGGAGATTGTCACTGAAGCTGTCAATGCAGAGTTAGTCATCCATAGGACTGTTTGTAGGTCAGTCCAGCATAGTCACTCTCATGGGTGAGAGGACTGGTGGCCGTACCCGAGGGAGAGAACTCACAGTCACCTGTCTTTAAAGGGACATAAACCCCACATTTTTTATTTCATGATTCAGATAGAATGTCCAATTTTAAAGAACTTTCTATCTTACTTCTATTATGACATTTTCTTTGTTTTCCTGTTATCCTTTGTTGAAAAGCAGGAAGGTAAGTTCAGGAGTGTGCACGTGTCTGTAGTACTATATGGAAGCAGTTTTACAACAATGTTATACTGTAGCAAGCACACTAAGGCCTAGATTTGGAGTTTGGCGGTAGATGGGCTGTTAACGTTCCGCGGGCTTTTTTCTGGCCGCACCATAAATTTAACTCTGATATCGAGAGTTCAAACAAATGCTGCGTTAGGCTCCAAAAAAGGAGCGTAGAGCATTTTTACCGCAAATGCAACTCTCGATACCAGAGTTGCTTACGGACGCGGCCAGCCTCAAAAACGTGCTCGTGCACGATATCCCCATAGGAAACAATGGGGCTGTTTGAGCTGAAAAAAACCTAACAGCCAATCGGAACAGCCAATAGAATGCGAGCTCAATCTGATTGGCTGATTGGATCAGCCAATCGGATTGAACTTGATTCTGATTGGCTGATTCCATCAGCCAATCAGAATATTCCTACCTTAATTCCGATTGGCTGATAGAATCCTATCAGCCAATCGGAATTCGAGGGACGCCATCTTGGATGACGTCATTTAAAGGAACCGTCATTCGTCGTCTAGTCGTCGGAGAAGAAGGATGGATCCGCGATGGAGGTCTTCAAGATGGACCCGCTCCGCACCGGATGGAAGAAGATCGAAGATGCCGCTTGGAGAAGATGTTTGCCGGTCCGGATGTCCTCTTCTTGCCGGATAGGAGGAAGACTTTGGACCCTCTTCTGGACCTCTTCAGCACCGGATGCCAGGACGGATCGGTGATACCTGGATGGTGAAGACAAGGTAGGAAGATCTTCAGGGGCTTAGTGTTAGGTTTATTTAAGGGGGGTTTGGGTTAGATTAGGGGTATGTGGGTGGTGGGTTGTAATGTTGGAGGGGGGTATTGTATGTTTTTTTTTACAGGCAAAAGAGCTGATTTTCTTGGGGCATGCCCCGCAAAGGGCCCTGTTCAGGGCTGGTAAGGTAAAAGAGCTTTTACATTTATTAATTTAGAATAGGGTAGGGAATTTTTTATTTTGGGGGTCTTTGTTATTTTATTATGGGGCTTAGAGTAGGTGTAATTAGTTTAAAATTGTTGTAATATTTTTCTTATGTTGGTAAATATTTTTTTATTTTTTGTAACTTAGTTCTTTTTTATTTTTTGTACTTTAGTTAGTTTATGTAATTGTAGTTATTTGTAGCAATTGTATTTAATTTATTTATTGATAGTGTAGTGTTAGGTTAATTGTAGGTAATTGTAGGTAGTTTATTTAATTAATTTATTGATAGGGTAGTGTTGGGTTTAATTATAACTTAGGTTAGGACTTATTTTACAGGTAATTTTGTTATTATTTTAACTAGGTAACTATTAAATAGTTCTTAACTATTTAATAGCTATTGTACCTGGTTAAAATAATTACCAAGTTGCCTGTAAAATAAATATTAATCCTAAAATAGCTACAATATGATTATAATTTATATTGTAGCTATATTAGGGTTTATTTTACAGGTAAGTATTTAGCTTTAAATAGGAATAATTTATTTAATAAGAGTTAATTAATTTCGTAAGATTTAAATTATATTTAAGTTAGGGGGGTGTTAGTGTTAGACTTAGCTTTAGGGGTTAATCCATTTATTATAGTAGCGATGAGCTCCGGTCGTCAGATTAGGGGTTAATAATTGAAGGTAGGTGTCGGCGATGTTAGGGAGGGCAGATTAGGGGTTAATACTATTTATGATAGGGTTAGTGAGGCGGATTAAGGGTTAATAACTTTATTATAGTAGCGCTCAGGTCCGCTCGGCAGATTAGGGGTTAATAAGTGTAGGCAGGTGTCGGCGACGTTGAGGGGGGCAGATTAGGGGTTAATAAATATAATATAGGGGTCGGCGGTGTTAGGGGCAGCAGATTAGGGGTACATAAGTATAACGTAGGTGGCGGCGCTTAGGCAGATTAGGGGTTAATTATTGTAAGTAGCTGGCGGCGACGTTGTGGGGGGCAGGTTAGGGGTTAATAAATGTATTACAGGGCTCGGTGGGGTTAGGGGCAGCAGATTAGGGGTACATAAGTATAACGTAGGTGGCGGTCGGCAGATTAGGGGTTAAAAATTTTTAATCGAGTGGCGGCGATGTGGGGGGACCTCGGTTTAGGGGTACATAGGTAGTTTATGGGTGTTAGTGTACTTTAGGGTACAGTAGTTAAGAGCTTTATGAACCGGCGTTAGCCCAGAAAGCTCTTAACTCCTGCTATTTTCCTGCGGCTGGAGTTTTGTCGTTAGAGCTCTAACGCTCACTTCAGAAACGACTCTAAATACCGGCGTTAGAAAGATCCCATTGAAAAGATAGGATACGCAATTGACGTAAGGGGATCTGCGGTATGGAAAAGTCGCGTTAGACCCTTTAATCACTGACTCCAAATACCGGCGGTAGCCTAAAACCAGCGTTAGGAGCCTCTAACGCTGGTTTTCACGGCTAACGCCAAACTCCAAATCTAGGCCTAAGATGGCAGCACTATTCCCTGTCATGTAGATATCTCTTTAACAAAGAATAACATGAGAACTAAGCTAATTTGATAATAGAAGTAAAATAGAAACTTTTTTAAAATTGTATTTTCTATCTGAATCATGAAAGAGAAATGTTGAGTTTCATGTCCCTTTAAGCCCTATGAGGTTACTATGCTAGCTGTAACCAGGTCACCTATCCTAGTGCTCCATCATGTGGTGATCTGGGCCACAACAAGAAGTTAGCACTGACAGCCAAGGTAAATATTTATTTTATCATTGCACATGTTATATGATTTAACCGTATTATGTGTCCTAAGATGCATCATCAAAGAGATATTAAATACTGTGAGATGGTCAGATCAATTATTTCCTTATACCTTGTAATAAATAATTGGAATAATGTTGTAATTTCCTTTTAAAAAGAAAAACTAAGATATCAGCGCTACTAAGGTTGTGAGTGATTATATAATAGAATTATAATATAATGAAGTAATATGCAAAAAATATAAATCTAATATAGCTTTAAGGCTTAATAAAGCTGTCAGATGCAGTTTCACTTTTGATAGATTTAAAACCCGCCCAAAGAAGGCCAAAAATATCAATATCTAACCGGACAGCCCGGTATTTCCATTAGCTGTCCGGTAATATCTTTTAAAAAATACCGGACAAGGCTACCTTGCCTGACAAAGAAAACGTTTTTGCCCTTACAGACCAGTTGCAGTGAGGCACTGGGGAGAAAGTAAAGCTGATTACTACAGCACTCCATACGAGTGACATTTCAGTCACTTGGGAGGATGAGTAGCTCAGCACAGCAGCCACTCTTTCTGACCCTGCTGGATGTGAGTGACATTATGCCACGTGATACCGTAGTTCAGCGCGGGTGCTCTCTACCTAGGAACAGGGAGTAAATTTTGCAGACTGTCTGAGCCTGCGAGTGAGGGAGATTTACAGCCTGCCAGATTGAAGGAGCCAAACAGGTTAACCCTTCACCATAAGGTAAAATGTGTATATATATATATATATATATATATATATATATATATATATATATATTAGTGCATGTATATATATATGTATATATATATATATATATATATATATTAGTGCATGTATATATATATGTATATATATATATATATATATATATATATATATTAGTGCAGCTGTATGTAAATGAAACAAATGTACCAGCCTCCAAAAATGATTTTATATGCAGCATATAGCAGATGTGCACCCATCTCTGGCTTAAAAAAGTGTATTTTAGAACTTTTCAGTTATATTTTTGTGTGTTAACATTGTAAATAACCTGTTTTGTCTGGAAAGAGTGGTTAACATGTTCCTTTATTGTGTTAACTATATATATATATATATATATATATATATATAAACATATAGGGTGGTAAAGTACTTTATGCTGTAGGACTAAGTCTGTCCGTGGTGCCCAGGGTGCACTTCAGCACACAATATATCATGAGAAAGAGAAGGCGCTCACTGGATCTTGTCCATGAAGAAATAAACTTTAATAAGTGACGATTCGGGGTTACCCCCATTTTCAAACAAACATACCTATATATATATATATATATAGAGAAGAAAGTAAAATGTGTTCACTCAGTATACTGGGTAGACACAAGTGATACTATATAGTTGGCGCTAGTCAGTATTGTGTATGGTATAGTGGCAGCTATATAAGACAAGTACTGGTTGAGATGTGAGGTCCCAGTCAGTAAGTGAAAAATGTGTATACAAGAATAGATACAGCGCCTATATATCCATTTAAAATATGGGTGGTGTATGGGAATATGAGTGAAAACTAGAGCTGATTATTAGAAAAATAATAGCAATTAAAAGAATATTTAAAAAATATAAATTATTAGAATCAATTATGCTTGAAGAATGATGAATAGATTATGAAACAGTGTTCATATGAGTCTTTAGACAATATATAGTCCGTAGTAAATCTTCATAAGCAGTTGGTATCAGTAAATAGATGGTATGTAATACCCTTACCAGATAATACCTCAATCTGATGAGGTAAGTATGCCGCACTGGGGGTATATACAGATGGTAGAATCTTCTCCTTGTATTCAGATGTGGTGCCTCTTGGGTTTTCGTGAGCCTCCTGGAGTATGCAGGGATATGTTTCTTGTTGTAGATAAATCCCTTGTACTTCCTTTATGTTGGTAGTTAGCCTCTTGGAGTACCTTTTCTGTCTTGGTATACACTTTCTCCAGCGTAAAGATACCCAGGGAGACAAGAAAGGATATATAGTGTAATACAGTTTATTTACAATTTAGGCATAAAAATATAATTCACATAGCACTCACATTTGGCATCCTCAGATTATATGAGGTATGTATAAGGCATATAGGACTCTAGTGGGTCCTTCCACATACAGGTATGAGATACAAGTGCCCCAATCTAGGTATAAGACTTCGTAGTGAAGTATTATATAGCTATTGCTATTTCCCAAATGAGGTAATATGGTATAGTACACTTATCTCAAAAAGTATATGCCAGCAGACTGGCTACAAGGAGTGACACTGGTATAAAAAACGATTTAAATAAAACACATTTAAAATTAAGAGCATAAGAAATAAGTAGTTGGTGTCCCTGACGCGTTTCAAAGGTTTGTGTGGATAAATCCTTCTTCTTCAGAGGGTTGAGTGAGGAGCTGGGCCGTTATCGCTATTTGTACGCTTCGGGCGGCGGCACGCCCTCTGCGTACGTGACGTCATGCGTGCCAGCGTTACGGAACGTGAATATCACGTTTGTATTAGGCATAGTGTCTCTGCTCTAAAGCTTATTCATTGGTTACCTGTAGCTGCATGGTTGATTGGATCGGTGCAGCCTAGGCTCATGGGATATGTAGTTCTATAGTTGCTGCCCATAGTTAGCTACGATCTCTGGAGGTATAGACAAAATGTAGCACTCGCAACAGTATAGTGTGTACATATTGTAAAGTGTGACCTTGCAATAATGCTTACATACACTTATACTTATAATACCTCACCTATAGAGATGTAAGTTGGTTAGACTTAGTGGAGGCCTGTGGGATATGTAGTTTACTAGGGAATATCCCTCTATAAATATATCTCCACTCTAAAGTGCAGTCTTACAGAGTTAGTGGCTAGATGTAATAAAAGTATTGATGGGGCATGGACATGTCATAATGTATACTCTAAAATAGATATTCACACTGTGCAATCCCATGAAGTATTTTTGTATTTTACAGTTCCTGGATATACAGTGATTAATACATCCTTTGTATATTTTCTTAGTAAGATTAGTATGCATAGATGACATTGCATATTGGTTTCTTACTAATAATTCTTTTTGTGAAAAAGTTTTTCTATATATTCAAAGCTCTCTTAAGTTGTTAAGTTAAGCTTGAGCTTTATTATGGAACATGAGTTGTATACTATATATCTTAGTTAGGATGTAGAGCTCTATATAGTTTTCTGTATTTTTAGAATGTGAGACCTCTTTTATGTAATTTATAGTTGAGGTTCAGTTAGTTGTTGGGCCTATATTGGAAGGCCAGATAATGTTTTATTTTAAAGATATATATTCTCTATATTGATATATGGTACACAAGTGTTCCTTAGTATTGGGTGTATATTATATATTATGCAGGAAGGTATTGTACCTGGTAGATAGATATATATATATATGATCAGAGTGAAACTAATCTTTATTATTCAGCTAGATATATGTGTATTCCTTATACTGTATTTTTTACCTATTATTAGGTCTCAAGAATATTAGTCTTTGTTTTTCTGCAGTTATATATTTGTAATATCTTATATAAAGAATATAGTACTATTCTGTAGTAAGCTTAGTGGGGTCTGGTTGGATATAGAGTAGTATAGATACAATTTATAGGTTAATCAAAGGTTTTAATATATTTGGGAGGCTTGGATTCATGTAACCTACTGAATTAAGAAAGCTGCAATATCTATGTCCTTATTTAGACCTTTGGGAGTCATAGAGTCTAGTTTATGTATCCATTCTGTTTCACTTGTGTCTACCCAGTATACTGAGTGAACACATTTTACTTTCTTCTCTATTTTTAGTTCCTACTATAGGTTCAGCTGTTACTCTAGGCTGCAAGTCTTAGACACTATCATTTTACACCTCAATCTGTTACGTCCATCAGTATACAAATCATTCTAACAGACTAAGTCATTCGCATCTAAATAGATATATATATATATATACAATCTATACTAATATATAGATCATGGACCTAGAATATGGGGCATACTTTGATCCAAAAAATAGAAGTAGAAATTTATCAATAAATGAGGAACAATCTACTCTAGAAACCAACTTGGAAATTACAAATCCAAAAAAATTATTTGAAAAATTAGAGAAACTCAGTAAAAAACAATTGCAAAACTGGTATGACAGCCTAACACTTGAAAGATATATCAAATACAATATCGTACCACAGGGTCTGCAACTCACTAAAACACCTATATTTGAAGATACAGAAATTGAGCTACTATCTGAATGGGACTCTGCCCTACACCAATGCTCTATTACATTCATGAAAATCCTAATCAAATACAGGGACAGAAAGGTAGACACACTAACAGAGCAGATCACTGATATAAGACAAAAACTAAACAATTTTAAAGGAGATGTATACTACAATGAACTTGATAAGGAGAATAAAAACAAAATTCTAAGATATGAAAAAATAGTGGAAAACCGTAAAAGAGAAAAATTCATGAAGGATTTAAACTTACACAAAGAAAGAATACGAGAAGATAATAACATTTCCCATAACCTAGGTCTTAACTGCGAAAATTATAATATGGCAACAGCATCTGAACCTAATGACAAAACAAATGAGGATAACTATGAGGAAATATATTCACCAGGCTTCTCATTACATTATCCAGGCCCAAAAGAGCAACATAATACAGGTAATAAGAGTATACATAACACTACGTTCCATAATCATATACCATACAAAGCTCGCAATAGCAATCGTAGAAATACCTATCATCACAATATACGCAATAACAACAATCACTACAATTCTCGTTTTTTAGGACAACACCCACCACCACACAACCCTCCTCCCCACCCTCAATTCAGACACCCTTACAAACACTCACCCAACCACAAGAGACCAGACTACAACACACACTCACAGCACCAATCATACCCTCCCTCCCCGTATCAACTACCACATCATACATACCACCGGCAGTACAAACAGAGCAACCAGAACACAGTACCCAGAGATCCACACACACCTCTCCTACCAGAGCAGAACACCAACGTCCCACACTGGAGAATAAAACAACACCACCAGAAAAGAAGAAGAAACGAGTCAGAAGAAGAGGGTGCAGAGCAGGAAAACGAATGCAATCAAAAAAGAATAAGATCAACCAAAATGTAAAATCTAATCCTAAAGACTTACATTCAGAAGTAAAAATATTTAATTTATCATCACATAAAACCTTCTCATTACAGGAACTAAACCTTCTAAAAAAAGGCCTAGCATTCGCCCCTACCAAGGGACCTAATCCCTTTAACCTCTTCATAGACCTACATAAATATATTAGGAAGTTAACCCTAAATAGGCACTTCCAAAAAATACAAAAAGATAAATCTACAAACCTGAACAATATAACTCCCTCCCAATTAAATGATAATGATCTAAACACTCTAATAGACCTTGAATCATTGCTAAATGATAATGACAACCCAACTGCTAATGACCATGTACCCAGCTCCAATACAGCAACTGTAAATTTTTCTACACATTCTAGTTTCAAACCTACATCAACTTTCTTTCCCACACAATCTAAAGGAAACTATATCCCTGTATTTGAAAAGCTAGTCCAAGAAGACTTATTACAAATGTGCGAAACATATAAAATAAAAAAAGATAATCTTACCAAGAAAGAGAAAATTACATTGAAACAGCTAAAAGATGATCATGAAATAGTAATAAGGGAAGCCGACAAGGGAGGAGGGATCATCATACAGGATAGAGCAGAATACATCCAGGAAGCCAAGAGATTACTTGGTGACAATGAGACATATAGACCCCTCAAAAACAATCCTACTGAATGCTATTTAAAAGAATACATAAATCTTTTAGACACTGCAAAACATGAAAATATAATTAATAATCACGAATTCCTATTCTTATCTATCACCAACCCAAAAGTAGCCACCTTCTACCACACACCTAAAATTCATAAAAGCAATATTAATCCTCCTGGTAGACCAATTATTTCAGGAATAGGGTCCCTCACTACAAAACTATCAGAATATATAGACTCATTCCTCCAACCTCTGGTGCCCAACCTTAAATCACACATCAGAGACACACCAGACACTATTAGTAAATTATCTAACATCAAATGGAAAGACAATTATTGCTGGCTTACACTGGACGTCAGCTCTCTATATACCAATATCCCCCACAATAAAGGTATAGAAGCACTAGACTACTGGCTAAATAAACGATCAAATCTAGAAACAAATAAAATCGAATTCATAAAGGATTCTGCTAAGTTCATCCTACAAAAAAATTACTTTACCTTTAATAATGAATACTTTCTTCAAATAGGTGGCACAGCTATGGGGACGAAATTCGCCCCCAGCTATGCCAACCTATATATGGGCATGTGGGAAGACAAATACATTTGGGAAAATAACCCCTTCATAGACAACATCAAATCATATTACCGCTTTATCGATGACATCATAATAATATGGGAACACAAGGACAATAAGAATGCAGTCCAAGATTTCGTCAACTATATTAATACTAATGATTTCAACCTAACATTTACAGATAAAACTAATCCTAAAGAAATTGAATTCCTAGACCTCATACTCTATCAGGAGGAAAACTCCATTCAAACTAAAGTATATAGCAAAGCTACAGACAGCAACAGTTATCTAACAGCAACGAGTAGCCATCATCCAGCATGGATACAAAGTATACCCTATGGACAATTCCTACGCATAAAAAGGAATTGTTCCAGACAGAAAGACTTCTTACACGAATCAAAAATTTTGACCAATAAATTATTAAATAAAGGTTACAAAGCTGATAATGTACAAAAGGCATTTAATAAGGTCAATAGAATGAATAGAGACACATTAATAACAAAAAATTCGAAGAAAAATAGCAAAGAACAAAAAGATGTGCCACTTATGATCACAACATATAATGAAGGTGCCAATGCTATCAGAACTATCTTAAACAAACACTGGCACATATTAAAAAAAGATAACCTATTAAACGGAATAACTAAAAACAACCCAAAATTGGTTTTTAGAAAAGGTAGAAACATTAGAGCAATAATAGCTCCAAGTAAACTGAAATCTATATCTCAAACCAAAAAAACCACCAATTGGCTGCAAAATAAAACAAAAGGCTTCTTTAAATGCAACCGGTTACACTGCGAGGCTTGCAAACATCACTATAGTATTAATAAACCAACTAAAAAAATCACTTCATCCACAAACAAAAAAAGCTGGGAATTTGACTCCATTACAAACTGTAAAACAGATTATGTAGTATACCTTATTGAATGTGACTGTAAGCTCCAGTATGTAGGACGTACCACTAGACCCTACAAAACCAGACTTTTGGAACATATTAGAAATATAGAAAGTAGTTTCAAAAAACATAGTGTCTCAAATCATTTTCGCTTAATACATAACTCCAATCCGTCATGTTTAAGAGGCACTATACTTGAACATATCAGAGATCCACCTGAGGGAGTAAGTAGAGAACTCCATCTGAGAAGGAAGGAAACAGAATGGATACATAAACTAGACTCTATGACTCCCAAAGGTCTAAATAAGGACATAGATATTGCAGCTTTCTTAATTCAGTAGGTTACATGAATCCAAGCCTCCCAAATATATTAAAACCTTTGATTAACCTATAAATTGTATCTATACTACTCTATATCCAACCAGACCCCACTAAGCTTACTACAGAATAGTACTATATTCTTTATATAAGATATTACAAATATATAACTGCAGAAAAACAAAGACTAATATTCTTGAGACCTAATAATAGGTAAAAAATACAGTATAAGGAATACACATATATCTAGCTGAATAATAAAGATTAGTTTCACTCTGATCATATATATATATATCTATCTACCAGGTACAATACCTTCCTGCATAATATATAATATACACCCAATACTAAGGAACACTTGTGTACCATATATCAATATAGAGAATATATATCTTTAAAATAAAACATTATCTGGCCTTCCAATATAGGCCCAACAACTAACTGAACCTCAACTATAAATTACATAAAAGAGGTCTCACATTCTAAAAATACAGAAAACTATATAGAGCTCTACATCCTAACTAAGATATATAGTATACAACTCATGTTCCATAATAAAGCTCAAGCTTAACTTAACAACTTAAGAGAGCTTTGAATATATAGAAAAACTTTTTCACAAAAAGAATTATTAGTAAGAAACCAATATGCAATGTCATCTATGCATACTAATCTTACTAAGAAAATATACAAAGGATGTATTAATCACTGTATATCCAGGAACTGTAAAATACAAAAATACTTCATGGGATTGCACAGTGTGAATATCTATTTTAGAGTATACATTATGACATGTCCATGCCCCATCAATACTTTTATTACATCTAGCCACTAACTCTGTAAGACTGCACTTTAGAGTGGAGATATATTTATAGAGGGATATTCCCTAGTAAACTACATATCCCACAGGCCTCCACTAAGTCTAACCAACTTACATCTCTATAGGTGAGGTATTATAAGTATAAGTGTATGTAAGCATTATTGCAAGGTCACACTTTACAATATGTACACACTATACTGTTGCGAGTGCTACATTTTGTCTATACCTCCAGAGATCGTAGCTAACTATGGGCAGCAACTATAGAACTACATATCCCATGAGCCTAGGCTGCACCGATCCAATCAACCATGCAGCTACAGGTAACCAATGAATAAGCTTTAGAGCAGAGACACTATGCCTAATACAAACGTGATATTCACGTTCCGTAACGCTGGCACGCATGACGTCACGTACGCAGAGGGCGTGCCGCCGCCCGAAGCGTACAAATAGCGATAACGGCCCAGCTCCTCACTCAACCCTCTGAAGAAGAAGGATTTATCCACACAAACCTTTGAAACGCGTCAGGGACACCAACTACTTATTTCTTATGCTCTTAATTTTAAATGTGTTTTATTTAAATCGTTTTTTATACCAGTGTCACTCCTTGTAGCCAGTCTGCTGGCATATACTTTTTGAGATAAGTGTACTATACCATATTACCTCATTTGGGAAATAGCAATAGCTATATAATACTTCACTACGAAGTCTTATACCTAGATTGGGGCACTTGTATCTCATACCTGTATGTGGAAGGACCCACTAGAGTCCTATATGCCTTATACATACCTCATATAATCTGAGGATGCCAAATGTGAGTGCTATGTGAATTATATTTTTATGCCTAAATTGTAAATAAACTGTATTACACTATATATCCTTTCTTGTCTCCCTGGGTATCTTTACGCTGGAGAAAGTGTATACCAAGACAGAAAAGGTACTCCAAGAGGCTAACTACCAACATAAAGGAAGTACAAGGGATTTATCTACAACAAGAAACATATCCCTGCATACTCCAGGAGGCTCACGAAAACCCAAGAGGCACCACATCTGAATACAAGGAGAAGATTCTACCATCTGTATATACCCCCAGTGCGGCATACTTACCTCATCAGATTGAGGTATTATCTGGTAAGGGTATTACATACCATCTATTTACTGATACCAACTGCTTATGAAGATTTACTACGGACTATATATTGTCTAAAGACTCATATGAACACTGTTTCATAATCTATTCATCATTCTTCAAGCATAATTGATTCTAATAATTTATATTTTTTAAATATTCTTTTAATTGCTATTATTTTTCTAATAATCAGCTCTAGTTTTCACTCATATTCCCATACACCACCCATATTTTAAATGGATATATAGGCGCTGTATCTATTCTTGTATACACATATATATATATATATATATATATATATATATATACACACACACACACACAATATATATATATATATATAGAGAGAGAGAGAGAGAGACACATTTTTTTTTACTCATTTTCTCTCAACCCCCCTCCCCCCATTTACTGTCCGGTATTTTTACCACAGACACCTACCTGGCAGCCCTAAAAGCAACACATAATTAGGGTATAATTATCATTTGCAAGGCAGATGTGATAAGAAAGAAGGCAAAAAATAAGAGTATTACAGCGAAAAATTATATTGTTTAAATCCTAATAACAAGCCAGTATTGCCCCATTAAGCAAGTGTGGAGATTTGTATATAAGCGTAAAAATATGTCTAAATCCATTGTATAATTAATTACCAACAATTTAAAAATCATCACCCTTTGTTATGTTCACATATTGCGAGAAGGATCTCAAATTTTAGCACATGAAAGCGTTTACTGTCCATTTATTATGCCCTCCTATTAATGTAATAAGAAACATCTGTTAAGACACTCACTTTTAAAGGGGAATGATACCCAAATGTTGAATCACTTGAAAGTGATACAGCATATCTGTAAAAAGCTTACTAGAAAACATAAAAAAGGAAGATATTTTACCTCAAAATTTACTAAGTAACCACATCTCATTGTAAAGGGACTCAGCAGCCAATCAGGATGCTAGTCCCAGGACATGAAAGGGATCGTGCATCTGGCATGTGCATGCACAGTGATTTTATTTCCCTCCTCAGTTCAAAGAAGTCTATTATATAATTTTGCTATATTTTGGTGAAATCCCACAAGTTTACAGCAAAGCAGTGTGAACTCAGCACCACTGATGAAACTGATTGGCTGTAGTTTTTTATTTTCTATTACCACAAAAAAGTAGCTCTGGAACCCGGAGCACTTACTCTGTGAGCTGAAGAAATCTTCCTTTACAAATTCGTTATCACTTAAGTTGTTATTAGTGCGTCACAAGGTCTTTCTGCATAAGTCCAGATATAAACATTCCAATTTTGTGAAAAATAAACAGCAATACATAAAAAAATGCAAAGACAAACCTTTTTTTACAGTGATTACCCCTTTAAAAACAACATATAGCAACATTTCAGGCAGTGATGCCCTTGCCTTAGTTAGGTTGATATACATAAGGGTCAAATCGCCATGACTTCATTCCCATCTTACCCAATAAAGACACAGACACATATTTGGAGGTATAAGACCGTGAAGCAAGGTCGCGTTTATTAAACAGAACCAGGCAAACTCTAAACTTATTAACTTGAGAAGCTTAAGGCTTATATATATATGGGTGGCGGCATCTGAGGCTAAACTATATTCTAAGCCTAACCATAATTTAGTATATATATATATACAACCAGCGTAGTGAGGTCACCGGCCCGGATTGGTTGTTGCAATGCTCCTGCCGAGCATTGCCCTTCAGAGGCTGGCATCATCCACAAGGGGTTTCTAGGTCAGCAGGCCCGCGGGGAGAGGCGTTACAAGCTGCGACTTGCAACATCATGCCCCTCCCATTAGCTCGACCACACCCTCGTGGAAACCATAAAAATTATTCGGCCGGGACCCCGCCACGCCAGCCGATGATTTCTACTCTTATGCTAGCAAATTGCTCCGTATCCATAAAGGTCATCATTTAGACGTAAGACGCACAACATACGCCCATGATGTGGAGCTAAAAATTACCACTTTGGACTTAAGATCAGCTAGCCTGAGTAGGCATGCCCCTGCCAAAGTCCTAACAAAACCACCCTAATGGCAGCTGTTCCCTCAGTGCCGCCCCCCTTCCAGCAACAAAATATCAAACATGTTAACAACAAGGGAGGGATGGGCGGGGAAAAAACCTTTCTCCAGCAGTTGCAGACAAGAAAGAGGAAGTGTTCCAGCATCCATGCACTTTTATAACAGGTAAGAGTCCCCACCCCACATATTGCAACAATTGTTGCAAACTCACACACTGCACAGCTTCACATTTCAGTCAGGCAGCATAACCCTTAAGACGCTACATGCACAAATATGCCTTCCACTACCATAAGGGTCAAATCGCCATGACTTCATTCCCATCTTACCCAATAAAGACACAGACACATATTTGGAGGTATAAGACCGTGAAGCAAGGTCGCGTTTATTAAACAGAACCAGGCAAACTCTAAACTTATTAACTTGAGAAGCTTAAGGCTTATATATATATATGGGTGGCGGCATCTGAGGCTAAACTATATTCTAAGCCTAACCATAATTTAGTATATATATATACAACCAGCGTAGTGAGGTCACCGGCCCGGATTGGTTGTTGCAATGCTCCTGCCGAGCATTGCCCTTCAGAGGCTGGCATCATCCACAAGGGGTTTCTAGGTCAGCAGGCCCGCGGGGAGAGGCGTTACAAGCTGCGACTTGCAACATCATGCCCCTCCCATTAGCTCGACCACACCCTCGCGGAAACCATAAAAATTATTCGGCCGGGACCCCGTCACAAGAGATACCACCTGACTCCCATAATGGAGCTCTTGCCGCCACACCTAGGGATAGCTAACTGACATGCCGCCTCAACGCGCCAGCTAGATTAGCCAAAAATAGCTCTAAGCCCTCCTCTGTTAAATGAACCCCGTCCGGCCTGTACAGCCGCTTGCAGTCCCCCAAGATGTTATCATGCCTGATTACAAAACCACCTTCCTCCACGATCAACCTCCCCACATCCCTGTTCAACTTCTTCCGAATACGGTAGGCTGAACGGTGCACTCTCACATGCCGCCACTGCAAGCGCGCAATCACATTTGACCAGGCCACTCGCACTCCCGGGAAACGCACTTTCAACCAACGTACATCCGATTGAATGATGTTCACCAACTCCAACACAGGCAAACTCCCCACATCATTTTCCCCAAGATGCAGCACTATCAATGAAGGCCGCCCCCAACGAAGGAAGGCCTCCTCCAGGAGACCCGGCAAATCACTCCACAACATTCCCCTTTTTCCCAACCATCTAATTGAAACCGCATCTGGACGAAATCCCAGCTGCTGGCCGCCCGGGCGCTTCAAAGCGTGAATGGCCGCCCAGTGAACGTACGAGTGGCCGACTATCCACGGTCTACAAGGAGGGGCTCTTACACCTAAAATCAACAAAAATCCACATTACTAAGTCCCCGTCCACTTGTCCATACCCCCCCTTTTCCAACTATCTACACTTTACTCTGAAGGGGTCTAATGTATGACCTATACCGCTTGGAACTCCACCTTCCCAATTTCTTAATCTCTCGCTCCGATGCCCCAGCCGCAGCTGCGCTGGTGGCCGCTCCAATGCGAAAGGAGTGGGGAGCGATGAGCCCAGGGTCCAAGCCGACCCTCTTAGCCGCTTCCTCCAACACCCTCCGAAACTGGAATCTGGACAAATTGGACCCATCCGCATGAATAAAAAACTGCCCTGAACTCCCTGGCCTCCTAACCGAAAATTCAGAAGCGAGCCGGATGGGGCAACACTCCACAGAGTCCTGCTGCTGTATGGATAACCATACACCTTTCCTTTCTTGATCTGTCTTAGATCTGGGGATGAACAACAATAGCGCCTGCATGTCAAACCTGACATGCTGCGCTTGGACACCGCAACCTACCGCCGACCTGGTTGGACTAACTATCTTGCCTACTCTCAAAGCCCCGAAGAAAGCAACCGCAAATGGCGCCCTAAACAAAGCAACCTCATACTCATCCGCGCACACTTCTGGCAGCGCTGCCAATAACGCCCCCAGCCGCTGAATTGTAATGGGCTCTCGCCGATCCGCTGACTTAGCCTCTATCCTACCCCAACCTTTCATTACCTGCCTAACCAGGAAAGCATGCGTCCCATCCTGGATACCCCTCCATTTGGCAAAGAAGGATAAAGCAGCTAGCCTTCCCTGCATGGATCCTTTCCTACAGCCACCTTCCTTCAAACACACCATCCACTCAAGCAACAAAGCTGGCGATCCGGATTCCACCGGGACGCCCTTACCCTTGAGAAAGACTTCCCATTCCGCCCAGTACTTGCCGTAGGCCTTCCAGGTAGCAGGTGCCAGTGACGCCTGAACCATCGAAGTCAGCACGTCCCCCCTTCCGCCACCTGCCAAAGAAAGGAAGGACAAGGAGTACCAACCTTTGCTGCCCTTGGTGCCAATTTCCTGAATGCCTCCCATTGGCCTCGCCACAACGCGTCTGCCAATACGTTATCAACCCCAGGCACATGCCGCGCCGTAAAGTCAATGTTGTGCTGCAAGCACCGCAGCACCACCCAACGAAGGTAACGCACCACAATAGGGGAAGAGACTGAAAGATTGTTGATAGCAAACACGACGCTCAGATTGTCGCACCAGAATATTACATTCTGGTTTGCTAATTGCCGCCCCCATAACTCAATGGCTACGACAATAGGGAACAACTCCAGGAGTGTAAGGTTCCTGGTCCATCCCCTCTCAACCCAGGCCCCAGGCCACTCCCCGGCACTCCAGGCACCGTTGAAGTAAGCCCCATAACCCTTTGCTCCCGCCGCGTCCGTGAACAGATGCAGAGCCTGACTAGATGTCCTCACTTGCCTCCATAACAAGACCCCATTGAAATCCTCCAGGAACAACTCCCAGATTCTCAAATCCTCCTTCATATCTGGAGACACCGGACACGACTTGCGGCTTCCGCTATCCCCTTTTAGAGGGCCCTCCAACCTCCTGTTGAATACTCTGCCCATCGGGATAACTTTGCACGCGAAATTGAGCAAACCCAGTAAACACTGCAACTCTTTTATCGAGAGCCGGTCAGCCACCGCAGCCGAAGAAACCGCGGCCAGCATTCGAACCACCTTATCCTTTGGCAACCTGCACTGCCTTTCTACAGTATCGATCTCGATACCCAGAAACATCAGGCAAGTGCATGGCCCCTGGGTCTTGTCCTCTGCCAATGGGACCCCAAAACACGCAAATAGGGCTCTCATCACTGACATGAGCCGCGCGCACTCAGACGACCCAGCTCTGCCGATTAGCAGAAAATCGTCCAGGTAATGGGCTATAAGCCCACCCCGCGCTTCCGAAAACACAGCCCAGTGCAGGAATGTGCTGAACATCTCGAAAAATGCGCATGAGACCGAGCAACCCATCGGGAGACAACGATCTACATAGTAAGCACCTTCGAACCAGCATCCCATCAACCGAAAGGATGCTGGGTGAATAGGCAACAAGCGGAAGGCCGACTCAATATCGAGCTTCGCCAAGAGTGCCCCAACACCAGCCTGTTGCACCAAAACCATTGCTTGGTCAAACGACTGATAAAAAACTGAGCTAACCTCCGGGTTGATTGCATCATTGACCGAATTACCTTTCGGGTATGATAGATGCTGAATCAACCGGAATTTCCCTGCTTCCTTCTTCGGAACAACCCCCAGTGGGGAGACCACCAAACCCTCAATGGGCGGCTCCCGATAGGGGCCCACCATCCGACCTAAACTCAGTTCTTTGCCCAGTTTATCCCTCACTACGTCAGGGTAGTCATACGCTGACTTGAGGTTCCGCTTCTGACGCGCCCCAATCACCGGACCTACCACCGGAATGAGGAAACTCTCGCGCAGCCCGGCCAGGAGAAGCTCCCCCGCCCTCCTGTCCGGGTATGCCCTGAGCCATGGCTCAAGGGCGGCCACCCTCAACGGCGTTGGTGCCCTTCGCCCCAGCAGCCCCCCTGCCGGCTCCGCGGCCCCCCGTCTCTTTTCGTCTAGCACATTCGGTCCCTGGGTGACCAGCTCCGCAGTATATGCAGGAGTGTCGAAAGGAGCAGCTCGCTCCTCGGTCACACTTCCCGTCATTAAACTTCCAACACTCTCGCCCTTTTCTCTTGACTCCTCCCATCTGCTTACTCCCCCCGGCCCTTGCACCTGAAGGGGGGAGGGGGAGCGCTCCGAACCCAAGCGCTGCCATAAATGCACATCGGTGGTGCCAAAGGTCAGCAAAGGGTTCCCCACCATCTTACGTCTATAATCCGCGTCATAAGACCGCCACACCCCCTCCTTATACGTCTTATGAACAAACTCAATAGTTTCCATATATTTTAACACATCAACACGCAGCTCCGGCTTCGCCTCTACCAGGCAAGAAGCCAAAACCCTAAAGCACGTGCGCCACTCGTCCATTGTCTCCGGTCTCTTGACCTTTTTTGGACCGGAGCCGTCCTCGCTCCGCTCCTTGGCCTTATGGGCCTCCAGCGACAAATCGAAAATGTGCACATATTTGCCATCTCTAATTTTTTTGATCGTCTTAGTCCCCCATCTGCACTCCCCCACCCGGAGCTAGCCTCAATTCCTGCCTCTGTTGCCCGGCTACCAACCTACGCAGATACTTCAATACCCGTTTTTGAGGTTTGGACACTGGCCCTAAGGAGTCGTCACTCTCAGAGCCAGTGTCACTAGATGACCCACCCGCACCCTCCCCCAGCACCCCACACAATGCAATCTCACCTGCTCCTGTCGCCGCCGGGGGAAGAGCCTCCTGGCTTGGTCCGGTCCTCTGAGTCACTTCTCGCCTAGCATCAGGTCCAACTGCCACCACAGCGGCCCCGCTCACCTGGGGAGACAAAACAGAATTGGGAGCACCAGGGATCAAGGAATGGGCACCACCCCCTCCCGCTACAGAACTACCTTGCTGACCACCCACCGGGACCCCAACTCCCAACTGCACCGCTCCACCCGCCCCTGAGTTTCCAACTGCTGCCCCATGACCACCCGCCCACCCCCTGCGCCCAACTCCAACATGACCAGGGTCCAACCCCCCAGCCCTGACCGGCACTGTATGCTGATGCCCTCCCACCCCGGAGGGACCCCCGTGCGCCCCTTGGGCCAAAATTGATGCCAACCTAAAAATTTCCCCCATCACATCCTGCTGTCCTCTCCCTAGAGGCTCATGCCGAACTTGCAGCCCGCCAACCATCTGATTACTGCCCCCAGCAGGGCCAAACTCCAGTCCCCCACTTCCACTCAAACCCGGCACTGCCATAGCTGCCCGGCCCTCCCCGCCCCAGTGCCCTGCACCAACAGGTCCCATATTACCACAAACACCAAGGCCCACGGAAGCCCCAGCCTGATGCTCAGACCCACCATTGCCAGCACCCATATGTCCACCATGCGCCCCCACCATTGCCCCCATCTGCCAAGTGCCTGTCCCCTCGAGACCGCTCACCGCCCCAGCCTGTCCGGTGCTGCCCCTCCCGGATCCCCGTGCTCCCGACTCACCTCTCGCGCCGCCATCCGTCGCCTGCACTCCGCCGCGCCCAAAACCGGAAATGACGTCACACGCGCGGCGCCCGGAAGTGACGTCACCAGCTCGACTACCGAAAGCGACGTCACCCGCGCCTACCACCGACCGGAGGACTCCGCCGAGGGATGAAGCACTGCCCGCCGCTCCGGCCTGAACCACGCCGCCGACCACCGGAACACCCGCCGGACCCCCGGAGACGATGCCGGACTGCTCCACACCCGCCGCGATGCCCGGGCCCGCTCCCGCCAAAAGGGCCTGGATTAAGGCCACGACCGCCGCCCGTGCCGCCTCAGGGACAGGTAAGTTAGGTAAGTACCCGTCCCAAGGAGGGGCCGCAGACCCACCGATACCACCACCGACAGAGGGGGCACCATACGGGCCGCGATCAACGACGCCTAAAGCCACCGGGGTTGGGGAGGGACCCACTAGGCCACCAGGTGCAACCACGCAGTGTAGGCCCGAAGGCCCCGCGCTCAAATTTAGGCCCTCCCGCTCCCCCTGCAAATCAAGGCCCTCACGTTCCCGGGCAACTAGCGACCCTGCAGGCCCAACACACGGCCCGCCTATTGGCCCACGGCCCTGCACCACGCGCCCCCGCTCGGGGCCTACCCGCCCCGATACCGCCAAAGGACCCGAGCTAGGCCCCCCACCCGACGCAAGCTGCTCGGCCCTAAACACCTCCGGGAGGCCGATTGAGCCAACCGGAGACACTTCCACCCCCCCATCGCTTCCGCCACCCCCTGAAACCAACCCCGAATCCTCCAAATCCTCCCCCTGGGACCCAGGGAAAAGGGAAGGGGAGGAAGACACCCCAGAGGGCTCCCCAGAATCCCGGGAAGGCGTGAGGCCTACCCCTTGAGAAGGGCTAGGGCCTACTACCTCACTACCTAAACTGCCACCTCTCCCCCTCACAGATACTCGCCGTGCCACTGGCGAAGACTCCCTCATCCGCTTTGGAGGAACCGACTGACGCCTAGGCCGCACCATCTTGCAAGCAAAACAGAAAAAACCTTTCTCCAGCAGTTGCAGACAAGAAAGAGGAAGTGTTCCAGCATCCATGCACTTTTATAACAGGTAAGAGTCCCCACCCCACATATTGCAACAATTATTGCAAACTCACACACTGCACAGCTTCACATTTCAGTCAGGCAGCATAAACCTTAAGACGCTACATGCACAAATATGCCTTCCACTACCATAATGCAAATGTCAGTTTAAAAACATTTCACAGGCTCACCATAGGGTTGCCACCTTGGCCATGGTTTCCTGGACACTTATGATTTACACATGCTGCAGGGTAAGCGGGGCAGAACATGTATTGTGCCTCTGGACATGACATGAATAGTGCTTATAAACAGCGCTATTCTTGTTCCTCCCTGCACACCCTGCAGCATGTGTAACTCATAAGTATCCAGGAAAACATGGCCAAGATAGCAACGTACTCACACAGCCTATCACTAAACAAATGCACACCTGGTATTGAGTCTTATTATTAACCCTTTATATACAGACAGCATATGTTTTACTTTTAGAACTTACTCAGGGTTAATTTCTGCCATCTACTAGTGAAATACATAAAACCACTAAAAATATCTTCAGAAACTTAAAGTCTATATTGCATAAACAGTCACAACTAACTATACATTTTACAGAATTCATTTTTTTAAATCTAAAAACAAATTAAAATTATAATCCCTATTTAAACCTTACAGATGCAATACATTTAAATATTTTATCCACCAAACCTCTTTTTTTCTTCTTCAGTAAAAGTTCCCTGTAACACCTCTTTAATCTTCAATATGTGATCAATTGTTTGAAATCATACGGCTAGATTTGGAGTTTTGTCGGTAACGACCCGAAAAACTAACGCCAGCTTGGTATTGAGAGTCCACAAAAAGGCTGCGTTAGGCTCCAAAAAAGGAGCGTAGAGCATTTTTAACGCAGCTTCAACTCTCGATACCAGAGTTGCTTACGCAAGCGGCCAGCCTCAAAAACGTGCTCGTGCACGATTCCCCCATAGGAAACAATGGGGCTGTTTGAGCTGAAAAAAACCCTAACACCTGCAAAAAAGCCGCGTTCAGCTCTTAACGCAGCCCCATTGTTTGCTATGGGGAAACACTTCCTATGTCTGCACCTAACACTCTAACATGTACCCCGAGTCTAAACACCCCTAGCCTTACACTTATTAACCCCTAATCTGCCGCCCCCGCTATCGCTGACACCTGCATTTTATTTTTAACCCCTAATCTGCCGCTCCGTAAACCGCCGCTACTTACATTATCCCTATGTACCCCTAATCTGCTGCCCCTAACACTGCCGACCCCTATATTATATTTATTAACCCCTAATCTGCCCCCCACAACGTCGCCTCCACCTGCCTACACTTATTAACCCCTAATCTGCCGACCGGAGCTCACCGCTATTCTAATAAATGTATTAACCCCTAAAGCTAAGTCTAACCCTAACACTAACACCCCCCTAAGTTAAATATAATTTACATCTAACGAAATTAATTAACTCTTATTAAATAAATTATTCCTATTTAAAGATAAATACTTACCTGTAAAATAAATCCTAATATAGCTACACTATAAATTATAATTATATTATAGCTATTTTAGGATTTATATTTATTTTACAGGTAACTTTGTATTTATTTTAACCAGGTACAATAGCTATTAAATAGTTAAGAACTATTTAATAGCTAAAATAGTTAAAATAATTACAAAATTACCTGTAAAATAAATACTAACCTAAGTTACAATTAAACCTAACACTACACTATCAATAAATGAATTAAATAAACTACCTACAATTACCTACAATTAACCTAACACTACACTATCAATAAATTAATTAAATACAATTCCTACAAATAAATACAATTAAATAAACTAGCTAAAGTACAAAAAATAAAAAAGAACTAAGTTACAAAAAATAAAAAAATATTTACAAACATAAGAAAAATATTACAACAATTTTAAACTAATTACACCTACTCTAAGCCCCCTAATAAAACAACAAAGCCCCCCAAAATAAAAAATGCCCTACCCTATTCTAAATTACTAAAGTTAAAAGCTCTTTTACCTTACCAGCCCTGAACAGGGCCCTTTGCGGGGCATGCCCCAAGAAGTTCAGCTCTTTTGCCTGTAAAAAAAAACATACAATACCCCCCCCCAACATTACAACCCACCACCCACATACCCCTAATCTAACCCAAACCCCCCTTAAATAAACCTAACACTAAGCCCCTGAAGATCTTCCTACCTTGTCTTCACCTCACCGGGTATCACCGATCGGTCCTGGCTCCGATATCTTCATCCAACCCAAGCGGGGGCTAGACATCCACTGAAGAAGTCCAGAAGAGGGTCCAAAGTCTTCATCCTATCCGGGAAGAAGAGGCGATCCGGACCGGCAACCATCTTGATCCAAGCGGCATCTTCTATCTTCATCCGATGACGACCGGCTCCATACTGAAGACCTCCACCGCGGACCCATCTTCTTCCGGCGACGTCCAACTGAAGAATGACGGTTCCTTTAAGGGACGTCATCCAAGATGGCGTCCCTCGAATTCCGATTGGCTGATAGAATCCTATCAGCCAATCGGAATTAAGGTAGGAATATTCTGATTGGCTGATGGAATCAGCCAATCAGAATCAAGTTCAATCCGATTGGCTGATCCAATCAGCCAATCAGATTGAGCTCGCATTCTATTGGCTGTTCCGATCAGCCAATAGAATGCAAGCTCAATCTGATTGGCTGATTGGATCAGCCAATTGGATTGAACTTGATTCTGATTGGCTGATTCCATCAGCCAATCAGAATATTCCTACCTTAATTCCGATTGGCTGATAGAATCCTATCAGCCAATTGGAATTCGAGGGACGCCATCTTGGATGACGTCCCTTAAAGGAACCGTCATTCTTCAGTTGGACGTCGCCGGAAGAAGATGGGTCCGCGGTGGAGGTCTTCAGGATGGAGCCGGTCGTCATCGGATGAAGATAGAAGATGCCGCTTGGATCAAGATGGTTGCCGGTCCGGATCGCCTCTTCTTCCCGGATAGGATGAAGACTTTGTACCCTCTTCTGGACTTCTTCAGTGGATGTCTAGCCCCCGCTTGGGTTGGATGAAGATATCGGAGCCAGGACCGATCGGTGATACCCGGTGAGGTGAAGACAAGGTAGGAAGATCTTCAGGGGCTTAGTGTTAGGTTTATTTAAGGGGGGTTTGGGTTAGATTAGGGGTATGTGGGTGGTGGGTTGTAATGTTGGGGGGGGTATTGTATGTTTTTTTTTACAGGCAAAAGAGCTGAACTTCTTGGGGCATGCCCCGCAAAGGGCCCTGTTCAGGGCTGGTAAGGTAAAAGAGCTTTTAACTTTAGTAATTTAGAATAGGGTAGGGCATTTTTTATTTTGGGGGGCTTTGTTGTTTTATTAGGGGGCTTAGAGTAGGTGTAATTAGTTTAAAATTGTTGTAATATTTTTCTTACGTTTGTAAAAAAATTTTTATTTTTTGTAACTTAGTTCTTTTTTATTTTTTGTACTTTAGCTAGTTTATTTAATTGTATTTATTTGTAGGAATTGTATTTAATTAATTTATTGATAGTGTAGTGTTAGGTTAATTGTAGGTAATTGTAGGTAGTTTATTTAATTCATTTATTGATAGTGTAGTGTTAGGTTTAATTGTAACTTAGGTTAGTATTTATTTTACAGGTAATTTTGTAATTATTTTAACTATTTTAGCTATTAAATAGTTCTTAACTATTTAATAGCTATTGTACCTGGTTAAAATAAATACAAAGTTACCTGTAAAATAAATATAAATCCTAAAATAGCTATAATATAATTATAATTTATAGTGTAGCTATATTAGGATTTATTTTACAGGTAAGTATTTATCTTTAAATAGGAATAATTTATTTAATAAGAGTTAATTAATTTCGTTAGATGTAAATTATATTTAATTTAGGGGGGTGTTAGTGTTAGGGTTAGACTTAGCTTTAGGGGTTAATACATTTATTAGAGTAGCGGTGAGCTCCGGTCGGCAGATTAGGGGTTAATAATTGAAGTTAGGTGTCGGCGATGTTAGGGAGGGCAGATTAGGGGTTAATACTATTTATTATAGGGTTAGTGATGCGGATTAGGGGTTAATAACTTTATTATAGTAGCGCTCAGGTCCGCTCGGCAGATTAGGGGTTAATAAGTGTAGGCAGGTGGAGGCGACGTTGTGGGGGGCAGATTAGGGGTTAATAAATATAATATAGGGGTCGGCGGTGTTAGGGGGAGCAGATTAGGGGTACATAAGGATAACGTAGGTGGCGGTCGGCAGATTAGGGGTTAAAAAAATTTATTCGAGTGTCGGCGATGTGGGGGGACCTCGGTTTAGGGGTACATAGGTAGTTTATGGGTGTTAGTGTACTTTAGAGTACAGTAGTTAAGAGCTTTAGAAACCGGCGTTAGCCCAGAAAGCTCTTAACTACTGACTTTTTTCCTGCGGCTGGAGTTTTGTCATTAGATGTCTAACGCTCACTTCAGCCACGACTCTAAATACCGGAGTTAGAAAAATCCCATTGAAAAGATAGGATATGCAATTTACGTAAGGGGATCTGCGGTATGGAAAAGTCGCGGCTGAAAAGTGAGCGTTAGACCCTATTTTGAGTGACTCCAAATACCGGCGGTAGCCTAAAACCAGCGTTAGGAGCCTCTAACGCTGGTTTTCACGGCTACCGCCAAACTCCAAATCTAGGTAATAGTTTGCTGTGCTCCCTGCATTTACAAAATGAGAAGGTACAGATGAAGATATGTCCGTATTTTCAATAGAAGACTTTTAAGCTCCCAGAAATCCTTGCTTAGTAAAGGCTTGCCTTTTTGTTTTCAATTTGCACTGATTTGTTTCAATTTTTTAGATTGCTTAGGTTGAAAACATTTTTTTGCACAAGAAAATAGAATGATATACACACAAAGCAGAGGTGTTAATAAGGGTGATAAATAAATTAATATAAATATGCAACCTATTGACCTAAAACAATGGGTTAATGCCTACAAATGTTAATTTGGGTGTTGAAACTTTTATAAAGCTTGTTCAAAAATGTATTAACAAGTTAGAACAGAAGTCTAAGAAGCATTTATTCAACAAAAGTACATGTAATCTTTCTAAAGAAGAATTTTTTTTATCAGACCATGCTCAAAAATAAGGACAGGGGAGAGATGATAGTTGTACTTGACAGAGATTATTATATTAAAAACATTTTAGTACAACTCAGGCAAACCTCCCAACAGTCCCTATTTGAGAGGGACAGTCCCTGATTCTGAGCTCTGTCCCTCTGAGACAGTCATATGTCCCAATTTGCAAAATGTCCTTCAGCCCCACCCATGTTGCATGCAGACACGCCCACAAACACTGACCACCCAGACACACCCACACACTAATCACCCATGATCCCACCCCTCCCAACACAGCTCCACCCACAAAATGGTGGCAGGCCCCATCAACCCCCTTAGTCCCTGATACCCAGCCATAAATGTTGGGAGGTATGCAAATATCTGATGGTGGAGTTTACCAAATATTTGATGGTGACCCACTACCAGAAATTTCAAAGAAGTAAGATCTGTGGTTGATAAGGCAGTTATATTAAATCTTATTACAGAAGATCTCCAGAATTATTTACTAATTGATAAACTTATTACACTGGTATTTTATACACTGCCAAAAATCCACAAAAATGTGTTCCTCCCACCTGCTAAGCCTATTGTTGCATGTAATCAACATAAAACATCACGCCGTCAGTTGCAGCCCTGGCACTCTCAGCACACACGCTATTTGCAAAAATGCTCCCGTACTGCTGAGCGTGTCTGGAGGAAAACTCACTCTGAACCTGACTTCATACACTATAAGTTTATGCTTCATTCATACACTTGTGCCCTTCACTTAACCAAGCAAACCTACTTCTCCTCCCTTATATCTACTCTTTCCTCAAACCCTAAACAACTCTTCTCCACCTTTAACTCTCTCCTCTACCCTCCTGCTCCTGCTCCAGCCCCCTCATCTGTCTTTAGTGCTCAAGACTTGGCAGACTACTTTTTAAACAAAACACATTCTATCCAGAGCAACATCCCAACACCAACCTGCAATACTCCATCAACAGGCCCTGCTACTGCCTCTGCCACCCTCTGCATCCTCCATCCAGCCACTGAGAATGAAGTTTCCTCCTTGCTATCTTCCTCACGCCTCACTACCTGCCCACTCGACCCTATACCTTCCCATCTAATACCCTCCCTATCTTCTACTCCTGCTCTTACACACATCTTCAACCTATCTCTTTCTACCGGCTCATTCCCATCTTCTTTCAAACATGCAAAAGTCACTCCCATACTCAAAAAACCCTCCCTTGACCCTAATTCTCCTAAAAGCTACCGCCCGATATCACTGCTCCCACTAACATCAAAACTCCGTGAAAAATTAGTTTACAATTGCCTAACCCACTTCCTGTCCACCAAGGTTATGAACGATCTTCTCTCTGCTAAAAATATTGGCCACTACTCCATACTCATCCTACTTGACCTCTCAGCTGCCTTCGACACAGTTGACCACCCCCTCCTCCTACAGACCCTTAGCTCTTTTGGTCTCTGTGGCACTGCTCTTTCCTGGTTTCACTCTTATATTTCTCACAGGTCTTTTTCTGTGTCATTTGCCTGTTGGAGTACCTCAAGGATCTGTTCTGGGTCCTCTACTATTCTCCATTTATACTTCTTCTCTGGGTAAACTTATCAACAGTTATGGCTTCAAATATCACCTCTATGCTGATGACACCCAGATCTACCTCTCCACCCCTGCTCTCTCTCCCTCTGTCCTTTCTCATGTCAGCAACTGCTTATCTGGTATTTCTTCCTGGATGGCCTCTGACCACCTAAAGATAAACATGTCCAAGACTGAGCTCCTTCTTATCCCCCCCTCAAGCTCTCCACCGACCTGTGACTTCTCTATCCCTGTTGACGGCATCACCATTTCCCCATCGCCCCAAGTCCGCTGCCTCGGAGTTACACTTGACTCAAATCTATCCTTCACCCCCCCCATATCCAATTGCTTTCTACATCCTGCCGCAACCATCTACGCAACATTTCCAAGATTCAACCTTTTCTGGTGAACTGCTTGTGTCAATCAACCCGATCGTATGATATTGTGGGGGATTGATGTCCGCAGCCTCAGAGGAAGCGTACGAGTTAAGGAGCAGCGGTCTTAAGACCCCTGCTTCTTATCTTCTGTTTCCGGCGAGCCTGAAGGCTCGCGCGGAAACAGGGGCATTCAGAGCCATTTGTCCCTTAAAAAATCAGCCCCTGAGTGTGTTATTTTAAGAGACTTTTAAATTCACTTCTATTTTTAAATGTGCTTTGCTCTCTTGGTATACCTTGTTGAAAAAGAATACACACATATCCTACACTAGTGAGAGCTAGTTGCTGATTGGTGCCTGCACACTTTTGTCTCTTGTGATTGGCTAGCTAGATGAGTTCAGCTAACTGCCAGTAGTGCAGTGCTGTTCCTTCAGCAATGGATAACAAGATAATAAAGCAAATTTGGTAATAGAAGTAAATTATAAAGTTGTTTCAAATTGTATGTTCTATCTGAATCATGAAAGAAAATTTTGGGATTTCCTGTCCCTTTAAAGCATTTCATTGTTCTCATCCTGGCTGTCATTGAGGGTTCGCAGGAGGGGTTCCTTGAGGAGGGGGTACTGTTATGCCTCTACCAATTGTTCAGGCGATTTAAAAGTAGTCTAGCGGTATGGATGCACTTTCAGGCACCTGTATTTGATCTTTAGACCCCTTTGTTCCCAGCCCTCTGAGCTGTAAGATCACTACTGGGGAGTTTTGTTTACTGGCTGTTTTCTTGTCAAGTTACGTTTGTCATTTTTACTCTTTGGCTCCACCTTCTTTTTAGGTGTTGATAATTGCTAATCTCATCAGCCTATAAACAGTCTGAGCCCTTGAATAGAGCTTGTCTCTGGGTATTTGTTCCTGGGCATTACCTTAATTGCTGACTATTCACTTGTCTGACAATTGTTTACAGCCTGACTGGAACTGACCCTCTGAAGTGACAGATTGGCCCACCGTTGCCACTTCCTTCATCAGGGAGGTCACAGAGAGAGCCTTATGCGCACGTGTATCACATTACTTCAAGGCCCCTCTGCTACTGATAAGGGTGTGGGGTCCTGTAGCGGCAAAATAAAATGCTGTAGGAAAGGTGGGGGGGTTTGAAGGTGGGGCCGGCGGGGGCTGGGGGTAGAGTCAGGGCTGGGGGGTTCTGGGGCTATTCTTCAAACAATTGTGCCTGTCTCTGATTTTTGGAATCTGATTTGTTCATGTTATTTTTTTCTTTGCCTGCAGTCACAGTATTCTAGTATTATCCTTCCAAACGCCTTTCCACCTGATGCTAGGATAAGAAGACCACCGGCCAGGAAATTGGTCTGGAAGCTGTGTAGGACTTAATAAAAATCTTAAATCTTATAGTGGTAAAACAGAAATCATATTGAAAAGATAAAAATTATTGTGAGTAGAGATTCTCTATGTTGGAGGCAACTGATTCATGCTTCAATTCCTCATATGGCAGGTATACAGGTGGCAAATGAGTATATTAAACAGCATGAGCTATACACTACTGTACACAATGATTTTCTAATGATTTGTTGAGACTAATACTATATATATATATATATATATATATATATATATATATATATATATATATATTAAGAGAAGAAAAGGCTGCAGCACTCTAAATATTATTTGGTGAATTTATATATAAATATTTCAATACACTTTTTACTTACAAAGGAAGGAATGGCTATGGGCTCTAATGTAGCCCTTTCATACTCAAATGTATTTTTGAGATTAATCTAGTGCATTATGTTACATTGATGACATTTTTCATGTGTGGAGAGGCACATTGGAGTCTTTATTAACCTATGTTGAGATGCTCAATACAGTAATTACAGATTTAGGGGTCAATTTATTAAAGACCGGGAGGACATGATTCGCTGTAGCAAATCATGTCCGCCCAGCATCGCTAAATGCCGACAGCATATGCTGTCAGCATTTAATATTGCACAAGCATTTCACAAGAAATGCTTGTGCAATGCCATCCCCTGCACATTCGTGGCCAAATGGCCACTAGCAGGGGGTGTCAATCATCCCGATCGTAAAAGGTGGCGGACAAGTTAAGGACAAATTTATGTTTCAGGTGGACCTAAAACCTTGGTCGGAGCAAGCATCATGAGCTGCTTGATAAATCTACACCTTAAGGTTTACTTTGACTAATTCAATTCAGAATTTGTAGTTAACTTTTTCGATACAAGAGTTTATAAAGCTGTAGGAAAACTCAAGACAAATTTATTTTATTTTTGTAGACAGAAAAGAAAAACAACAAATTCAGTGAAAACAGTGATAGAATTCTGGGGGTTTTAAGAAAGCATGGGCATATTTTTTGATTTGAACCCTGAAATACAGATTTGTAAAAATGTACCAGTTAATAAGGCTTAGAAACACACGTGGCTTGTTGGTATGTGTAGATGTTTGGAATATGGAAAAAAATGAAGTTAATAATATAACAACAAAGGATCATATTCATGTTTGGGGTGTTCACAATGTAACTCCTTGGTAAAAGGTGACTATCTGGAACAATCATGTAGAAGGAGACATCTGAAAATAAAAGGTTATTATACTTGCCAGACAAATTACACAATTTATATGCTAAAATTCCCATGTGGGTTTTGTTATTTAGGAGAAACAACACATAAATCTTCTATTAGAAATAAGGACGGATCTTACTTGTACCTGCTCATTTTTATAAATGCAGGGCATACAGTCAATTTAAGGGATAAGAAAGTCAAAATTAAACTTGCATGATTAAGATAGATGTATGTAATTTTAAGACACTTTTAATTTCACGTCTATTTTCAAATGTGCTTCATTCTCTTGGTATCCCTTGTTGAAAAAAAAAACATGCACATATCCTAAACTAGCTGCTGATTGGTGCCTGCACACATTTGTCTCCTGTGATTGGCTAACTAGATATGTTCAGCTACCTGCCAGTAGTGCAATGCTGTTCCTTCAGCAAAGATTTTAAATGTAAGAAGATTTGTCAGTGGTTATTTGTAGAAATTGCATTATTTATATCAGCCTAACTAAGGGTACCATTGCCCCGAAATGTCCCTTTTTTACATAATGATGTTCAAGTGATATTTTCTTGTCAGCATTTTACAGTTATTCTGCCTCACTTTAAAGTAATTTAGCATACAGGTAACATGTCCCTTTAAGTTTCTTACGGCTAGATTACGAGTTTTGCGTTATGAGTATAACGCTGCTTTTTCACTACCGCTGCTATTACGAGTCTTTCAGGTACAGCTGTACCACACATTTTTTTGGGCATCACGCAACATAACTACTGCACCTTTCAAAAAGTCCTTTTTCAATGGGACTTCCACAGCGCCGGTATTACGAGTTTGCCTGTCCGGCCAAAAAGTGAGCGGTACAGCCCATAAGTACAAGATCCGTACCATCATCTGAAAGACAGTAGTTATGAGTTTTACGTTACAAAGCTGTAGCATAAAACTCATAACTGAAGTGTTACAAAGTACACTAACACCCATAAACTACCTATTATCCCCTAAACCGAGGCCCTTCCGCATCGCAAACACTAAAATAATTTTATTAACCTCTAATCTGCCGCTCCGGACATTGCCGCCACTATAATAACCATATTAATCCCCAAACCACCGCACTCCCGCATCGCAAACACTAGTTAAATATTATTAACCCCTAATCTGCTGCCCTCCAAATCGCCGCCAGCTAACTACACTTATTAACCCCTAATCTGCTGCCCCCAATGTCGCCGCCACTATACTAAAGTTATTAACCCCTAATTCCTAACCCTAAGTCTAACCCTAACCCTAACACCCACTAACTTTAACATAATTAAAATAATTCCAATTAAAAATTACAATTACTACCTAAATTATTCCTATTTAAAACTAAATAAATACTTACCTGTAAAATAAAACCTAAGATAGCTACAATATAACTAATAGTTATATTGTATCTAGCTTATGTTTTATTTGTATTTCACAGGTAAATTTGTATTTATTTTAACTAGGTTGATTAGTTAGTAAATAGTTATTAACTATTTACTAACTACTTAGCTAAAATAAATACAAAGTTACCTGTAAAATAAAACCTAACTTGTCTTACACTAAAACCTAACATTACACTAAAATTAATTAAATTAAATAAAAAAAAACAATTATCTAAATTACACAAAATAAAAAAGAAATGATCAAATATTTAAACTAATTACCCCTAATCTAATAGACCTATCAAAATAAAAAAGCCCCCCCAAAATAAAAAAAACCTTAGCCTACACTAAACTGCCAATGGCCCTTAAAAGGGCCTTTTGTGGGGCATTGCCCCAAAGAAATCATCTCTTTTACCTGTAAAAAAAAAAATACAAACAACCCCCCAACAGTAAAACCCACCACCCACACAACCAACCCCCCAAATAAAAACCTACCTAAAAAACCTAAGCTCTCCATTGCCCTGAATAGGGCATTTGGATGGGCATTGCCCTTAAAAGGGCATTTAGCTCTTTTACGGTGCCCAAAGACCCTAATCTAAAAATAAAACCCACCCAATAAACTCTTAAAAAAACCTAACACTAACCCCAAAGATCCACTTACAGTTTTTGAAGACCAGACATTCATCCTCATCCAGCCGGGAGAAGTCTTCAACCAAGCGGCAAGAAGTCCTCAATGAAGCCGGGAGAAGTCTTCATCCAAGCGGCAAGAAGTCGATTGGAACAGCCAATAGACTGCAAGCTCAATCCTATTGGCTGATTGGATCAGCCAATAGGATTAAAGCTCAATTAAAGCTTTGGGGGGGCTTTTTTATTTTGATAGGGCTATTAGATTAGGTGTAATTAGTTTAAATATTTGATAATTTCGTTTTTATTTTGTGTAATTTAGTGTTTATTTATTTTTTGTAATCTAGATAAATGTTTTTTTTTTTTTTAAATAGTTTTTATTCAGAGAAATTTCAATAATAACAACAAGAGCAAATTTTACAAATAACATCGGTGAATAATGCCACAATTTCTATGTATCACATTTTGCACAATAGGTACATTCAAGAGGGATGTGCAAAACAGTGTAATCCAATGTCCATGAATGATTTAGTCCCTTCAGAACCATCTGGGAGGAATCATTACAGATCTATCTTATATAAAAAGACAATTTACTGTCCATTAGTCTGAATGAGATAGCATTATACACATTTTACGTGAGACCATGAGAGAGCTGTCATTACCAACACCATAATGTATCCATTGTGTGTATAAGTATAGAATGCTAAACTGATCTTTTCAAGCTTGTGCTGAGCTTTAAGATAAAAGTAAAATGGGGAGAAAAAAAAAAGAAAAGGGGAAGGGATGGGATAGAGGGTTTCATATTAAGGGAGGGGGTAGGAGTAGGGGGAGGGAAAAGGGGGGGGAGATACGGGGGATACCTGAGTATCCGTGCAGAAAGGGGGTGAGGTTCGCAGTCAGGGATAATTCCGGGACCATATGTCCAGATCATGATCTGAAGGTCTTCTGATCCGTGTATGTGAGAGACATATGATTCCATTGTCTTTACATACCGTAAGATGTCTACCACCTGATCCCACATTTGGGCTATATCCAATTTTATGGCTAGTAATAGGTAAATACAAAACAGTTTCTGCGGCAAGGTCAGATGCGTGGGTAGTATGTGGAATAAACCAATGCTCGGTGATAGCAGTACCTGAACACCTTTCGTGGAACAGTACTGGGCGGCTTGCTGCCAAAGGGGTTGGACTTGCGGGCAGACCACCAAATGTGTTGTGGGGTCCCCAATGCCTCGCAGCCTCTCCAACACTTAGGAGAGTTGACAGATGAGATTTTGAACAGGCGGATAGGTGTCATGTGCCATTGCAGGAGGACTTTGAGGAACAACTCGTACAGAGTTGTACAATGTATAGCTTTCCTAGTTAACTGGGTTGCAGTTCTCCATAATTGAGGTTCATGAGTGAGAGCCATAGAAGATTCCCATTGCCTTATTGGGGGAGATTTATAAAAAACCAGGGGGGTTTAAGATGTCTAAATATGATAGAGACAGCAGTCTCTTAGGGGGAAGTTCTGAATCCCATCTCGTCTCCCATCTAGTTCTGGGTCTCAATGAGTCACCATCAAAACCCCATGATCTGAGGAAGCTACGTAGTCTCCAAAATTCAAAATGTAGGATTGAGGGTGGGTTAAACTTCCGAAGGAAGACTTGGAGAGTGAACAGTTTATCACCAACATAGAGGTCTGCAATCTTGACCAGGCCCATATTGGACCAGATATTCGGGTGAGTATCAGATAGTGACAACAATAACCCTCTAAGGGAATGGATTGGCGAAGGGTGCGGGGCGACACCAGGCAGATTATGGATCTTGTCCCAAAATTTCAGGTTCGACTTTATAATAAGGTTAAGAGAAAGAGCGGGTGGCCTGGCATGCTTGGGGATCCATATTAGATCTCTCAATACGTATCCCTCTGGAATCGATGCCTGCTCAATAGCAGCCCATTTACTTTCTAGAGTTGAGCCCCATTGGATCACTTGGGATAACCTTGCAGATTCATGGTATCTCAGTATACCAGGGGCCTCCACCCCCCAGCCAATATTGGCTGTTGCAGGATATGAGTAGCGGTTCTAGGGGCCTATAAATGTTTTTTTTTTATTTAATTTATTTAATTTTAGTGTAATGTTACGTGTTAGTGTAATTCAGGTTAGGTTTTATTTTACAGGTAACTTGTAAATAACTACTCTACCTAGTTAAAATAAATAAAAAATTACCTGTAAAATAAAAATAAAACCTAAGATAGTTACAATGTAACTATTAGTTATATTGTAGCTAGCTTAGGGTTTATTTTACAGGTAACTATTTAGTTTTAAATTGGAATTAGTTACGTAATAATAGTAATTTTTATTTAGATTTATTTTAATTATATTAAAGTTAGGGGTGTTAGGGTTAGGGTTAGGTTTAGGGGTTAATATATTTATTTAGTGTTAGTGATGTGGGAGGCCAGAGGTTTAAGGGTTAATAACTTTAGTATAGTTGCGGCGGCGACGTTGGGGGCGGCAGATTAGGGGTTAATAAGTGTAGGTAGGTGGCGGCGACATTGGGGGTGGCAGATTAGGGGTTAATAAGTGTAGGTGGGTGGCGGCGACATTGGGGGTGGCAGATTAGGGGTTAATAAGTGTAGGTAGGTGTCGGCAATGTCGGGGGTGGCAGATTAGGGGTTAATAAGTGTAATGTAGCTGTTGGCGATGTCGGGGCGGCAGATTAGGGGTGTTTAGACTCGGGGTTTATGTTAGGGTGTTAGGTTTAAATATAAATTTTCTTTCCCTTTAGGAATCAATGGGGCTGCGTTACGGAGCTTTATGCTCCGTTATTGCAGGTTTTAGGCTTTTTTTTAGCCGGCTCTCCCCATCTATGGGGAAATCATGCACGAGCACGTCAAAGCAGCTCATAGCAGCGCTGGTATTTGTGTGCGGTATGAAGCTCAAAGCTGCCATATTGCCCACAAACGCCGGTTTTTGGAAAACCTGTAATAGCAGCGCTATTAAAGGTGAGCGGTGGAAATAACTTGTAAGTTAGTAGCGAGCCAGCCATAACGCAAAACTCGTAATCTGGCTGTTAGTTAGGGTTAGATAACAAGTGGAGCGCTAATTTAGCACGCACCTGTAAACGGGCAAATGGCTGGTCAGACCTTTGGTTATTTTTAAAAATGTCCCTCAATTTCCCCCAAAATAAAGAGTTTTGTCCAATGTTATGATTAAAAACTATGACCATCTTTATTTTTTCAGTATAACTGCACAAAACAGTTTTAAGGCCTTAAAGTGATCGGGTGTGGGTTGTTAGACAAAAAACTAAAATGTGCCTTTGCATAGCGGTCTATGGGGACTGTGTTATTACTATAAATATATATGTATATGCTTATATACATATATACAGTATGTATGTGTTAATATGTGTACATAAACATATAAACACATACTGTATATATATATGTATAGATTCATATATTTCATCTTTGCTGCCTATCGCTGCGTGACCTACCCCCTTTGTTGCACTAAGTTCTCTGCCATGTCTCACAGTATGAGAACGAGGATCTGATTGGAGTCTATGGAAGCGTGCTCTCGTGAGCTTAAAGCTTCCCTGCAATGCGAATGTGAGGTCTCATTCGCATTGCGCCTCACCACTAATATCAGCGCACAATTGCATGTGCTGGTATTACAAGTGGAGTGCAAATATTGTAATTTCGAAAGTGCAATTTTGCACTCCACTCGTAATTAATTGTGTGGTGTGTTCACATAAAATATTTTTTAAGCCAAAATCTACTTCAGAGCTTTTTTTTTTATTATATGCCCCTCTTAGCTAGAATGAAATGTCACCCAAAAGATGGCATCAATTTTAACAAGAGCCGTTTGAAAACCTGTTTCAGTGATTGTGTGACACTGATTATATAGGTGAAATGCATACAGTGTTTTGGGGTGAACTATAAGCAAAAGGCATGTTGCCAGGTGTCCAGTATTCAACTGTACCGTCCAGTTTTATATGAGGCTATCCAGTAAAATATTCACAAAGATATTGGACACAAGAATGTCCAGATTTTTTTAAGTACCTGAGTGTTAGCTAAATATATTAAGCCTCTTATACCTCAGTGAATTACAAATGGACCTGAAAGAAGTGAGATAAGTGTGTTCCCTCTTGAAAACAAGTGGTCTGTAAATGGTAACCCTAGGGCACGAGCACATTTTTATATGTTTGCATTATATCATATGGTGCATCGTATTTATGTCCCCTTTGTGGTGAAGTATGTTTTAAATGTAAGGTTCCTTTAATATCATTACCACATTTCAGAAGGACATTTGACCATGTCTATAATTTGACACAAGAACAAGTGACGGAATTGAACTGATCCATAATCAGCTGAGAACGCAGAATACCACACAGTGTTTTTCAGTTCTTTTCACATCTGTACTGCTACTGGTCCTTGAATATTGCCTGTGTGCTTAAGGTTGTCCTTTTTATCTATCTATCTATCTATCTATCTATCTATCTATCGCTTTCTCTCTTTCTCTCTCTCTCTATATATATGTTTTAATAAATGTAAACTTCTTGGATCCTGTATTTTGATTGCCAGTGGTGGAGTGGATTCCCATAGGCGCAAATTGCTGAGAGCTGTCATTAACTCTCTAGTGTGTGAATACGGTCCTAAATATATGTCACATATATTTGTTATCACCTGAATTTGGACAGTGGAAGATCTGGAGCAACGTGTATATACCAAGTACTATATCCTTTTTTGAAATTTGCTATTTGATAGTGCAGTGTTATATATTGCACGTTTTTGGTTTTCAGTATATTTTATTTGTATTTGTGTTTACTTACTGTTGTAAGAGATAATGATTGTTTTGTTACAAGAACAACATACCAATGGAGGCTCATCTATATGGGCTGCATGGACCCTGCCCCACCATTTAAAATGATCCCCAAAAATAAAAATAACGTTTGCCACAATAGTATTTTTATCTTAATCTTTATGATTTTCATTTACATATAGATTGTTTCTTTCTAAGGTGGTGATAGTCCACAGACATCTTTACTAGTGGGAATTCCTCTCCTGGCCACCAGGAGGAGGCAAAGACACACCACAACAAAGCTTTAAGTATCCCTCCTACTTCCATCTCTCTCCCAGTAGTTCTTTGCCTCGTCAAGGATGGTAAGGATAGAAGTGCTCAAGATTTCTTGAAAACAAATTACAGGGATATTAATCCCAAATTTTCTCTCAATTGATAGTTCCTGGAAGAGAGGGATTTAGGAGAGTACTGGCAGTGCAATGTAAATCTTTTCTCTGGAGTTATGGTCACAAGCCAACCACGGGTGTCGCTGGGAAGGTCCTTTAGCCTTCTCCTGTTTGGCCATGGAGATGTACTCCCTTAGTACTAGCTAGTGGGTGGAAGTTCATGGAGAGGAAGTCCTTAAAGTGCTTGGTTAGTACATAGCAGTGTTTTTCTAAGAGTAAGTTGGATGTAAAAAGAGTTCTTCATTCTGATAAAGAGGGAGCCTCTGATGTTTTCCACTTTCTTAGAATTAGCTGTTTAGCATAGTTTATCATAATGAATAGCAGTTGGGATCTGAACTTACATCGAATACTTGGGAAATTGTTGAAAAGGAATAATAAAGGATCTAAATGTTGCTTAATCACCAAGACCTTTTCTATATCTTTCTTTATCCCCTGCCAGTATAAAGTGATTTTAGGGCATAGCCACCAGATATGTAAAAATCTGTCCTTGCCACCACAAACTCTCCAGCAATCATTAGATGCGTCTCTTTATATTGTAGATAATCTAGAGGGTGTAAGGTACCACCTACATAATAGTTTCATGTTCATCTCCATACAATTTACTGAGAAGGAAGATGTGCTCATACTATTAAAGACTTTAGCCTAATCCTTTATAGGTATTTGGGGCTGGAGTTCTTCCCATTTCTCTGTGTATGATTAAGGTTTCTGGAGTGATAAGCTATAAGGGTTTTATATGCAAGTGAATATGTGCCTCTTGTATAAGAACTAGTGTTACACAGAGTTTCAAAAGGTGTAAGAGATCTACAAAGATGTCTATATGGGTAGTGATAAAATGGTTTAGTTGTAAATATTTATATCAGTGATTGAAGGTATCAGCACAGATATCTATCAGGTCTATTTTTTTCTTGTTTTACCATTCTATACTACGAAATAACTTGGAATAGCTTCCTGCAAAGTAATGGGGTTGGAAGTTAAACTCATGAGATCTATTGGGAGGCCTGGATTACCATATAGTGAAGTTAACGGTGAAGGTATTGTCAATATAGTCGGGAATTTTAGTAGATATTTATCCCAAAGACTATAAGTCTCGGCATTCAGTTTGGCTGTTAGAGGTTCTAGCCTCCTTTGCATAGGGGACAACCAGCAGCAGCCCCAAGTTGTCCCTTATCTGCCATAATATGTTGTATATGTACCCATTCTTTGTGTGAAAACGTTTTTACACCAATCTATTATGGGGAATAGTGCTACTGCTAGCTGATAGTATCTCAGATGTGGCACGCCTAAGACCTCCTCTGTTCTTAGGCCTATAGATAATTATTTTTGCTATCCAGGGACAAAGGCAAGTGTTTAAAATACCTTGTAGTTTATTGAGGAAAGTATCCAGTATTGAAATCGGGACTGTTTAAAAATATATACGGCTAGATTATGAGTTTTTGTCGGTAAGGCTTGCGGGGCTAAAAAGCCTTTTTTTCCCACCGCTCCCTTAAGACAACGCTGGTATTACAGGTATTTTTAAACCTGGCGTTAGCCGTAAAAAGGTGAGCGTAGAGCAGAATTTAGCTCCACATCTCACCTCAATACCAGCGTTGCTTAAGTCAGAGGTGAGCTGGCTGAACGCGCTTGTGCACGATTTCCCCATAGGAAACAATGGGGCTGAGCTGGCTGAAAAAAAAACTAACACCTGCAAAAAAGCAGTGTCCAGCTACTAACGCAGCCCATTGTTTCCCATGGGAAAAGGAATTTTATGTCTACACCCTAACATGAACCCCGAGTCTAAACACCCCTAATCTTACACTTATTAACCCCTAATCTGCCCCCCCGCTATCGCTGACACCTACATTATATTATTAACCCTCTGCCGCTCCGGACACCGCCGCCACCTACATTATCCCTATGAACCCCTAATCTACTGCCCCCAACATCGCCGACACCTACATTATATTTATTAACCCCTAATCTGCCCCCCCAACATCGCCGCAACTATATTACATTTATTAACCCCTAATCTTCCGACCCCAATGTCGCCGCTACTATATTAAATTTATTAACCCCTAAACCTAAGTCTAACCCTAAGTCTAACCCCTCCCCTAACTTAAATATAATTTAAATTAAACGAAATAAATTTAACATAATTAAATAAATTAATCAGATTTAAAACTAAATACTTATCCAATAAAATAAACCCTAAACTAGCTACAATATAACTAATAGTTACATTGTAGCTAGTTTAGGATTTATATTTATTTTACAGACAACTTTGTATTTATTTTAACTAGGTACAATAGTTATTAAATAGTTATTAACTATTTAATAACTGCCTAGCTAAAATAAATACAAAATTACCTGTAAAATAAATCCTAACCTAAGTTACAATTACACCTAACACTACACTATCATTAAATAAATTACCTAAACTACCTACAATTAATAACAATTAAATAAAATAAACTAAATTACGAAAAAAACAAAACACTAAATTACAGAAAATAAAAAATGAATTGCAATTTTTTTAAGATAATTACACCTAATCTAATCCCCATAATAAAATAAAAAGCCCCCCAAAATAATAAAATTCCCTACCCTATACTAAATTACAAATAGCCCTTAAAAGGGCCTTTTTCGTGGCATTGCCCCAAAGTAATCAGCTCTTTCACCTGTAAAAAAAAAATACAATACCCCCCCAACATTACAACCCACCACCCACACACCCAACCCTACTCTAAAACCCACCCAATCCCCCCCTTAAAAAAACCTAACACTACCCCCCTGAAGATCTCCCTACCTTGAGCCGTCTTCACCCAGCTGGGCACAAGTGGACCTCCAGAGGGGCAGAAGTCTTCATCCAATCCGGGCAGAAGAGGTCCTCCAAGCGGCAGAAGTCTTCATCCAGGCGACATTGTCTATCTTCATCCATCCGGAGTGGGTCCATCTTCAATCCAGCCGACGCGGAGCCATCCTCTTCAAACGACGTCCTAACACTGAATGAACGTTCCTTTAAGTGACGTCATCCAAGATGGCATCCCTTGAATTCCAATTGGCTGATAGAATTCTATCAGCCAATCGGAATTAAGGTAGGAAAAATCCTATTGGCTGATCCATTCAGCCAATAGGATTGAGATCGCATTCTATTGGCTGATTGGAACAGCCAATAGAATGCAAGCTCAATCCTATTGGCTGATCCAATCAGCCAGTAGGACTGAACTTCAATCCTATTGGCTGATTGGATCAGCCAATTGGATTTTTCCTACCTTAATTCCGATTGGCTGATAGGATTCTATCAGCCAATCGGAATTCAAGGGACGCCATCTTGGATGACGTCGTTTAAAGGAACCTTCATTCAGTGTTAGGACGTCGTTTGAAGAGGATGGCTCCACGTTGTCTGGATTGAAGATGGACCCGCTCCGCTCCGGATGGATGAAGATAGAAGATGCCGCTTGGATGAAGACTTCTGCCGCTTGGAGGTCCTCTTCTGCCCGGATCGGATGAAGACTTCTGCCCCTCTGGAGGTCCACTTGTGCCCGGCTGGGTGAAGACGGCTCAAGGTAGGGAGATCTTCAGGGGGGTAGTATTAGGTTTTTTTTAAGGGGAGATTGGGTGGGTTTTAGAGTAGGGTTGGGTGTGTGGGTGGTGGGTTTTAATGTTGGGGGGGTATTGTATTTTTTTTACAGGTGAAAGAGCTGATTACTTTGGGGCAATGCCCTGCAAAAGGCCCTTTTAAGGGCTATTTGTAATTTAGTATAGGGTAGGGAATTTTATTATTTTGGGGGACTTTTTTATTTTATTAGGGGGATTAGATTAGGTGTAATTAGCTTAAAAAAACTTGTCATTCTTTTTATATTTTCTGTAATTTAGTGTTTTTTTCTTCTTCGTAATTTAGTTTTTTTAATTTAATTGTAGGTAGTTTAGGTAATTTATTTAATGATAGTGTAGTGTTAGGTGTAATTGTAACTTAGGTTAGGATTTATTTTACAGGTAATTTTGTATTTATTTTAGCTAGGTAGTTATTAAATAGTTAATAACTATTTAATAACTTTTGTACCTAGTTAAAATAAATACAAAGTTGCCTGTAAAATAAATATAAATCCTAAACTAGCTACAATGTAATTATTAATTATATTGTATAAAAATCAAAAGAGAGAGAACAGCACTCCATGAGATAGAACAGAAGCTGGAATAACCTCCATGCATGTTCATTTTTATTTTAACTCCTCAGGGTTCCAGTTCTTTTTGCACACTATGCCCCTTCACAGAGAAAAAATATCCTGAAGCATATCAGTCTGACCCTGCCCAATGACAGTCCAGCGCCGAAATACCAGGCAACTGAGGAATTCAATAAAAATGAACATGCATGGAAGTTATTCCAGCTTCTTTTCTATCTCATGGAGTGCTGTTCTCTCTCTTTTGATTATTAATTATATTGTAGCTATCTTAGGGTTTATTTTATCGGTAAGCATTTAGTTTTAAATAGGATTAATTTATTTAATTATGTTAAATTTATTTCGTTTAATTTAAATTATATTAAAGTTAGGGGGGGTTAGGGTTAGACTTAGGTTTAATATAGTAGCGGCTACGTTGGGGGTGGCAGATTAGGGGTTAATAAATGTAAGTAGGTGTCGGCGATGTTAGGGACGGCAGATTAGGGGTTAATAAAATTTAAATAGTGTTTGCAAGGCAGGAGTGCGGCGGATTAGGGGTTAATATATTTATTAACATGACGGCGATGTCCGATCGGCAGATTAGGGGTTAATATATTTATTTAAGTGTTTGCGATTAGCCCATAAAACTCTTAACTACTGACTTTTAAATGCGGTAGGAGTCTTGACAGGAGAGGGTCTACCGCTCACTTCTTCCAAGACTCGTAATACCAGTGTTAGGCAAATCCCATTAAAAAGATAGGATACACAATTGGCGTAAGGGGATTTGTGGTAGCCTCGAGTTGCGGAAGAAAAGTAAGCGGTACTCCTGTACCTGCCAGACTCGTAATACCAGCAGGCGTTAAAAAGCAGCGTTGGGACCTCTCAACACTGCTTTTTAAGGCTAACGCCAAACTCGTAATCTAGGCGATAGAATTTTGGGGAGAATGGACATTTTGATGGCATTTTTTCTGCCCAGCCAAGACAATGTTTTATTTTGCCAATTTTAACTCTTGTTATATTATTCAGTGTAGTAATCTCAATTCAACATTTTATTAGACTTTAAGAAATACCACTTTTCTGGGGTTTGCTGGGAATTGTAGTCTTTCAAACATGGAATCTTTCACACTGCCTATATATCTCTTCAGATACAAAGGTATGCACCTCCAGAGATCGGTTATAGAACTAGAGTACATGCATTAATATGTCCATCTACAATAAGAGACAGTGCTGTCTGACAGTGCAGGGCAGGTATTCACTAGTATGAAGAGATATCGTTAGGGATGTATATAGCATACTTACAAATGGAGGACTAGACTGCTGTTTCACTATGTTTAGCTTATATGAATAGTAACTTATGGCATAGGTAAACAAAGGCTAGTAAACTTGCACCTCTTCTTAAAGGGACACTGAACCCAATTTTTTTCTTTCGTGATTCAGATAGAGCATGACATTTTAAGCAACTTTCTAATTTACTCCTATTATCAAATGTTCTTTATTCTCTTGGTATCTTTATTTGAAATGCAAGAATGTAAGTTTAGATGCCGGCCAATTTTTGGTGAACAACCTGGGTTGTTCCTGCTGATTGGTGGATAAATTCAACCACCAATAAAAAAAAGTGCTGTCCAGAGTTCTAAACCAGAAAAAAAAGCTTAGATGCCTTCTTTTTCAAATAAAGATAGCAAGTTAATGAAGAAAAATTGATAGTAGAAGTAAATTAGAAAGTTGCTTAAAATAGCATTCTCTATCTGAATCATGAAAAAAACAATTGGGTTCAGTATCCCTTTAAGGAATTTGGTACTTCACAAGCTGCTAGATTTTAATCTTATATAAACCATGTTATAATATGCTACTTGCTCTACTGTGTGACCTTTATAGTTTAGCTTAGTCTATAAGAGCTGCTTGCTTACATATTGGATATCTATCTATCTATCTATCTATCTATCTATCTATCTATCTAGCTACCTATCTATCTATCTATCTATCTATCTATCTACCATCTATTTATCTATCTATCTATCTATCTTGCTATCTATCATCTATCTATCTATCTATCTATCTATCTATCTATCATCTATCTATCTATCTATCTATCTATCTATCTATCTATCAGTCTGTCTGTCTATCTATCTATCTACACACATATATATGTATATATTTCTATCTATCTATCTATCTATCTATCTAGCTACCTATCTATCTATCTATCTATCTATCTATCTACCATCTATTTATCTATCTATCTATCTATCTATCTTGCTATCTATCATCTATCTATCTATCTATCTATCTATCAGTCTGTCTGTCTATCTATCTACACACATATATATGTATATTTTTCTATACGTGCACACACATACATATATATAAATACTTGCACAGAGGGTTTGTTTTTTGACCCACCAACATTGAAAATCACCAGACGCCACTGCAACATACTACATTCACATTGCTGAATGCATGATCACTAATAAGTTACTGCAATCAATTCTCACAATGCATTGCCACTGTCTTGTTAAGTTCATCAGTTCACACTTGTGTACATAATGTATCAAATCAGAAGATAGCGACTGCATCGTTTTATTTGGTGCAACAGAGTATTGTGTCCCTCTCTTTCTAGACACATTCTTACATTTTCATACATCATTAACAAAGTTTAATCTCTGCAAGAACACTTTAACAGAGTTTAAATCCTACTACACTGATAACAAGAAAAGTTAATACTACGTGTGCTATTGAAACTTTATGATAAATTGGATAATAAAAAAAGCTTTATTCCATAAATACTATAAAATGAGCCATATGTGCTGTAGTAGCCCAGCAATCTGACAATAATGATTACGAGGTAGCAAGTCACAAGTGGAGTGATACAATAAAATGGGACAGATTTGGGGATACACACAAGGTAACAAATAACAGAACTACTCTGTACTGTTTCCATACAGTGCGGAATCTGTTGGCGCTCTACAAATAACCGATAATAATAATAATACTAGACTGATACAATGTAAATATTTCTATATTTGAGCGTGTTGAATTTTGGCAAATCCACATCTCAAATTAATAGTGTTTTTGTTCAGTATTGGCAGATAAATAAACCAAGAAACTTCATCTCCCAAAATAGTCATTTTCCTTAAAAAAATAGAGCTCATTTACTGTTTATCAATAATATGTACAGCTTAATCGCATTCAAGAATACTGGGTATTTTCACATTCAGATTCTCTTCTGATTTCTTTTTCTTAGCTCGCGTTCAGCACGAGATCGCCAGGAGTGCCTGTTCAAGAGAGAATAATGGTGAAGCAACAAAGCTTGTGATACTGAAACGCTATTAAAGGGACATTAAACACTTTGGGCCTGATAATTAGAAGGTCGCTGGCATGGAGAGGAATCACACAAAATCTTTTGGGTTGTTTTTGAGCATGATATTATATTATGTATTTATCTTTACATCCCTGTATAGTGAGATAAACAGATCTCAAGCTAAATCTTGTCTTTCTAAAATAGTTTTAAGGACCTCACAGTACTGAAGAGACATCTTAGATAATCTCGCCAGAGCAGAGAGCTTTAGATCATCAGAGTCTAGGGCCAGACTACAAGTGGAGCGCTAAATTATTACAAGTGGCTGGTTATTGCTACCGCGAGTTTGTGGTAGTAATTAGAGCTCAGAAAATTAACCAGAGATACGATCTCTGGTTAATATTCTAAAAGTGCCCCAAATGCCCTCAAAATAGAGGGCATTATAGTTTTTTATTAAAAAAACCCCAAACTTTTTTTAAAAAATATGCCTTTAAGAAATAGAGAGACAATCAGTAAGAGGCAGCTTATGAAGGAGATAGGAAGCTGATGGAAACAAGGATTTTTTTTATAGCAGTTTTTATTATTTACATATTTTACTTACCTTCTTCCCCAATATATCAGTCGCCATCTCATACATAGATTCCTGCCCAGGCATCCACAAGCCTTCGAAAGAAGCCAATTCTAAGGCCCTATAAAATAAATGAAATATTTCTGTTTTAATGCACGTTATACATGGTCTAATTGTATAATATTGGAATTCTGTATTCCTTAAAAGAACATTACACAATAACAATAGCAAGTAGCATACTGTGTTATACCTACACTGCGATTATTGTTTAGTGGATCCAGAAAACCTAATTTTCTGTCATGCCTGGACCTTAGTAAGCACAGAGGTAATCTAAAAGGGCTAGTGACACTATGGGGTCGATTTACCAAAGTCTGGCGGACATGATACACTGTAGCTGCAGACATCGCTGCACAATCAGTTCCTGCCACTAGCAGGGGGTGTCAATCAACCCGGTCATATAGGATGGGGTAGATTGATATCCGCAGCCTCAGAGGCAGAGGACCAGTTAAGGAACAGCGTTCTTAAGACCGCTGCTTCATAACGGCTGTTTCTGGTGATCCTGAAGGCTTGCGCAGAAACAGGGGCATCAGGGGCCAATCAGCCCCTGATAAATCGGTCCCATTATGTGGCATTCTGGTCCCCTTGTGCATATGCATACTAACAAATGTACAGTGTGCATACTTTCATACAGACATGGCATTCCCGTGTACTTTAAGTTAAAATAATATTTATACATTCGTCAGAAATGAATCACTAAATTGCAAAAGATCTGATCAAAAAAATCAATGTGCAGCCTGTGGGAGGGTCGGATTCTTAGCCCAGGCCTCACAACTGCCCCATATTTTGCGGACGAGGTACAGGTTGCTTTTCTACCCGCTGCTTCCCAGTTCAGGGCAAATTATCTGTTATGCCTCTGCCCATGACCCCTGGGGGTCCCAGCTAACCCATCATAGCCCCACCCTCAACACAGTGGTGGGATGCAGTCAAATGTCCCGTGACCTCTTTGTCCTGGAAGTTTCAGGATAATGTATTTTAGTGACAACTAGTCATATAGGATGTAATGATGTAGAACTATATTATATATACCCTGTTGTGAGGACTCTTCTACCTCCTGTAGTATATATGTCATTTTCAGTAGTTTACATATAAAAGAGCGGAATTTAAAGGGACACAAAACTTTTCTTTCAGTATTTAGAACATATAGTTTTAAATAACTTTCCAATTTACTTCTATTATCAATTTTGCTTCAGTCTCTTGGTAGCCTTTGTTGAAGGAGTTACAATGCGCGACTGGGAGCTAGCTGAACATCAGGTGAGCCAATGACAGGAGGCATATATGTACAGCCACCAATCAGCAGCTAGCTTCTAGTACTACATTGCTGCTCCTGAGCCTCAACAGAGAATAACAAGAGAATGAAGCTAATTAGATAAGAGAAGAAAATAGGAAAGTTGTTTCAATTTCCACGCTCTATCTGAATTGTGAAAGTTTAATTTTGACTTTACTGTCCCTTTAAACGTTGATATTTTTTGGGCTGAAAAAAAATAAAGTAAAAGATGTTTAAATTTAAATGATAGCTAATACTGCAGTGTCAGTTGTGTAGTTACTGCCTGTGCCCATGCAGTAAGCATTTATACCTATCAGATGCTGAAAATTACAGGAACTACCTAACAGCCAATAAACATTAGCACTGGAAGGAAATATGCAACTGACACTGCTGTATTTAATTTGAAAGGACTATTACATACAGTAGTTGCATAATCAACACATGCATAGTAAAAATGTAAGGCAAAAGCATTTAAATACGCAGCAAACTGTTTTTTTCTGACAAATTACATTTCCTTCAATTTCCCTGCCCCCTGTATCATGTGACAGTCTTCAGCGAATCACAGACTTATATATGTATCTTGCACATGCTGAGTAGGAGCTGTTGCTTCAGAAATGTAGTGCAATAAAAGATTGTGCACAAGTTAATAATACAGTTAAATTGTATTAAAAAACAAAAACTAAAGGCTCTGTCTGAATCAGGAATTTTAAATCTTAAGTTTAGACTGACCCTTTAAATATAAACTATTTTCACATCTCAAAACCGCATACCCTTACAATTTATATTATTCCTTTATTTGGTGTATAACAAAAGCTTTAATCATTGACTTACTATGAAAAACAATATTGGGAATGCGCACAGACACACAGCAAATATGACGATCAGGACGATGGCGTACCCAGGAAACGATTCATTGTTGTTACCCGCTCCTACAGAAAAATAGAGATAACAATCCATTTCTTTCTTTGGTGATGACCTTAGTTATTGTCATATAATCCATATGTGACACAGAATAACACATTGTATTCCTCAAGTAGGTAATATGTATAAGAAAGTAATACAAACGTAACCTTTTTATTTGTGCTATTTTTGTTCCATACCATTATAGGTTTAGACAGGATCATGGGCAGGTTGTGCTGGGACAGGGTTTCAGTAAGGGGTAAATGGATACTAAACCCACATGTTTTCTTTAATGATTCAGATAAAGCAGCAATTTTAAGAAACTTTCTAATTTACTCCTATTATCAAATTGTCTTCATTCTCTTGCTATCTTTATTTGAAAAGCAGGAATTTAACGCTTAGGAGCCGGCCCATTATAGGTTCAGCACTCTGCATAGCACTTGCTTATTGGTGGCTACATTTAGCCACCAATCAGTAAGCGCAACCCAGGCTCTCCACTAAATCCCTAATTAGCTTTCATTTAATTTACATTTTTACAGACCTTGGCAGATAGTTACTGTAAGCCATTGCATTTCATGTTTGTCAATTTTAAAAAAAAATGCTACTTCTGGTAAAGGTAAATTAAACCCTATGTGTTCTTTTTTTAATCAGACAGAGCATACAATTTTAAAAAAAAGTTTCCAAATTATTTCTATCAAATTTGCTTCCTTCCCATGGTATTCTTTGCTGCTTGCAGAGATACCTAGGTAGATGTCTGGAGCACTACATGGCAGGAAATAGCGCTGCCCTCTAGTGCTCTTGCAAATGTATAACATTCTTGTAAAACTGCTGCCATCTAGTGCTCTTGCAAATGGATAACATTCTTGTAAAACTGCTGCCATCTAGTGCTCTTGCAAATGGATAACATTCTTGTAAAACTGCTGCCATCTAGTGCTCTTGCAAATGGATAACATTCTTGTAACTCTGCTGCCATCTAGTGCTCTTGCAAATGGATAACATTCTTGTAACTCTGCTGCCATCTAGTGCTCTTGCAAATGGATAATATTCTTGTAAATCTGCTGCCCTCTAGTGCTCTTGCAAATGGATAACATTCTTGTAACTCTGCTGCCCTCTAGTGCTCTTGCAAATGGATAATATTCTTGTAAATCTGCTGCCCTCTAGTGCTCTTGCAAATGGATAACATTCTTGTGACTCTGCTGCCCTCTAGTGCTCTTGCAAATGGATAACATTCTTGTAACTCTGCTGCCCTCTAGTGCTCTTGCAAATGGATAATATTCTTGTAAATCTGCTGCCATCTAGTGCTCTTGCAAATGGATAATATTCTTGTAACTCTGCTACCATCTAGTGCTCTTGCAAATGGATAATATTCTTGTAACTCTGCTGCCCTCTAGTGCTCTTGCAAATGGATAACATTCTTGTAACTCTGCTGCCCTCTAGTGCTCTTGCAAATGGATAATATTCTTGTAAATCTGCTGCCCTCTAGTGCTCTTGCAAATGGATAATATTCTTGTAACTCTGCTGCCCTCTAGTGCTCTTGCAAATGGATAACATTCTTGTAACTCTGCTGCCCTCTAGTGCTCTTGCAAATGGATAATATTCTTGTAACTCTGCTGCCATCTAGTGCTCTTGCAAATGGATAATATTCTTGTAAATCTGCTGCCATCTAGTGCTCTTGCAAATGGATAATATTCTTGTAACTCTGCTGCCCTCTAGTGCTCTTGCAAATGGATAACATTCTTGTAACTCTGCTGCCCTCTAGTGCTCTTGCAAATGGATAATATTCTTGTAAATCTGCTGCCCTCTAGTGCTCTTGCAAATGGATAATATTCTTGTAACTCTGCTGCCATCTAGTGCTCTTGCAAATGGATAATATTCTTGTAACTCTGCTGCCATCTAGTGCTCTTGCAAATGGATAATATTCTTGTAACTCTGCTGCCATCTAGTGCTCTTGCAAATGGATAATATTCTTGTAACTCTGCTGCCATCTAGTGCTCTTGCAAATGGATAATATTCTTGTAACTCTGCTGCCATCTAGTGCTCTTGCAAATGGATAATATTCTTGTAACTCTGCTGCCATCTAGTGCTCTTGCAAATGGATAATATTCTTGTAACTCTGCTGCCATCTAGTGCTCTTGCAAATGGATAACATTCTTGTAACTCTGCTGCCATCTAGTGCTCTTGCAAATGGATAATATTCTTGTAACTCTGCTGCCATCTAGTGCTCTTGCAAATGGAGAACATTCTTGTAACTCTGCTGCCCTCTAGTGCTCTTGCAAATGGAGAACATTCTTGTAACTCTGCTGCCCTCTAGTGCTCTTGCAAATGGAGAACATTCTTGTAACTCTGCTGCCATCTAGTGCTCTTGCAAATGGATAATATTCTTGTAACTCTGCTGCCATCTAGTGCTCTTGCAAATAGATAACATTCTTGTAACTCTGCTGCCCTCTAGTGCTCTTGCAAATGGATAACATTCTTGTAACTCTGCTGCCATCTAGTGCTCTTGCAAATGGATAACATTCTTGTAACTCTGCTGCCCTCTAGTGCTCTTGCAAATGGATAACATTCTTGTAACTCTGCTGCCCTCTAGTGCTCTTGCAAATGGATAACATTCTTGCAACTCTGCTACCCTCTAGTGCTCTTGCAAATGGATAACATTCTTGTAACTCTGCTGCCCTCTAGTGCTCTTGCAAATGGATAACATTCTTGTCACTCTGCTGCCATCTAGTGCTATTGCAAATGGATAACATTCTTGTAACTCTGCTGCCATCTAGTGCTCTTGCAAATGGATAACATTCTTGTAACTCTGCTGCCATCTAGTGCTCTTGCAAATGGATAATATTCTTGTAACTCTGCTGCCATCTAGTGCTATTGCAAATGGATAACATTCTTGTAACTCTGCTGCCATCTAGTGCTCTTGCAAATGGATAACATTCTTGTCACTCTGCTGCCATCTAGTGCTATTGCAAATGGATAACATTCTTGTAACTCTGCTGCCATCTAGTGCTCTTGCAAATGGATAACATTCTTGTAACTCTGCTGCCATCTAGTGCTCTTGCAAATGGATAACATTCTTGTAACTCTGCTGCCATCTAGTGCTCTTGCAAATGGATAATATTCTTGTAACTCTGCTGCCATCTAGTGCTCTTGCACATGGATAACATTCTTGTAACTCTGCTGCCATCTAGTGCTCTTGCAAATGGATAATATTCTTGTAACTCTGCTGCCCTCTAGTGCTCTTGCAAATGGATAACATTCTTGTAACTCTGCTGCCATCTAGTGCTCTTGCAAATGGATAACATTCTTGTAACTCTGCTGCCATCTAGTGCTCTTGCAAATGGATAATATTCTTGTAACTCTGCTGCCATCTAGTGCTCTTGCAAATGGATAACATTCTTGTAACTCTGCTGCCCTCTAGTGCTCTTGCAAATGGATAACATTCTTGTAACTCTGCTGCCATCTAGTGCTCTTGCAAATGGATAACATTCTTGTAACTCTGCTGCCATCTAGTGCTCTTGCAAATGGATAACATTCTTGTAACTCTGCTGCCCTCTAGTGCTCTTGCAAATGGATAACATTCTTGTAACTCTGCTGCCCTCTAGTGCTCTTGCAAATGGATAACATTCTTGTAACTCTGCTGCCCTCTAGTGCTCTTGCAAATGGATAATATTCTTGTAACTCTGCTGCCATCTAGTGCTCTTGCAAATGGATAACATTCTTGTAACTCTGCTGCCATCTAGTGCTCTTGCAAATGGATAATATTCTTGTAACTCTGCTGCCATCTAGTGCTCTTGCAAATGGATAACATTCTTGTAACTCTGCTGCCATCTAGTGCTCTTGCAAATGGATAACATTCTTGTAAATCTGCTGCCCTCTAGTGCTCTTGCAAATAGATAACATTCTTGTAACTCTGCTGCCATCTAGTGCTCTTGCAAATGGATAATATTCTTGTAACTCTGCTGCCCTCTAGTGCTCTTGCAAATGGATAATATTCTTGTAACTCTGCTGCCCTCTAGTGCTCTTGCAAATGGATAATATTCTTGTAACTCTGCTGCCATCTAGTGCTCTTGCAAATGGATAATATTCTTGTAACTCTGCTGCCATCTAGTGCTCTTGCAAATGGATAATATTCTTGTAACTCTGCTGCCATCTAGTGCTCTTGCAAATGGATAATATTCTTGTAACTCTGCTGCCATCTAGTGCTCTTGCAAATGGATAATATTCTTGTAACTCTGCTGCCATCTAGTGCTATTGCAAATGGATAATATTCTTGTAACTCTGCTGCCATCTAGTGCTATTGCAAATGGATAACATTCTTGTAACTCTGCTGCCATCTAGTACTCTTGCAAATGGATAATATTCTTGTAAATCTGCTGCCATCTAGTGCTCTTGCAAATGGATAATATTCTTGTAAATCTGCTGCCATCTAGTGCTCTTGCAAATGGATAATATTCTTGTAAATCTGCTGCCATCTAGTGCTCTTGCAAATGGATAATATTCTTGTAACTCTGCTGCCATCTAGTGCTCTTGCTAATGTATAACATTCTTGTAACTCTGCTGCCCTCTAGTGCTCTTGCAAATGGATAATATTCTTGCAAAACTGCTGCCATATAGTGCACACTCCTGATCTTACATCCCTGCATTTCAACAAAAGATACCAAGAGAACGAAGAAAAGAAGAACATTTGATAATAGAAATTAGAAAGTTGTTTAAAATTGCATGCACTATCTGAATCATAAAAGAAAAAATAGCTTTCATGTCCCTTTAACGCAAAAATTGTATATAAACACGGTTTTGTGCATGTGGCCGTAAACTGTGGTCAACTCACTGAAACAGACAAAGATTAGGAACATGGTTTTGAAACCTTTGTTGAATAGCTGTAGTTTGGAGTTTTTTTTATAGTTTACATTAAAGAGTAAAATATTAGCTCTGCAGAGTCTTTTGGAGCTCTACAAATAATTGATAACAATAATAATAACAAAAGATGTCTTTTCATTCAGAAATCATTTTTTTTGCTAACATTTTTGCACACAATTGTGCCCCAAGTTTTTGGTCAAAGTTCTGCAACCATTAAATGATAATTTGTGCAGTATAAACATGGTTCACATTACCATTTATCTGTTCCCATTGATGGGAGGTAATAACACTAACCTGCTGCTAATATGTACTAAGTACTAAGCAATAAAATCGTTACTACATAAATTGCTTATAGCTGTTCACAAGTAAAATAACAATTTAATGGTTAATGTCTCTCAAAAACTCATTATTGCTAATTATGTAAAAGCTGCCTTAGTCTAGGAATACACATGCCCTTTTGCTCTAATATAGTGCATGGCCAAATGCTGTCTTGGATTTGGCTAGAAAGAAAGTTACTCCAGCTTGATATATGGATTAAAGTAGATCTTTATTGTTCCATGGTTCAAAGTACAGCATGATTCAGAAAGAGCAGGCCATTTTAAAACACTTTTACAATTACTTCTATTTTCAAATGTGCTTTGTTCTCTTGGTAACCACTGTTGAAAATGAATACGCACATATCCTACACTAGTGAAACCTATCTGCTGATTGGCGCCTGCACACATATGTGGCTCGTGATTGGCTAACTAGAAGTGTTCAGCTAGCTGCAAGTAGTCCTTCAGCAAAGGATAACAAGAGAATGAAGCATATTTGATTATACAAGTAAATTTGGAAGTTGTTTAAAATTGTATGTTCTACCTGAATAATGAATGACATTTTTAGGGTTTCCTGTCCCTTTAAGAAAGTTTACTATGAGATCTCGAAAGATTTCAGTGACATCTTATAAGATCACAGTAAAGCAAAGTGCGACATCAGCACACTGGTGAAGCTAAATGATAACTGTTCACCGTGCACTCACTATTTTGAGCTGAAGAAATTTTAGGATACAATATCTACCTTTTTACATAGAGGTGATATTTTCTTGTCATTTTTTTACAGTTATTCTGCATCCCTTTCAAGTCATTTAGCATATGGGCATTATGTCCTTTTAAATAGCATTTCATAGTGGCTCAGTTTTAGAGAGTTGCATGGGATTTAGCCTCATGTTTGCATTGTAGGGATAAGAGGTCAGAACAAATTACTGTAACTCTCAGCTCCATTTTAAAAACCCAACCCTGTTTTTGGAGCACATTAATGCCACTTTAAACAACTGGTACAGTGCTTTTTTCAACTTGGTATTTATAATTAATACTTACCGACAGCTGCCTGACTTGATGATACAATTTGTTGCTCAGATGTTGTGGCTGTCGTTCTTCTTGTAGTACTGATATTTATGGGTGTTGTAATCTTTAAAGGTGTGGTGGTACTTGTTCTAGATGTTGTGGCACTTGTGGTCGTACTTGTTCTAGAAGTGGTGCCACTTGTAGTCATTGTACTTGCTCCAGGTGTGGTGCCACTTGTAGTCATTGTACTTGCTCCAGGTGTGGTACCACTTGTAGTCATTGTACTTGCTCCAGGTGTGGTACCACTTGTAGTCATTGTACTTACTCCAGGTGTTGTGCCACTTTTAGTCATTGTACTTGCTCCAGGTGTGGTACCACTTGTAGTCATTGTACTTGTTACAGGTGTGGTGCCACTTGTAGTCATTGTACTTGCTCCAGGTGTGGTACCACTTGTAGTCATTGTACTTGCTCCAGGTGTGGTGCCACTAGTAGTCATTGTACTTGCTCCAGGTGCTGTGCCACTTGTAGTCATTGTACTTGCTCCAGGTGTGGTGCCACTTGTAGTCATTGTACTTGCTCCAGGTGTTGTGCCACTTGTAGTTGTTGTACTTGCTCCAGGTGTGGTACCACTTGTAGTCATTGTACTTGCTCCAGGTGTGATGCCACTTGTAGTCATTATAATTGCTCCAGGTGTTGTGCCACTTGTAGTCATTGTACTTGCTCCAGGTGTGATGCCACTTGTAGTCATTATAATTGCTCCAGGTGTTGTGCCACTTGTAGTCATTGTACTTGCTCCAGGTGTTGTGCCACTTGTAGTCATTGTACTTGCTCCAGGTGTGGTGCCACTTGTAGCCATTGTACTTGCTCCAGGTGTGGTGCCACTTGTAGTCATTGTACTTGCTCCAGGTGTGGTGCCACTTGTAGTCATTGTACTTGCTCCAGGTGTTGTGCCACTTGTAGTCATTGTACTTGCTCCAGGTGTGGTACCACTTGTAGTCATTGTACTTGCTCCAGGTGTGGTGCCACTTGTAGTCATTGTACTTGCTCCAGGTGTGGTACCACTTGTAGTCATTGTACTTGCTCCAGGTGTGGTGCCACTTGTAGTCATTGTACTTGCTCCAGGTGTGGTGCCACTTGTAGTTGTTGTACTTGCTCCAGGTGTGGTGCCACTTGTAGTCATTGTACTTGCTCCAGGTGTGGTGCCATTTGTAGTTGTACTTGCTCCAGGTGTTGTGCCACTTGTAGTCATTGTAATTGCTCCAGGTGTTGTGCCACTTGTAGTCGTACTTGTGCCACTTGTAGTTGTTGTACTTGCTTGAGGTGTGGTGCCACTTGTAGTCATTGTACTTGCTCCAGGTGTTGTGCCACTTGTAGTTGTTGTACTTGCTCCAGGTGTGGTGCCACTTGTAGTCATTGTACTTGTTCCAGGTGTGGTGCCACTTGTAGTCATTGTACTTGCTCCAGGTGTTGTGCCACTTGTAGTCACTGTACTTGCTCCAGGTGTGGTTCCACTTGTAGTCGTACTTGTGCCACTTGTAGTTGTTGTACTTGCTCCAGGTGTGGTGCCACTTGTAGTCATTGTACTTGCTCCAGGTGTGGTGCCACTTGTAGTTGTTGTACTTGCTCCAGGTGTGGTGCCACTTGTAGTCATTGTACTTGTTCCAGGTGTGGTGCCATTCGTAGTCATTGTACTTGCTCCAGGTGTGGTGCCACTTGTAGTTGTACTTGCTCCAGGTGTTGTGCCACTTGTAGTAGTTGTACTTGCTCCAGGTGTGGTGCCACTTGTAGTCATTGTACTTGTTCCAGGTGTGGTGCCACTTGTAGTCATTGTACTTGTTCCAGGTGTGGTGCCACTTGTAGTCGTACTTGTGCCACTTGTGGTGGTTGTGGAAGAATTAGTAGCTTCAATTGCAGCTGAAGAAAAAAATTGGTAAGAAAACTCATTTAGTACATTTCTTGTTTATGTTATTTTTTTTCTAAGCAAAAGCAAGTAGATTGGGCTATATATAAGGGAAATGTGTGTTTGGCCCATGGGAAGGTCATTAATAGCTTGTAGTGTCAGCCATGTGTAAAATTAAAGGCACATTAAACTCCAAAACTTTATATCACTCTTATAAAGAGTATAATTAAACATTATGCTCTGCTGTTAATCTGTTGAAATAATATAGAAAATTGTTGTAATTACAAGGTGTTTAACTGAAAACAGTAATCTTCCGTCACATTACTTACCTCCTGCTCGTATACTCGCAGGTTCAAGCTGCAGGTCTGTCAGAAAAAAGTCTGTTGGACGCACAGCTTGATAAAATATGTCCAAAACTTCTTGGTTAGTAGGGGGTGAATCAGCGAAGAACAAGAGTAGGTAAACAAATAACGACCCGGCCCTGTCAGAAGAAACAAAATACATCATTACACTGATAATGTACAATTTTTAGGCAAGGTATAATAATCTTTTATGTTGAAAGGGACATAAAACCATACATTTTTCTTTCATGATTGTGACAGAAAATATGATTTAAAAAAAGTTTCTAATTTATTTCTATCATTAGATTTCCTTTGTTCTCATGGTATTGTTTGTTGAAGAACATACCTAGGTAGGTAGAGTTCAACTTGTCTGAAGCACTATTTGGCAGCAGTTTTACAAGAATGCGTGTGAGTACTAGATATCAGCAGTGTTTGCACACTGTATAACATTGTTAAAGGGACATAATACTTGTATGCTAAATCACCTGAAAGTAATGCAGCATAACTGTAAAAAGCTGACAAGAAAATATCACCTGAGCATCTATATGTAAAAAAAGAAAGATATTTTACCTCAAATGTATTTCACCTCACAATAGAAAGTGCTCTAGGAACAGTTATGCTCCATCTACTGTCAGCTGTATGTTAAAAAAGAAAAAAAACACAACAGCCAATCAGCTTCATTAGTGCTGCAGTAACACTTTGCTTTACTTTGATCTCATGAGATTTCACTGAATTCTTGTTAGATTTCATATTAAACTTCCTTAAACTGAGGAGGTAAATAACACTTATGTGCCTGCACATGCCAGATGCATGCTCCCTTGCAAGTCCTGGGACTAGCATCCCGATTGGCTGCTTAAAGTCCCTTTACAATGGGATGCTGCTAATGAGGAAAGTTTGAGGTAAAATAGCTTATTGTTTTACATATGATTTTTGGGTGATATGACATTTTCTGGTCAGCTTTTTATAGCTATACTGCATCATTTTCATGTGCTTCGACATTTGGGTAGCATGTCCTTTTAAAGGGACAGTAACTATCTTGAGATTTTTATATATATAATGTTTACAACGTTTAAATATATTTTCATTATTTATTTTGCTCCCTTTTCATGTACTTTAGCTCTGAAAACAGAGCAATTTCTAATTTTAAGAACTTGGAATGCACCTGATGACTTCTTAAGGCTGACCCTGCTACACATATGTCCCTAATTGGCTTTATCAGATATCAACAGCAGAACTATTCACTTTATACTAACTTTATGGTAGACTAAAGCTCAGATGGGTTCCTCCAAATAAGGCTCATGGTGGGTAGAGTTGGGCTATAAAATTCTATAAAAAGGGAAAGTGTAAGTGCACACAACTTCCTTGAACAATGCAATGTGTTTCTTGGCTATTGAAAAATAACTGCTGTAAAAGGGATATTTATTTTTTGGAAAAACATTAAGGGCTAGATTACAAGTTGGGCGCTAACTATTAAAATATTGTGCCCGTGTTAACTTGAAAGTTAATCCGACCGCACAAGCTTAACGGGTTAGCACGACTGAAGACCTTGCGTAAAGCGCTAGGGCTAAAAAACAAATTGCAATAAATACAAGATAAATACATTAAACCTTTAAAGACCGGGGATTTCATAGAAAAACTTGCACAAAACCAGAGCATTTTTATCATTTTTTGCTATCACTCATTTTGGTATATTTTATGCCGCCAATTCGCTGTATAATGCGATCATAAAAAAAAAAATGTATTAACTTTTTCACAAACTTTTGGGTTCTCACTGAAATTATTTACATACCGCGTATGCAGTCATAACACAAATTATTGTAAAAGCTTCTCTGGGATCCCCTTTGATCAGAAATAGCAGACATACAGTATATGGCTTTGCCATTTTTTTTTGTAATTAGAATGCCGCTAATTGCAGCTGCACACCACACTTCTGAAATTCCTGCCAGTGAAGGGGTTAATCAGGTAGTTTGTAAGATTAAGTTTAGCTGTAGTGTAGAGATTACCCTCCCAGCTGACACCTCCCACCTCTAATCCCTACCTGATCCCTCTCAAACAGCTTTCTTACCTCCCTCAACCCCGTCTGCCAGTACCCAATTTTAATATATTTATATCTCTCTTTTTTTTTTTTTATTAAATATAAAATTTTCTGTAGTGCAGCAGTCCCCCTCATCCTCCCCACCTTTCATTTTGTAAATCGCGCATGTAAAAAGTTTAATTTTTCTGTTGTTTACACACGAGCAAAAGTGCTAAATTGCACGCGTCACTTGTAATATGACCCTAAGGGGCCGAGTTATTAAGCTGGGAATGCAGCTGTTTCCGCGTGAGCCGTCGGAAACTTAGGTTAAGAAGCAACGGTTTTAAGAGGTGGCGGACAGCAATCATCCCGATCGGATACGATTGGGATGACTGACACCCTCTACTAGCAGCTGATTGGCCGTGAATGTGCAGGGGGCGGTATTGCACAAGCATTTCACATGAAATGCTTGTGCAATGATAAATGCCGACAGCGTTTATCATTGCTTTCTTATAATTGCAAGATGTTTACTGTCCCTTTAAAGGGACATTAAACACTAAATACATTTTATAAAGATAGTTTTGAGGTTATTCCCTGCCTCCCTCCAGTTAGGGGTGCCGCCATGTTGATATCTGTCTTTCACATGAGCAGTTACTCTCCTTCAGATACCTGCAGTGTAACCTAGAGTCCATAATGGCAGCACCCGTGATAAGAGGGTTTTATTTAGTGTCCCTTTTTAAGAGTACTTGCAAAACACATACACATTCCTGAGTCTAACTTGTTGCTTTTAAACAATGGATACACACACACACACACACACACACACATGTTTGTATAACAGAGAAATTACCCATAGGAAAAAGGGTTTATTCAGTACAGGAACATCCATAACAAATGTAATACATTTTGTGTATCTTGTCCCTTTAAACAAATATGGTTTGTCTTTGTTTAGCAGTAGCAGGTAATAATTGTTTCAACATACACACAATATACAAATCAGCGAATTAAATGTAAACATAGCAACATGACTTATTTTTAACTACATCAAACTAAAATGTAATTACCTGTAGTCAGCCAGTCTGCAATACCTCATGTTTTTTTTTACCTTAACAAATACTTTTGTAACCTGTAAAGATACAACAACAAAAAAGTTCAACTTTGCTGACAACTTTAAAGAAGTAAAACTTAAAGGTATAGTTTTAAATAAGATTAAATATATAATTGTCTCTTCCTTCACGCATTAAACCCTTCAATGTGGCAGGAAATCTTCAAGCACAGTCCAAACACAGATAGATTAGAATAACAATTCAGTAAAATAGTAAGAGACAGATGTCAAAAAGTTTTATGATTAAAGGGACAGTCTAGTCAAAATGAAACTTTCATAATTCAGATAGGGCATGCCATTTTAAACAACCTTCCAATTAACTTTTATAGATGAATTTGCTTTGTTGTCTTGGTATTCTTTGTTGAAAGCTAAACCTAGGTAGGCTCATATGCTAATTTCTAAGCCCTTGAAGGCCACCTCTTATCTCAGTGCATTTTAACAGTTTTACATAGCTAGACAGTGCAAGTTCCCATGTAGGCAAGGGCCATGTAGATAACACTGTGTTCACTCCTGTGGAGTTATTTATGAATCAGCACTGATTGGCTAAAATGCAAGTCTGTCAAAAGAACTTAAATAAGGGGGCAGTCTGCAGAGGCTTAGATACAAGGTAATCACAGAGGTAAAAAGTATATTAATATAACCGTGTTGGTTATGTAAAACTGGGGAATGGGTAATAAAAGGGATTGTCTATCTTTTTAAACAATAAAAGTTCTGAAGTAGACTGTCCCTTTAAGATATAGCAGCATTAGCTGCCAGAATCTATTACTGCATTAGCAATCACTTGTGTAACCCTGCCCCCTGCTCTCCCACAGCCAATTGTGTGAGAGCAGAGCCTGTCACTCATATGTGATGAATGAGTTCTGGATATCTGACATTCTCGTTGCGGACATGTAAAGAGGCAGCGGAACATGAAACCCAAATTTTTTCTTTCATGATTCAGATAGAGAATACAATTTTAAACAACTTTCCAATTTACTTCTATTATCTAATTTGTTACATTCTCTTGGTATCCTTTGTTGAAAGAGCAGCAACGCCCTACTGGTTTCTAACTGAACACATGGGTAAGCCAATGACAATCGGTATATATATGCAGCCACCAATCAGAAGCTAGAACCTAGGTTCTTTGCTGCTCCTGAGCTTTCCTAGATAAACTTTTCAGCAAAGGATAACAAGTGAATTAAATAATAGAAGTACATTTGAAAGTTGATTAAAATTGTATTCTCTATCTGAATCATAAAAGAAAAAAATTGGGTTTCATGTCCCTTTAACCATTGGTTGCAGGCTTGCATGAGAGAACTTGCACCAAAACAGTTCTGAAGTTGGTCACACAGCTTAAAAAATGGGGGCAATAGTGTTAAATTTCCAAATTTCATCTCTCTCTTGGTATTCTTTGTTTAAAGTTTTCCAATTTCCTTGAAGCATACTGCAGTAAGCTTAGGAGTGTGCATGTATCTTGAGCATTATATAGCAGCAGTCTTTGCAATATTATACATGTAGTGCTAAGACACATGCACACTCCTGAGCGTACCACAGTATGCGCTAAGGCAAAGGACCTACGTCTAAGCAAACAATGCCAAGATAAAGATGTAAATTTTATTTGTGCACTTTATATGAATCATGGAAGTTGAATTTTTACTTCCATAGCTAATTTACTTCCAGATCTCAAGCAGCTGTTTGACATTTTCCCAACTTATCTATTTTATTTACATACAAAGAACTTGTATCAAGTATGTGAGTGTATGTGGGGGTTTGATAATTATCAGCAAGACACTATATTTATTGCATTTATGCCCAAAAAAACCCCAAATAAAACAAAAAAATAACAACAAAAAAACCCCTAAACAAATGCATGTGACAAAAATGTTTTATTTTTGTTGACATGGATATAACTATTAATATAATAGTGTGAAAAAATGTACACTATTCAATAACAATTTATAAATGATAATGTCAACTGATTGATTCCTGTATCTGCCAAGTGCCAATATGTTTATTTTGTTCTTGATAATACTGACTCCATTTAAAATTAAAATAAGAAAAGAAAAATTATGTGTGTGTGTATATATATATACTGGCTTGTAGCAGTAGCACTATCTACTACTTTAATTTTATTTAAGATTAATCTGTGCCCCCCACAGGAAAGAGTTGATTTTGTTAACAAACAAATTACAAATAACCCTGTAAATTAATTTCAAATGAACAATCCAAAAAATGTTTTTGTCTGTGCACTAAGTATCTAGTAACATTAATATCAAATGCATTTGTTTCTGTTTTATTATTTTTATATATATGTCTCAAAACTGTCAGCTTGTTTAAAACCAGATTTAAGAAAAAAAAAATATATAAAAAAAAACCCCTAAAAATCTATTTACCATCTTTTCGTATTATACTTTATATATTATATTACAAAAGTGAACACACTTTTATGTATTATCATTTACCTCGTCCTCTATGTGCCTTTTTAAGATGTCATTATAATCTGCTACATTCCTATTTATAATTCTCATTTGCAGCGGTACACCAGTAACATCTTCAAAAGGTTGTGTAGTCATTTTTATGGTTGATCCAAGTGTAGATCTGCTTGTTGTCGTTGTCCCAGATAGCATTGGGGCTGTAATGTTTTTAAAAAAGAATTAGATTAGTTTATGGATATAGCATATACACTGTCAGAAAAAATGTGCAAAAATTGTTCCTTTAGGGGTACAACAGCTTGTCACTGGGGCAGTACCCTCAAATGTACACCTGCTGTACCCTTTAAATGGGTACAAATTGGTACCCTTGCAGATTGTACATTTCAAAGGCAAATATGTACCTTTGGTGACTAGATTGGACCTCAGTCCTATGGTACCATATTGCACCCTTAAAATATGGTGCAAATTTGGCCTTTTAAGGGTACTGCCCCAGTGATAAGCAAATAGAAAATTGTAGGCAGCACAGACACGAGAAAGATGTGAATGATTAAGTGAAATGTATTTACAGGTAACGAAACAACGCTACATGAGTGAATGACAAAAAATGTCAAAAAGTTACAAACACATAGCGTGGAGGGGATTAACACCCCCGGGTTAAAGATACTGGGATGTACAAATGTCAGCAGAAATGAACAGGTAAACGCGTTTCAGCACTTGTCCTTACTCATTACCTGATTAAGAGTATACATTATGTGATTTAAAACTGCCTGCTTTCTTCCACATTGGTCCGCTGGGGCACACCCCCTTCAGACATCGGACCAATGGGATAACACATCCTTGCCGCAGTTAAACATTCAAAAAATAGTAATATGTATATGAATTCATCATTGAGGACTGTGTTTTAACATAAACCAAAATCTAAATCAAGAAACGTATATACAAAATATATGCAGACCATGACATAAATAAAACTAATGTATTAAATGTAACTCTTCAATCCGTTCCTATATAGACCTTCGTGTAGACCGACAGTGTCATCCATATCCACGCCCACTGTAATATACAAAAATTCATTAGTGGGTTCAAGTTGTCTGACGGTCCACAGGGTACATTTAACATATTATTGATTTGTTTTAACCTGTGTGGCATGTGAGAAAGTAGCTACAGGGGAACATTTCAGTTCACTAACTACAGGACAGACATTTCAGATAAACTCTTGTCTGAACTGTAGATCTACTTTTGTTGTATATGTCATTAATTGCAGGGAGTGTTCTGTACAATATGTGGGCCTAACTACCAGGGAGGCTAGGACCCGGATTAAGGAACACCTGGCAGACATACGTGCAGGGGTACTTACTACCCCCTTATACTACATTTCTCTAGGGTACATCAAAAAAACACCTCATCCTTCACTTGGACAATTATAGAGAAGATACCTCCACTTAGGGGGGTTTAGACAGAAATCGTAGGCTGGGAGAGAGGGAGGCCTTCTGGATCTTTAAGTTGAGGACCAGGGTTCCAGAAGGTCTCAACTCAGAGTTTGATCTCATCAATTTTTGGTGCGTCCCATGCCACGGCTTCTGTCAGACCCAAAAAGTCCATCATTTAGTAATGTATCTATTTCCTCTAGCTCCCTCCTCTTATTTATTTATTTATCTATAGGTTCTCAACTACCCCCAGGACAATATGGATTTTAGCCCAACCTACAGTTTTGTTATTACGTTGAAAGCATTTGACACTACCTTACCAGCCCTTTGTTATGATGGCACTATTTAAATGGGTTGAGGAGAGATCATTGTTTTTCATACAACGATTCTTAACTTATTTAACCCTTGATAAAGTAGGGGGGAAATCTGGATCCCGTAACTGATATATCCTATATACTCCACAATTTGATATCCCTACAGTTCCACACTTTTACTACATTAGGGTATCACAGCAGTACACAATGTATAGCACTGCTCCTTATAATGAGTATTACTGATTCATGACAAAGTAAGGGGGAATACCTGATCAGGTAATTATTACACTCTAATCACTCTAAAATCTGATATCCCTACAGTTCTCATTTATCCACTACATTAAGTCTTTATAGTAATAACCAGTGTATAGTACTCCTCCTTATAATAAGTATTATGCACTTAAGGCTCATAAGTGCCGCTCTACTTTGACCCTAATATCACACCAGTGTATTGAGTGGGGAAGGTTACAACAAATCAATAATATGTTAAATGTACCCTGTGGACTGTTAGACAACTTGAACCCACTAATGAATTTTTGTATATTACAGTGGGCGTGGATATGGATGACACTGTCGGTCTACACGGAGGTCTATATAGGAACGGATTGAAGAGTTACATTTAATACATTAGTTTTATTTATGTCATGGTCTGCATATATTTTGTATATACGTTTCTTGATTTAGATTTTGGTTTATGTTAAAACACAGTCCTCAATGATGAATTCATATACATATTACTATTTTTTGAATGTTTAACTGCGGCAAGGATGTGTTATCCCATTGGTCCGATGTCTGAAGGGGGTGTGCCCCAGCGGACCAATGTGGAAGAAAGCAGACAGTTTTAAATCACATAATGTATACTCTTAATCAGGTAATGAGTAAGGCCAAGTGCTGAAACGCGTTTACCTGTTCATTTCTGCTGACATTTGTACATCCCAGTATCTTTAACCCCGGGGTGTTAATCCCCTCCACACTATGTGTTTGTAACTTTTTGACATTTTTTGTCATTCACTCATGTAGCGTTGTTTCGCTACCTGTAAATAAATTTCACTTAATCATTCGCATCTTTCTCGTGTCTGTGCTGCCTATAATTTTCTATTTACTCACGAGTGGCTGTTCTGAGCAAACACAGACAGAGAGCGAATAAGGTTCTGACCGTAAAAACACACCCCACCACAGGGATTCACACGAGAGGAAGAAGAATCGGTACATCCGCTTCTGGAGACGAACCAGTACACGGCCTGGAGTCCCATTAGGACGCTATCCGCTGCTACCAAGAGAGGCTGAGCCCTGAGTACAGGTTAGAAGAGTCCGGGAGACCAGAAGGTACGTGACTTGGAATTCATTGTCTCTTAAAGGGCTAAGTTTATTTTTAATGCTCTGGATTACAGTTGTGAATGAGTTTAAGTCTCCTACTAATCTCGTCCCTTTGAGGCAGGAGAATCCCATAGGGACAATCCTCTCAGGTTATTTGTTTGCCTATGCTGATCCTGTAACAAACATTTACCGTCAGTGTTATGGATACAGACTAACATGATTATCGCTTACATTTAACTGTGTGTGTACTTCTCCAATTTTTACATTCTCCATTTCTCTTGAGCCAGTGATAAACCCTTTGTACCTCATTATGGCAAATTTGTACTCAACACAGCATATTACAAATGTTGTTCCATTAAATTTAATGTGTAGTTTTTCAGGCAGTATTACAACAGCCACACTGCAGCTTAAAAAAAGTTTGTATACTTAACTATAGCCATGTAGCAATTCCAAAGACTGCTACAAAACCACCTGATTGAGCCAGGCTAAACAACCAGTTCCAAAAAGAGCACTCAATGTGTTTTATATCACTCTGTACTAGACTCTAAAAATACCCCATTTAATTTAGTGTGCCATGCCACATAAAACATAAATATATAGAAAATATATAGAAAACAACATAATAATAAAATATAACCCTAACAAAAAGAAAGGGGATTCGGGGGAGGGATAAACGATAAAACTCACAACCATACATTGAATTGTCACTCTATGCAAAATATATGCAAATGAGTATATTTCCCCAGTACACATTTTGGTGATGAACCTTCTACCAATAGATGGAGCTGTGTTACACATGTCAAGGAACTTTCAACCAACAGATGGCGCTATGGCGTGTTACACAATGTCCATGTATGTGACTGGGGAACGGTTACAATTTCATTTTATTTTTTTTAAAACTGGTTCTTAAACAGCTCTTGAACATTTTTTTTCTTTGTAATTTTAGTTAATACATTTGCTTTATGTTTAAGAGTTAACATCTTGATGCTCTAAATATAAACATTAAGATGTTAAGTGCTTGTTTGCTAATTAGAACCAGCAACACAGTATCATTGAATATATGGGTTATTAAAGGGACAGTCTAGTCAAAATTAAACTTTCATGATTCAGATAGGGCATGAAAATTTAAACAACTTTTCAATTGACTTTAATGACCAAATTTGCTTTGTTCCCTTGGTGGTATTTTTCAAAAGCTAAACCTAGGTAGGCTCAAACTGATTTCTAAACCGTTGAAAACCGCCTCTTAGCTCAGAGCATTTTGAAAGTTTTTCACAGTTAGACAGTACTAGTTCATGTGTGTCATATAGATAACAATATGCTCTCTCCCATGTAGTTATTTAGGAGTCTACACTGATTGGCTAAACTGCATGCCTGTCAAAAGCACTGAGATACGGGGGCAGTCTGCAGAGGCTTAGATACAAGGTAATCACAGAGGTAAAACATATATTAATATAACTGTGTTGGTTATGCAAAACTGGGGAATGGGTAATAAAGGGATTATCCATCTTTTTAAGCAATAACAATTCTGGTGTAGACTGCCACTTTAAGTTTTTTTTTTGCTTTGCATATTTCTTGCATATTACCAACAGCAATTGAACATAATTATTTTGCTGTACAACATGTATGTTGCATTCATTTTGGGTGAGTGCCAGTTATGTGAATATGAATAGTTGAGCTGTACAAATGATATGGACTTGCAGGGTTTGGCAGCCTTGAACCACCCATGCCCCTCAACCTTTTAGTCACACAAGTGATTGTACCTTTTTTGGGGGGGTTAAATGGTACAGAAATGGACCCTTTGACAGTTGGAAACATATTTGTACCTTAATTACCGCTAAATGGTACTTATTAGTTCCTTAAGGTGTAATTATGATCCATAGAGGGTACAATTACAGCAGTTGTACCCTTAGTGTTTACAAACGGACCCCAACCGTACCCTTTTTTCTGACAGTGTAGAATAAATATAAAATATTGAAAAATATTAACAATAAATGTAAATAATTTTTATAGATGTACTAAAATATTCTAAAAAATATCCATAGAATATATATGTATATTTTACAGTATCTATAATCATTATTAATAATTAATATTTTATTCAATATTTTATATTTAATATTTACATAATGCTTTGTATTGTAACTTAACTCACCTGTGGTTGTAAGGATCCCAGTATCAATTTGAAGATTTCCCAACCAGCTTCCGTTATTTCTTATGGCCTCTAAGATCTGATTTTGTAATTCGTCAGCGGTAGGGGCACGTGTTTCACTCGGGAATGCAACTGCTATTTCAGAAATCACAGAATCATTCCTGGAAAGGAAAATAAAAAATCAATTACACACCCATTTACTGTCCATGGCAGGGGAATTTTTTGGGGCCTATGGAGTTAAAGGGGCCTATGTATCAAGCTCTGAATGGAGCTTGATGCCCCGTGTTTCTGGCGAGCCTGCAGACTCGCCAGAAACAGCAGTTATGAAGCAGCCGTCACAAAGACCGCTGCTCCATAACCTGTCCGCCTGTTCTGAGCAGGCGGACACACATTGTCACAATACAACCCGATCGAGTACGATCGGTTTGATTGACACCTCCTGCTGGCAGCCCATTGGCCTCGAGTCTGCAGGGGGCGGCGTTGCACCAGCAGCTCTTGTGAGCTGCTGGTGCAATGCTGAATACGGCGAGCGTATTGCTCACCGTATTCAGCGAGGTCTGGCGGACCTGATCCGCAGTGTCGGATCAGGTCCGCCAGACCTTGATAACTAGAGGCCATTATCTCTAATTGTGGTGCGTTCAGTACCCAGATTTTTATTTATCTGTTGAGTGCAGGCAGATAATGCTGACTGTGCCTATGTATGAGGGGAATGAGAAAGGTACATGCTTGTAGTTCTGCAAGACAAATGTCTAGGGGCCACATAGCGTATTTGTTGGCCAGTATTGCTCCAGACTCTCTTGTAGTCTACACCAATCAAATGGCGTCTATGCGCGCACTGGAACTTCAGAGCTGTCCAATTAATTTCATCTGGCTTAGTAGCAATTAAAACTTCATCCACAACTGTTTTATTTAAAAAAAAAATAAAAAAAATATTTCATGCAAAGTGCAAAACGTAATTGACATTTGCCTGATGAAACAGTCATATTTTTGCGCAGAAAAGGCAAGAAACGTGTTGTACATTAGCTTTAAATGTTTTTATGAAAGTGATTTTATGCTCTTTGCATGAAATAATTTTTACATTTTTAAAGAAAGTGTGTCTAAGTGAAATACTGGTCAACACAGGATACCCTATATGGCGCCTCAACTTTTTTATTATCCTTTTTTTGAAGCTTGAATACAAAGCTTGTGTGGGGAGGAGTGACCAGGATGCCCGTGTGGACTATAATTTATTTCCAAAAAGAATTGTTTTTTCAGAACTTTTTTTTTATAACCATGAGTTTCTTAAGTGGAAGTGCGCTTTTGCCCGTGTTAACATCTAACTAACATATCTAGGTATTGGTGAATATTGTTTTATTGTTTGTGGGTGTGAATATATATATACATACATACACATATATACTATATATATATATATATATATATATATGTACAGTATATATATATATATATATATATATATATATACTTGTAGTTATGTGTGAGTAAATGATATGTACATTTACTGATACATTTGTGCCAGTAAGTGCATTAAATGGGAATAGTAACTACTCTTTAGTTAATCGAAGATTTACTAAGATTCTAGTAAAGCCCTTGAAAAATCATACTCTCACAATGATCTCTACAATAATTGTATTCTTTGCACTCTTGGATATTATTTAATTTAAGTGACACCTCCCTCTCCCTGCTTCAGTTGTATATGGGCAAATTTGTATGTTGAAAAACAATGGGAGCAAACAAGGTGAAAATGCATTCCAAATATTTTCAAATTCACATAGTATGCTAGTTTATTGCAAGACTGCATGTTTCATTTTGACTCCACGCTTACTAGCATTGTAAGCTATATATATATATATATATATATATATATATATATATATATATATATACACTGCACACAATCTGAAGTTATTCTAAGTCTGATATATATGCCCCAGTTATTATTTTTAGACAAAAAATATCTATATATTATCTATATATGACCAATATAATCTAAAGCCTGTGTTTTTATTGTGACATTACAAGGTGACATTTTATTTTTATATTCAGCAATAAAGTATCTATTTAGCTGGCACCTTCTGATTTCCTCTGTCATATTACGACACCTAAGATAGCTTACATGACAATAAACATATTTACCTGTAGCGAATCACAAACACTCCTCTACAGTCAGACCGCTTCAGATTCTCTTTTATTACAATTAGTAGCTGTAAGAAAAAATAAAGGTGATTTTATAGGGTTAAACGAATTGTTAGCAATATCCGTTACACACATTTCAGTTGAATGCTATGGCCTGGATAGAATGGCTGTTCGCTAATAATTCTCCAGGGCCCAATGGTCTAAGGTTCTCTGCTCTTGTGCGATTATCTAAGAAGCCTTGTTGGTACTTAGAGGTCCCTCAAACATTTTAAAGGGATAAGAAACCCAAAAATCTTCTTTTGTGACTCAGACAGAGCATAACATTTAAAAAAAACTTTACAGTTTACTTCTGTTATCAAATTTGCTTCATTCCCCTGATATTCTGTGTGGGAGATACCTAGGTAGCATCTGGAGCACTAAATGGCAGGAATTAGTGCTGCCCTCTAGTGCTCTTGCTAATGGATAACATTCTTGCAAAACTACTGCCATATAGTGCTCCAGAAATGGGCCAGCTCTTAAGCTTACGTCCCAGCTTTTCAACAAAAGATACCAAGAGAACGAAAATAAATGATAATAGAGATAAATTAGAAAGTTGTTTAAAATCGCATTTTCTATCTGAATCATGAACTAGCTATTTAAATTGCTATGCAGGATTTTGTATGTAAAGGAGAGACACCTACATTGTAATATTATGCGTGATAGTGAGTCTGGCCCCTGGTCAGACTTACTCTGCAGGACACTTATGAAGAGAGAAACTCAATGAGACAAGGATGCGCTAAGCCGATGGGGAGCAAGTATTGGATTCTTCATGTACTTCTGTATTATACTATCCTATATTATAAAAGGCCAGGTATGTTTGTTCGATGCAGTCATGCGCAATAGAGACTGCAGCTCAGGACAAACATACCTGGTCATAAGGATCAGTGACTGTGGACTGTGCACAAGACAATGTGCATGCGCAGTAGAGACTGCAGCTCAGGACAAACATACCTGGTCATAAGGATCAGTGACTGCGGACTGTGCACAAGACAATGTGCATGCGCTGTAGAGACTGCAGCTCAGGACAAACATACCTGGTCATAAGGATCAGTGACTGCTGACTGTGCACAAGACAATGCACATGCACAGTAGAGACTGCCTCTCTCTGCCGCAATCTCACTAAAAGTAGCGAGATCACGCTATTTCTGCATGACTCACAAGTGGGGCAGTGCAGAAATAGTCTTGCAGAGGTACCGATCGTTGGTGGCATGGGAGGGTTAGGAGGTAGGTGGGTGGACGGCCCATTGTTGGAGAGGGGCAGGAGGGGGCAGGAGTGGGTGGGACCACTATGCTACAGAAAAAAAATGTTTACAGCGGCAGGGAGGGGGAGGGGGGATGAGGGAGAGAGATCGGGAGAGGGGATAATGGAGAGTGGAACATATCTGGCCTTACACATTTTGGCACGTGTACACGGGCTTTAAGACTAGTTAATTATAATTGTTTACTTTAAATCTTAAAAAGCGCAACGTTTTACCGAGGTATTTTGAATTGCGCTCAAGTGCAACACCTAATTAACCACTTGTAATACAAGATTGTGCTATTGAGTGTGCTCCACTTGTAATGTATCCCACAAGGCTCATAATTCCAATAAAGTGTACAAAAAACAAAACAAGCAAACAATAAACTTCCAACTAACTTCTATCATCAAATTTTTTTGATTTTTTTTTTTTAGTATCCTCTGTTTAAATTTAGGACTTCAAGGGATATGGAACCCAAATTTTTTATGTCATGATTCAGATTGAGGGGCATATTTATCAAGCTCCGCCGGAAACAGCAGTTATGAAGCAGCGGTCTAAAGAAAGTTGCTTAAAATGTCTGCTCTATCTGAATCATGAAAGAAAACATGTGGGTTTCCTATCCCTTTAAAGGGAAATTGAAGCACAATTTCCGTAAAATGAATTTCTTACTTAGCATTTATATAATATATATATGTATTACAAATATTGCTGCTAAAGTTGTTAAAATTGAGTGTGAATTTTCCTGTGTTGTCACTTCCTGTTATGAACTGTATGATACTATAGTACTGTTCCTTCCTCACACAGCTCACTTTTTTGCTACGCTCCCTAAACATCTGTATTTCATGTATAGTGCCACTTGTCCAGCTATCAGGCGCCACTGGCTGTACTAGATGTGCTGAGTATACTGCACACAGCAGTGACGTAAAGAGTTTTCTGTTTACATTAGAAGAAATAAAGTATAGGGACACCCTGATAGATGTACTCTGTAGTTGATTACAATTCCTGTACAGCCTGGGTTACCTTGGCGACACATTTGTTTTGCAGTGAGGGCAGCTGGAACTTAAAGGGATAGGAAAGTCAAAATAAAACTTGCATGATTCAGATAGAGCAATAATTGTAAGATACTTTTAAATTTACTTCTATTTTCAAATGTGCTTTGCTCTCTGTGTATCCCTTGTTGAAAAACATATCCTACACTAGTGGGTGCTAGCTGCTGATTGGTGCCTGCAGACATTTGCCTCTTGTAATAGGCTGGCTAGATGTGTTCAGCTAGCTGCCAGTAGTGTAATGCTGTTCCTCCAGCAAAGGATAACAAGATAAAGAATCAAATTTAATAATGGATGTAAATTGGAAAGTTGCATGTTCTATCCAGAAAATGTTGAAGTTTCCTGTCCCTTTAAAGGGACACTGAACCCAAATTTTTTCTTTCATGATTCAGATATAGCATACAATTTTAAGCAACTTTCTAATTTACTCCTATTATCACATTTTCGTCATTCTCTTTGTATCTTTATTTGAAAGCAAGAATGTAAGTTTCGATGCCGGCCCATTTTTGGTGAACAACCTGGGTTGTTCTTGCTGATTGGTGGATAAATTCACCCACCAATAAACAAGTGCTGTCCAGGGTCTGAACCAATAACTGTCTGGCTTCTTAGCTTAGATGCCTTATTTTTCAAATAAAGATAGCAACTAGAGAACAAAGAAAAATTGATAATAGGAGTAAATTAGAAAGTTGCTTAAAATTGCTGCTCTATCTGAATCACGAAAGAAACATTTTTGGTTACATTTCCCCTTTCAAGTTGCCTCATTTCTGCTAAAATAAGACAGAAAGCGTCTATGGGGCACATAATATTTATAGGGTTTCCAGGTGTTAAATATACAACTGGACAGTCCAGTATTTTAGCAGGCTGTCCAGTAAAATATTCACAAAGATACTGGACACTTAAATGTCCAGTTTTTTAATGTCCATGGGTTTTAGTTAAAGGGACATGAAACCCAAAATTCTTCCTTTATGATTTAGGTAGAACATACGATTTTAAACAACTTTCCAGTTTACTTCTATTATCAAATTTGTTTCATTCTCTTGGTATCATTTGTTGAAGGAGCAGCAATGCACCACTGGTTTCTAACTGAACACATGACTGAGCCAATGACAATCGGTATATATATATATATATATATATATATATATGCAGCCACCAATCAGCAGCTAAAACCTAGGTCCTTTGCTGCTCCTGAGCATTCCTAGATAAACCTTTCAGCAAAGGATACCAAGATAAGGAAGCACATTAAAGTGTTTAAAATTGTGTGCTCTGTCTGAATCATGAATGTCTAATTATGACTTTATTGTCCCTTTAAATGCAAAATGTCTCCTTTGCCCCATGCATTACAAATATAGAGGCAGGAAGAAATAAGTGACAGTCAAGGAGGTCATATCACTGCTTTACATACAGTATGTAGTGCAGAAGCTTAGGAGGTAAAATCATTGTTTTACATATTACTGGCAGCCGTGGGGTAAAATGACTGCTCAATTGTTAAAAATATACATGGTTAGATCAAGAGTGGAGGCTTTTGGTAGAAAGCATTGTGTGCCCCCCACCTAGAAATTGTCCAGTATTTTTGTGATGAACAGCTGGCAGCCCCAACAAAATACTGTGCACATCTAGTACTGCCATAGCCAGTGGTTTCTGGTAGCTGAGTATGCGACTCTATACATGTACTGACTAGGGAGCGTAGAAAATAGTAAGCTAGTGGGGAGAAGAAACAATACTATAGTATCATACAGCTCAAAACAGGAAATTGCATCACAGTCAACTTTAGCTGCAAAAAATGTAATACACATATATTGCAAAATACTATTTAAGCTCTTTTTTTCAAATAATGTATTTTATTTTCTGACTACAGTATCCCTTTAACATAACAGCATTCTTTCACCTTTAAAGAATCTGATATCAAATATTAACACTTGCTGCAGTGTATTCAAAAGCCCCTTACAATGCTATAGAAATAAATGACAGGAGGGGAAATAAGATTTTGGGTAAGGGTAAATAAGATAATGTAGCTGGCAAGAGGAAGAGAATGGACTAAGGGTGTATGTGTAAGTTTGATAATAGAAGTTAATTGTGAACATTTTTTTAAATTGTATGCTCTGTCTGAATCGCAAAATAAGGTTTTGGGGTTTTATATCCCTTTAACATTGAGGGTGAATAGCAAAGGAATAAATGAAAAACTCCACCACTTGAGAAGAATTTTGGTTTTGGCTTTGAACTTGAGCATTATCTGACATATCTGAGCGGATAACCTATTTAAAAATGGCAGTAAATTGGATTTTTTTTAAATCTTGAAAGCTTCATCTTGACATTCTCTTGGTATCCTTTGTTGAAGAGCATACATAGGTAGGTTAAAGAGTGTGAACGTGCCCATTAGAAAACATAATCAAATGATTTAGGTGTAAAAATTACTACAGACTTGTTGAATGTTGAATATTGTAGACTTTTCTAAAGGCTTGTGATTGATCAATATATTTGTTCATGGAAGTAAATTGTATGCTCTGTCTGACTCATGAAAGCTTAATTTTGACATTCTTGCTCCTGTAATTTAAAGATGTAATGGGAAATGCAATTTCTTTGTAAGACTAAAACATTTTTCATTGAAAATTCTGAACTACAGATTTCATAAGTGTGTAAAGGATCAGGGGGTAGATTTACCATTGTGCGGACGGACATGGTCCGCTGTAGCGAATCATGTCCGCCGCACATCGATAAATGCAGACAGCATATGCTGTCAGCATTTATCATTGCATAAGCATTCCTTGTGAAATGCTTGTGCAATGCCGCCCCCTGCAGATCCGCGGCCAGTCGACCGCTAGCAGGGGGTGTCATTCAACCTGATTGTATCCAATCGGGCTGATTGCTGTCTCCTGCCTCAGAGGTGGCAAACGAGTTAAGGAGCAGAGGTCTAAAGACTGCTGCTTCTTAACTCCTGTTTCCGGCGAGCCTGAAGGCTAGTGTGGAAACAGCTATATTCAGGGCAATTCGGGCCTTAATAAATTGCCCCCCAAGTCTCTAATTGGTTTATTAGCTAAGAATGGAAATGTCAATGTGTTAAATGCCCAGAAACAAAACCATTTTATGCTATTCCTTGTGTCTGCCATCTGAGATTTTTGATATTAGTATTTTCCTACTCAGTGTACATGATTTACAAAGGTTTGAAACATAACAAAACATTTAAAAGAAGACTCACCGGTTCTTCGATTTCTGTTTTCAGTGATTTATAGTAGGCAGTAGATGGATTTTCAAGGTCAGAGGTGTAATTTCTGTTCAATATTTTTAGTTTAATGTTTACAAAGTAAAAGCTCGGTGTAGTTGTAAATCCACCATCTGGTGAAGCTGTTGATATTGTGGTTGAAGTTGTGTTTCTTGCTGGTGTTGTAGTTAAAGTTGTGGTTCCCACTGGATTTGTGGTTGAAGTTGTTGTTCCTGCGGGTGTTGTGGGCGAAGTTGTTGTTGTTTTTGCTGGTGTTGTGGTTGAAGTAATTGTTCCTGCTGGTGTTGTGGGTGAAATAGTTGTTGTTCTTGCTGGTGTTGTGGGTGAAGTTGTTGTTGTTCCTGTTGCTGTTGTGGGTGAAATAGTTGTTCCTGCTGGTGTTGTCGGGGAAGTAGTTGTTGTTCCTGTTGGTGTTATGGGTGAAGTAGTTGTTGTACCTGTTGGTGTTGTGGGTGAAGTAGTTGTTGTACCTGTTGGTGTTGTGGGTAAAAGAGATGTTGTTCCTGCTGGTGTTGTGGCTGAAGTTGTTGTTGTCTCTGTTGGTGTTGTGGGTGAAATAGATGTTGTTCCTGCTGGTGTTGTGGGTGGAGTTGTTGTTGTCCCTGTGGGCGAAGTTGTTGTTGTTCTTGCTGGTGTTGTGGTTGAAGTAATTGTTCCTGCTGGTGTTGTGGATGAAATAGTTGTTGTTCTTGCTGGTGTTGTGGGTGAAGTTGTTGTTCCTGTTGCTGTTGTGGGTGAAAAAGTTGTTCCTGCTGGTGTTGTCGTTGAAGTAGTTGTTGTACCTGTTGGTGTTGTGGGTAAAAGAGATGTTGTTCCTGCTGGTGTTGTGGCTGAAGTTGTTGTTGTCTCTGTTGGTGTTGTGGGTGAAAAAGTTGTTGTTCCTGCTGGTGTTGTGGGTGAAGTTGTTGTTGTCCCTGTTTGTGTTGTGGGTGAAATACTTGTTGTTCCTGCTGGTGTTGTGGGTGGAGTTGTTGTTGTCCCTGTTGGTGTTTTAGGCGAAGAAGTGGTTGTTCCTACTGTTGCTGTGGGTGAAGTTGTTGTTCCTGCTGGTGTTGTGGCTGAAGTTGTTGTTGTCTCTGTTGGTGTTGTGGGTGAAATAGTTGTTGTTCCTGCTGGTGTTGTGGGTGAAGTTGTTGTTGTCCCTGTTGGTGTTGTGGGTGAAATAGTTGTTGTTCCTGCTGGTGTTGTGGGTGGAGTTGTTGTTGTCCCTGTTGGTGTTGTGGGCGAAGAAGTGGTTGTTCCTACTGTTGCTGTGGGTGAAGTTGTTGTTCCTGCTGGTGTTGTGGGTGGAATTGTTGTTGTCCCTGTTGGTGTTGTCAGTGAAGTTGTTGTTGTCTCTATTGGTGTTGTGGGTGAAATAGTTGTTGTTCCTGCTGGTGTTGTGGGTGAAATTGTTGTTGTCCCTGTTGGTGTTGTGGGGAAAATAGTTGTTGTTCCTGCTGGTGTTGTGGGTGAAGTTGTTGTTGTTCCTGTTGCTGTTGTGAGTGAAATAATTGTTGTTCCTGTTGGTGTTGTGAGTAAAGTTGTTGTTGTCCCTGTTGGTGTTGTGGGTGAAATAGTTGTTGTTCCTGCTGGTGTTGTGGGCAACGTTGTTGTTGTTACTGCTGGTGAGGTGGATGAAGTTGTTACCACTGGTGTTGTTGGTGAAGTAGCTGTTCCTGCTGGTGTTGTGGGTGAAGTAGTTGGTATCCCTGTTGGTGTTGTGGGTGAAATAGTTGTTGTCCCTGCTGGTGTTGTAGGTAAAGTTGTTGTTGTTCCTACTGGTGTTGTAGGTAAAGTTGTTGTCCCTGCTGGTGTTGTGGGCGAAGTTGTTGTTCCAGCTGGTGTTGTGGGTGGAGTTGTTGTTCCAGCTGGTGTTGTAGGGGAAGTTGTTGTTACTGCTGGTGTTGTTGGTGAAGTTGTTGTTCCAGCTGGTGTTGTGAATGAAGTTGTTACAGCTGACGTTGTGGGTGAATTTGTTGTTGTTGGCATTGCAGTTGTTGTCACTTGCAGTGTAGTTGCTAAAATAAAATTAAAGATATCACAAATAGTTGTAAGTTACAAATAGCAGTTACATAATTGATCATGTCTAATATGATGCAATACATTCAATGTGTTAAGAAGTTAAGATATATTTACATAGATAAATTCTTTTTTTCACATCAAAACAAGTTATAATGTATCAAAAGTGTATGGTGGAGGCTTTAGATTTGTATTATTATGAAATTAACGACTTTCTCTTGGTTGGCTTTGTTGAAATTTAGCTACATTCCACAAGAAATATGCATGTGTCTTGATCTTTATATGTTTAGTGCAGGGTTCAAATAGCCCACTCTCCAGGGTGCCCTTGGAGCTTTAGAAATAGGGTAAAGTTTGGAATACCAGGGATACAGACATTTTCCTGCATTCCCTCTAAATTGATATTAGGAACCACACCTCCAAGCATTCATTAAACTAGATCAATAAGAGTGGCTTCTAGATGTGTGGGCAATGGAAGGGCACACAGCTACTGCAACAGGGAGGGCAACACAACAAATTTCTTCCTGATCCCTCAGATTTTTTAATACATTTAGCTCTGGGTGCCCATGTACAGTAGAATAACAATTTGGGACTCCAAAGATAATTATGTAATCCTAAAATTTGAAATATAGCATTTTGTTTCCAATTCCCAGAGCTAAGTGAGGTGGTATAGTTTAAGTTTATACTTAATGAAAACATTTCTGGCTCCAAGGTTTGTTGCTTGGCTTCTAGATTGTGAACAAATTTGACAAGCCCTGATTTGGTGTCCATTTAATAATGACTCCATATCCGGGTTTAGGGGCACATTTAAATACTATAAAGAGGTATATTTATGTATTATAACGCATGAAGAACCTACATATTGCATATTGGTTTCTCTATGCATAGTTTAGTCAGCTGTGAATTGAGCCTGATCTGAACACAGTCAGTGATTGGCAGTTACAAACATAAACCTCCACTGTTTGGCAAAGCAGCTGTTCTTTAACCCCTACAAAGGCTCTAGATCGGCAATACTCAACTGGTCCAGAGTCTTTGTGGGAGTTAAACACACATTCCTCTGCATTCTATACACCTTATCAGTGTTTTTTATTATTCCTCTTTTGTGAGTTACTCTGTTTTGAAGATTTATTGACTGAAAGTTCAGATGTTCTGGAGTTTTAAAGCAACAAATGCGTAAGGTCCAGATTTGCTGCTTTTGTTTCTAGTGGGTGAAATGCTACATTCAATTAACTATATCCAGTGAGGAGATAGATAGAGGCCGGTTGAGTGTTCTGTTTTATTGATATACAGCACCTGTTCTTGTACTGTTTGTCCCTTTACAGATCCCGTCAGAGAAGAGTTTTAAGAAGAGACAATGGCCTGTAGTTATGAAGCCGTCTACTTTCCTGCATTCGCCGGCCCAATACGCTCGCCTTCCATCGCTGCCGCTGACCTGAATACGTTCGCCAAAGTTATCAAGAAAGCTGTCAAGAAGCCGCGCACCAAGTACGGAGCGATGAGCAGTGGACTGTTGTTAACTGACAGTCATTGATCTCGCTGCTCATCGGCTTCTTCGCAGCTTTCTTGCTAGTCTGTCACTAAGCACCCACACTAAACTACACTTTTTTACCCCCTAAACCGCCACTCCCGGAGCCCTCCGCAACTAAATAAAGTTATTACCCCCTAAACCGCTGCTCCTGGACCCCGCCGCAACTCTAATAAATGTATTAACCCCTAAACCGCCGCTCCCGGACTCCGCCGCCACCTACATTATACCTATTAACCCCTAATCTGCCGCCCCCTATACCGCCGCCACCTATATTAAAGTTACTAACCCCTATCCTGCGGATCCCGGACCCCGCCACAACTAAATAAATTGTTTAACCCCTAAACCGCTGCACCTGGAGCCCACAGCCACCTACATTACATTTATTAACCCCTATCCTGCCCCCCACTACACCGCCACCACCTACATTAAACTCATTAACCCCTAAACCGCCGCTCCTGGACCCCGCCGCCACCTATATTAAACTTATTAACCCCTATCCTGCCCCCCTATACCGCCGCCACCTATATTAAACTTATTAACCCCTAAACCTAAGTCTAACACTAACACCCCCCTAACTTTAATATTATTTTAATAAATCTAAATAAAACTTACTATTATTAACTAAATTATTCCTATTTAAAAATAAATACTTACCTGTAAAATAAACCCTAACATAGCTACAATATAATTAATAATTATATTGTAGCTATTTTAGGATTTATTTTTATTTTACAGGCAACTTTGTATTTATTTTAACCAGGTACAATAGTTATTAAATAGTTATTAACTATTTAATAACTACCTAGCTAAAATACTTACAAAATTACCTGTAAAATAAATCCTAACCTAAGTTACAATTAAACCTAACAGTACACTATCATTAAATTAATTAAATAAATTAACTACAATTACCTAAAATTAAATTCAATTAAATAAACTAAACTATAGTAGAAAAACAAACAAACACTAAATTACAGAAAAAAAAAAAAATACAAGACGTTTAAACTAATTACATCAGCCAATCGGAATTAAGGTAGGAAAAATCCGATTGGCTGATTCAATCAGCCAATCGGATTGAAGCTCAATCCGATTGGCTGATCCAATCAGCCAATTGGATTAACCTCACATTCTATTGGCTGTTCCGATCATCCAATAGAATGCGAGGTCAATCCAATTGGCCGATTGAATCAGCCAATCGGATTTTTCCTACCTTAATTCCGATTGGCTGATAGAATCCTATTAGCCAATCGGAATTCGAGGGACGCCATCTTGGATGACGTCCCTTAAAGGAACCTTCATTCGTCGTTAGTCCGTCGGGCCATCAGGATGTTCCACGTCGGAGGTCTGGAAGATGGAGCCGCGGTTGGATGAAGATAGAAGACACCGCTTGGATGAAGACTTCTACCGGATGGAGGACCTCTTCTGCCCCGCTTGGATGAAGACTTTGGCCGGATGGAGGACCTCTTCTTGCCCCGCTTGGATGAAGAATTCGGCTCGGCTGAGTGAAGACGACTCAAGGTAGGGAGATCTTCAGGGGGTTAGTGTTAGGTTTTTTTAAGGAGGGTTTGGGTGGGTTAGAGTAGGGGTATATGGGTGGTGGGTTTTAATGTTGGGGGGGTTGTATTTTTTTTTACAGGTAAAAGAGCTGATTACTTTGGGGCAATGCCCCGCAAAAAGCCCTTTTAAGGGCTGGTAAAACAGCTGATTACTTTGTAATTTAGAATAGGTTAGGGCATTTTATTATTTTGGGGGGCTTTATTATTTTATTAGGGGGCTTAGATTAGGTGTAATTAGTTTAAACATCTTGTAATTTTTTATTTTTTTTTCTGTAATTTAGTGTTTGTTTGTTTTTGTACTATAGCTTAGTTTATTTAATTGAATTTAATTTTAGGTAATTGTAGTTACCATATTTTTTGCTCCATAAGACGCACCTGACTATAAGATGCACCTAGTTTTTAGGAAGTAACAAGAAAAAAAATATATAATATAATTTCTATTTCCTGATGCCTGATGTGCCAAGGGGAGGGGGCTAACCCTAACCCCTAAACCCTAACCCTAAACCCCTAACCCTAATAACCCTAACCCTAAACCTCTAACCCTAATAACCCTAACCCGCAATGGCAATTTTTAAAACATTAAGGGCCACATTTAAATTCTTACCAGTATATACCGGTGTATGAAAAAATTCACCTACTCCTCCAGCCCACAAACAGTTGCCTGTATCACTTCAGAGTGTCAATCAATGTTCATTTGTCTGTACTATAACTCAGAAACCTGTTTTACTTCAAAGAGTCTTTCAATGTTCATCTGTCTGTACAATATTGGCAATTAAATCACTTGCTGAGGAGAGATCTGCTCTGCTGCTATTCTCTAAGGAGTTGGCTACTTTGAGCTACGTATGGTATAGCTGAACTGTGAGAGTATTGCAGAGAGGAATTGGAAGTGGGTGTGTATATTTCAACCAATCGGGTGCCTGGAAATGCTGACACAGGCTAAGTTCTGTGTGTCTGTGCCAGAGCGCCAAATAACAACCAATCGGGTGCCTGGAAATGCTGACAGGCTAAGTTCTGTGTGTCTGTGCCAGAGCGGCAAATAAGGAAGGCAGAGGACAGCTTATAATTAATCCTCGTTTGGTTGTTTTAGTTTACCCACCAAGTCCGGTGTACACCAAGGAGCAGATAAGGTGAGAGTGGTGTAGTTGTGTGCCGGAATGAAATAAGTTGCAAAGGGAGACAGGCGGTCAGGTGGAGAAACTGTCTGTATCTGTTAACGGTGATAGGATTAGTCTGACAGAGCAGTTGAGAAGGATCCGGTTAGGGTCAGAAGAAAGATATTGATGTTGCAAGCGCAGGGCCTGCATTCGCTCCATAAGACGCACAGACATTTTCCCTTACTTTTGAGTAAAAAATACGGTAATTTATTTAATTATTTTAATGATAGTGTAGTGTTAGGTTTAATTGTAACTTAGGTTAGGATTTATTTTACAGGTAATTTTGTACTTATTTTAGCTAGGTAGTTATTAAATAGTTAATAACTATTTAATAACTATTTTACCTGGTTAAAATAAATACAAACTTGCCTGTAAAATAAAAATAAACCCTAAAATAGCTATAATGTAACTATTAGTTATATTGTAGCTATCTTAGGGTTTATTTTACAGGTAAGTTTTTTTTTTTAAATAGGAATAATTTAGTTAATGATAGTAATTTTTATTTCGATTTATTTAAATAATGTTTAAGTTAGGGGGGTGTTAGGGTTAGACTTAGGTTTAGGGGTTAATAAGTTTAATATAGTGGCGGCGGTATAGGGAGGGCAGGATAGGGGTTAATAAATTTAAGATAGGTGGCGGCGGTATAGGGGCGGCAGATTAGGGGTTAATATATTTATTATAGTTGCGGCGGGGTCCGGGAGCGGCGTTTTAGGGGTTAATATGTTTATTTAGTTGCGGCGGGGTCCGGGAGTGGCGGTTTAGGGGTTAATAAGTAAAAAGTAGGTGGCGGCGGTGTAGGGGGGGCAGATTAGGGGTGTTATGACTCGGGGTACATGTTAGGGTGTTAGGTGCAGACACTTCCCATAGGAATCAATGGGATATCGGGCAGCAGCGAACATGAGCTCTCGCTGTTCTCAGACTCCCATTGATTCCTATGGGATCCACCGCCTCCAGGTAATCTGGCCCGGAATAGTGGCGAGCGTACCTGGTAGGTATTTGATAACTACCAAAAGTAGTCAGATTGTACCAAACTTGCGTTCGGAACATCTGTATTGACGTAACCATCGATCTGTGTCGGACTGAGTCTGGCGGATCGTAGGTTACGTCACTAAATTCTACTTTTGACGGGCTGTAGGGCTTGATAACTACAGCGAATCAGCCTCGCCACAAATACGCTGCGGAATTCCAGCGTATTTGCGGTTGATGGCTTGATAACTAGAGGCCAATATTTTTTCTGGACTCTGGGTCCATTTGTATTTATTTACATACAAGCCTCCGATTTATTAGGACTTTATTAGGATCTTTCTGGGACACATATTTTAGTATATATATTTTATTTTATGACAATATTTGTTTTAATAAATGAATGTAAAATATTCCATCATATCCAACTTTATATATGTGTTATAAACTGTATCTTAATGGGACAGTCTACTCCAGAATTTTTTATTGTTTAAAAAGATAGATAATCCCTTTATGACTCATTCCCCAGCTTTGCATAAACAACACAGTTATATAAATATACTTTTTACCTCTGTGATTACCTTGTATCTAAGCCTCTGCAGACTTCCTCCTTATTTGAGTTCTTTTTACAGACTTGCATTTTAGTCAATCAGTGCTGACTCATAAGTAACTTCATGGGAGTGAGCACAATGTTTTATATATGGCACACATGAACTAGCACTGTCTAGCTGTGAAAACTGTCAAAAGGCATTGAGATAAAGAGGCAGCCTTTAGGGGCTTAGAAATTAGCATATGAGCCTACCTAATGTAGCCCTGTATTTGTTGTCTAAAGAAACAGCCTAGATCCATGCTAAGTTCTCATTGGTATCCTTTTGTAGATTGTTAGTGTTTTCAATTTAACAACACATAAATAAGATAACATCAATAATTATAAAAACAAATGGCTAGATTACGAGTTGTGTGTTAGGTTAAAAAAGCAGCGTTAAGAGGTCCTAACGCTGCTTTTTTACGCCCGCTGCTATTACGAGTCTTGAAGGTTTAGGGCAGGGGTGTCCAAACTTTTTTGGAAGAGTGCCAGATTTCATGAAGTGAACATTTGCGAGGGCCGACCATTTTGCCTGACATTCTTTGAACCATTTTAAAATAAATGCAAATTAACTATTTCTCTTGTTAAGTGTATCCAGTCCACGGAACATCCATTACTTATGGGATATTAACTCCTCCCCAACAGGAAGTGCAAGAGGATTCACCCAGCAGAGCTGCTATATAGCTCCTCCCCTAACTGCCATTACCAGTCATTCTCTTGCACCCAACGAATAGATAGGATGTGTGAGAGGACTGTGGTGATTATACTTAGTTTCATACCTTCAATCAAAAGTTTGTTATTTTATAATAGCACCGGAGTGTGTTATTCCTTCTCTGGTAGAATTTGAAGAAGAATCTACCTGAGTTTTTCTATGATTTTAGCCGGAGTAGTTAAGATCATATTGCTGTTTCTCGGCCATCTGAGGAGAGGTAAACTTCAGATCAGGGGACAGCGGGCAGATTAATCTGCAAAGAGGTATGTAGCAGCTTTTATTTTCTGACAATGGAATTGATGAGAAAATTCTGCCATACCGATATAATGTAAACTCAGCCTTAAATGCAGTAGCAGCAACTGGTATCAGGCTGTCATGTATGTATATTTTACACTTCAGTATTCTGGGGAATGGCACTTCACTGGAATTATACTGTATGCATAAAACTTTAGCCTAATTTGCAGGGACTAGCAACAGGCTTTTTAATAACACTCAATTTATTAATGTTAAACGTTTTTTGCTGGCATGTAAAATCGTTTAATTTTCTGAGGTACTGGGTGAAAAAATGTTTTGGGCACTATTTTTTTCCACTTGGCAGTCGTTTTATTTAATTTATGACAGTTTACTGATCTCTCTCACTGTTAGCTATCAGGGTTAGTTATCCTTTGCTAATGGGAGCAATCCTTTGCTAAAATTGTGTTTTTTACAAAGATTTGATGCTATAACTTTTCAGTTTATTAATTTTCAACTGTCATAACTTTTTCTGTGCTTCTTATAGGCACAGTACGTTTTCATATTATAGTAAATTACTTGAAAAGTATTTCCAAGTTGCTAGTTTATTTGCTAGTGTGTTAAACATGTCTGATTCAGAGGAAGATATCTGTGCTATATGTGCTAAAGCCAAAGTGGAGCCCAATAGAAATTTATGTACTAATTGTATTGATGCTACTTTAAATAAAAGTCAATCTGTACAAATTGAACATATTTCACCAAACAACGAGGGGAGAGTTATGCCGACTAACTCGCCTCACGTGTCAGTACCTGCATCTCCCGCTCGGGAGGTGCGTGATATTGTAGCGCCGAGTACATCTGGGCGGCCATTACAAATCACATTACAGGATATGGCTACTGTTATGACTGAAGTTTTGGCTAAATTACCAGAACTAAGAGGTAAGCGTGATCACTCTGGGGTGAGAACAGAGTGCGCTGATAATATTAGGGCCATGTCAGACACTGCGTCACAATTTGCAGAACATGAGGACGGAGAGCTTCATTCTGCGGGTGACGGTTCTGATCCAAACAAACTGGATTCAGATATTTCAAATTTTAAATTTAAGCTGGAAAACCTCCGTGTATTACTAGGGGAGGTGTTAGCGGCTCTGAATGATTGTAACACAGTTGCAATACCAGAGAAAATGTGTAGGTTGGATAAATATTTTGCGGTACCGGCGAGTACTGACGTTTTTCCTATACCTAAGAGACTTACTGAAATTGTTACTAAGGAGTGGGATAGACCCGGTGTGCCGTTCTCACCCCCTCCGATATTTAGAAAGATGTTTCCAATAGACGCCACCACACGGGACTTATGGCAAACGGTCCCTAAGGTGGAGGGAGCAGTTTCTACTTTAGCTAAGCGTACCACTATCCCGGTGGAGGATAGCTGTGCCTTTTCAGATCCAATGGATAAAAAGTTAGAGGGTTACCTTAAGAAAATGTTTGTTCAACAAGGTTTTATATTGCAACCTCTTGCATGCATTGCGCCTGTCACGGCTGCAGCAGCATTTTGGTTTGAGTCTCTGGAAGAGACACTTGAATCAGCTCCATTAGATGAGATTACACACAAGCTTAAAGCCCTTAAGTTAGCTAACTCATTTATTTCAGATGCCGTAGTACATTTAACTAAACTTACGGCTAAGAATTCCGGATTCGCCATTCAGGCACGCAGAGCACTGTGGCTAAAATCCTGGTCAGCTGACGTTACTTCTAAATCTAAATTGCTTAATATACCTTTCAAAGGGCAGACCTTATTCGGGCCCGGGTTGAAAGAAATTATCGCTGACATTACAGGAGGTAAAGGCCATGCCCTGCCTCAAGACAGAGCCAAACCTAAGGCTAGACAGTCTAATTTTCGTTCCTTTCGTAATTTCAAAGCAGGAGCAGCATCAACTTCCTCTGCACCAAAACAGGAAGGAGCTGTTGCTCGCTACAGACAAGGCTGGAGACCTAACCAGTCCTGGAACAAGGGCAAGCAGGCCAGGAAACCTGCTGCTGCCCCTAAGACAGCATGAATCGAGGGCCCCCGATCCGGGAACGGATCTAGTGGGGGGCAGACTTTCTCTCTTCGCCCAGGCTTGGGCAAGAGATGTCCAGGATCCCTGGGCGTTAGAGATCATATCTCAGGGATACCTTCTAGACTTCAAATTCTCTCCCCCAAGAGGGAGATTTCATCTGTCAAGGTTGTCAACAAACCAAATAAAGAAAGAGGCGTTTCTACGCTGCGTACAAGATCTTTTATTAATGGGAGTGATCCATCCGGTTCCGCGTTCGGAACAAGGACAAGGGTTTTACTCAAATCTGTTTGTGGTTCCCAAAAAAGAGGGAACTTTCAGGCCAATCTTGGATTTAAAGATCCTAAACAAATTCCTAAGAGTTCCATCGTTCAAAATGGAAACTATTCGGACAATTTTACCCATGATCCAAAAGGGTCAGTACATGACCACAGTGGATTTAAAGGATGCTTACCTTCACATACTGATTCACAAAGATCTTTACCGGTATCTAAGGTTTGCCTTTCTAGACAGGCATTACCAGTTTGTAGCTCTTCCATTCGGATTGGCTACGGCTCCGAGAATCTTCACAAAGGTTCTGGGTGCTCTTCTGGCGGTACTAAGACCGCGAGGAATTGCGGTAGCTCCGTACCTAGACGACATTCTGATACAAGCTTCAAGCTTTCAAACTGCCAAGTCTCATACAGAGTTAGTACTGGCATTTCTAAGGTCGCATGGATGGAAGGTGAACGAAAAGAAGAGTTCTCTCTTTCCACTCACAAGAGTTCCCTTCTTGGGGACTCTTATAGATTCTGTAGAAATGAAGATTTACCTGACAGAAGACAGGTTAACAAAGCTTCAAAATGCATGCCGTGTCCTTCATTCCATTCAACACCCGTCAGTAGCTCAATGCATGGAGGTGTTCGGCTTAATGGTAGCAGCAATGGACATAGTACCCTTTGCACGCCTACATCTCAGACCGCTGCAATTGTGCATGCTAAGTCAGTGGAATGGGGATTACTCAGACTTGTCCCCTACTCTGAATCTGGATCAAGAGACCAGAAATTCTCTTCTATGGTGGCTTTCTCGGCCACATCTGTCCAGGGGGATGCCATTCAGCAGGCCGGACTGGACAATTGTAACAACAGACGCCAGCCTACTAGGTTGGGGCGCTGTCTGGAATTCTCTGAAGGCTCAGGGACAATGGAATCAGGAGGAGAGTCTCCTACCAATAAACATTCTGGAATTGAGAGCAGTTCTCAATGCCCTTCTGGCTTGGCCCCAGTTAACAACTCGGGGGTTCATCAGGTTTCAGTCGGACAACATCACGACTGTAGCTTACATCAACCATCAGGGAGGGACAAGAAGCTCCCTAGCAATGATGGAAGTATCAAAGATAATTCGCTGGGCAGAGTCTCACTCTTGCCACCTGTCAGCAATCCACATCCCGGGAGTGGAGAACTGGGAGGCGGATTTCTTAAGTCGTCAGACTTTTCATCCGGGGGAGTGGGAACTTCATCCGGAGGTCTTTGCCCAAATACTTCGACGTTGGGGCAAACCAGAGATAGATCTCATGGCGTCTCGACAGAACGCCAAGCTTCCTCGTTACGGGTCCAGATCCAGGGATCCGGGAGCGGTTCTGATAGATGCTTTGACAGCACCTTGGACCTTCGGGATGGCTTATGTGTTTCCACCCTTCCCGATGCTTCCTCGATTGATTGCCAGAATCAAACAGGAGAGAGCATCAGTGATTCTAATAGCGCCTGCATGGCCACGCAGGACTTGGTATGCAGATCTAGTGGACATGTCATCCTGTCCACCTTGGTCGCTACCTCTGAAACAGGACCTTCTGATCCAGGGTCCCTTCAAACATCAAAATCTAATATCTCTGAAGCTGACTGCTTGGAAATTGAACGCTTGATTTTATCAAAACGTGGTTTTTCTGAGTCAGTTATTGATACCTTAAATACAGACTAGGAAGCCTGTTACCAGAAAGATTTACCATAAGATATGGCGCAAATACTTATATTGGTGCGAATCCAAGAGTTACTCATGGAGTAAGGTTAGGATTCCGAGGATATTGTCTTTTCTACAAGAAGGTTTAGAAAAGGGTTTATCCGCTAGTTCCTTAAAGGGACAGATTTCAGCTCTGTCCATTCTTTTACACAAACGTCTGTCAGAAGTTCCGGACGTTCAAGCTTTTTGTCAGGCTTTAGCTAGGATCAAGCCTGTGTTTAAAACTGTTGCTCCACCATGGAGTTTGAACTTAGTTCTTAATGTTTTACAGGGGGTTCCGTTTGAACCCCTTCATTCCATTGATATCAAGTTGTTATCTTGGAAAGTTCTTAATGGCGATTTCCTCGGCTCGAAGAGTCTCTGAGTTATCTGCCTTACATTGTGATTCTCCTTATCTGATTTTTCATTCAGACAAGGTAGTTCTGCGTACTAAACCTGGGTTCCTACCTAAGGTGATCACTAACAGGAATATCAATCAAGAGATTGTGGTTCCATCTTTGTGTCCTAATCCTTCTTCGAAAAAGGAACGTCTGCTACACAATCTAGATGTAGTCCGTGCCCTGAAATTTTATCTACAGGCAACTAAGGATTTTCGACAAACGTCTTCCCTGTTTGTCGTTTATTCTGGTCAGAGGAGAGGTCAAAAAGCTTCGGCTACCTCTCTCTCCTTTTGGCTTCGTAGCATAATACGGTTAGCCTATGAGACTGCTGGACAGCAGCCTCCTGAAAGAATTACAGCACATTCTACTAGAGCTGTGGCTTCCACTTGGGCCTTTAAGAATGAGGCTTCTGTTGAACAGATTTGCAAGGCTGCAACTTGGTCTTCTCTTCATACTTTTTCCAAATTTTACAAATTTGACACTTTTGCTTCTTCGGAGGCTGTTTTTGGGAGAAAGGTTCTTCAGGCAGTGGTTCCTTCCGTATAAAGAGCCTGCCTGTCCCTCCCGTCATCCGTGTACTTTAGCTTTGGTATTGGTATCCCATAAGTAATGGATGTTCCGTGGACTGGATACACTTAACAAGAGAAAACATAATTTATGCTTACCTGATAAATTTATTTCTCTTGTAGTGTATCCAGTCCACGGCCCGCCCTGTCACTTTAAGGCAGGTAATTTTTCCATTAAACTACAGTCACCACTGCACCCTATGGTTTTCCTTTCTCTTCATGTTTTCGGTCGAATGACTGGTAATGGCAGTTAGGGGAGGAGCTATATAGCAGCTCTGCTGGGTGAATCCTCTTGCACTTCCTGTTGGGGAGGAGTTAATATCCCATAAGTAATGGATGTTCCGTGGACTGGATACACTACAAGAGAAATAAATTTATCAGTTAAGCATAAATTATGTTTTTATGTATGTTTATGTTTACAATGGAATTAAATGCTTGTCAGATGTTGATATCGTAATACTGTCTTAAAGCATATGAAAGTTCTCTTCACAGGGTTACGGTAAAGACAGTTCTTATTCACTTCACAAGGTTACGATAATGGCAGTAATTATAGTGCAGCAACAGTTATTTAAGAGGTTACCTTGTAGGAATCACTGTTCGACAGGATTATTTAACAAAAAAAACTCTGTAGAGATCAGTGGAGGAGTACTCCTGTGGCTCAGTATGCTCAATACGGCTGAGCTTCCTGTGGCGTGTGACGTCAGAGGACGGATAACGGCCGATTGCCGTGCACTAGAAATAACACTACTCAAGGCAGTTTGGGACTTAACTGAGCGAGCGGCGGTAAAATTATCTGTGGGGCCATATCAGTCCGGTACTCGTGCCGCAATTGGCCCGCGGGCAGGACTTTGGACATGCCTGGTTTAGGGTCACCGCACACTTCTTTGGCCTTACCGCAAAACAACTTACGTTAACTTCGTAAAGTCTTTTTTCTATGGGACTTCCATAGCGCTGATATTACGAGTCTGTCCTGGGAGGCCAAAAAGTGAGCGGTACAGCCTACCCTGTCAAGGGTCCTAATGCATTTAAAAGTCAGAGTTAAGAGTTTTATGGTACAACACTGTAAAAAAAACAACTCATAACTAAAGTGCTAAAAAGTACACTAACACCCATAAACGACCTATTAACCCCTAAACCGAGGCCCTCCCGCTTCGCAAACACTATAATACATTTTTTAACCCCTAATCTGCCGCTCCGGACACCACCGCCACCTACATTATATTTATGAACCCCTAATCTGCTGCCCTCAACATCACCGACACCTACACCTACCTACGCGTCGGATGTCTTGAAGATGGACCCGCTCCGCGCCGGATGGATGAAGATAGAAGATGCCGTCTGGATGAAGACTTCTGCTCGTCTGGAGGACCACTTCGCCCGGCATGGATGAAGACTTCTCCCGGCTTCGTTAAGGACTTTGGCCCGGCTTGGATGAAGACTTCGCCCAGTAAGTCGATCTTCAGGGGGTTAGTGTTAGGTTTTTTTAAGGGTGTATTGGGTGGGTTTTATTTTTAGGTTAGGGTTTGGGCTTGCAAAAGAGCTAAATGCCCTTTTAAGAGCAATGCCCTTTTTTTTACAGGTAAAAGAGCTGATTACTTTGGGGCAATACCCCGCAAAAGGCTCTTTAAAGGGCTATTGATAGTTTAGTTTAGGCTAGGGTTTTTTTTTGGGGGGGGGGCTTTTTTTATTTTGATAGGGCTATTAGATTAGGTGTAATTAGTTTAAATATCTTGTAATTTGCTTATTTGTTTTTTTGTTTATTTAATTTAATTTAATTGATTTAATTGTTGTTAATTTTGTTAATTTATTTAATTATAGTGTAGTGTTAGGTGTTAGTGTAACTTAGGTTAGGTTTTATTTTACAGGTAAGTTTGTATTTATTTTAGCTAGGTAGTTATTAAATAGTTAATAACTATTTAGTAACTATTCTACCTAGTTAAAATAAATACAAACTTGCCTGTAAAATAAAAATAAACCCTAAGCTAGCTACAATGTAACTATTAGTTATATTGTAGCTATCTTAGGGTTTATTTTATAGGTAAGTATTTAGTTTTAAATAGGAATAATGTAGTTAATGATAGTAATTTTCTTTAGATTTATTCAAATTATATTTAAGTTAGGGTGTGTTAGGGTTAGGGTTAGATTTAGGTTTAGGGGTTAATAGATTTAATAAATGTAGGTAGGTGGCGTCGATGTTAGAGATGGCAGATTAGGGGTTAATAATATTTAACTAATGTTTGCGAGGCGGGAGTGCGGCGGTTTAGGGGTTAATGTGTTTATTATAGTGGCGGCGATGTTGGGGGCGGCAGATTAGGGGTTAATAAGTGTAGGTAGGTTGCGGCGACATTGGGGGCGGCAGATTAGGGGTTAATAAATATAATGTAGGTGTCGGCGATGTCCAGAACGGCAGATTAGGGGTTAATAAGTATAATGTAGGTGTCGGCGATGTCAGGGGCGACAGATTAGGGGTTAATAAGTGTAAGATTAGGGGTGTTTAGACTTGGGTTTCATGTTAGGGTGTTAGGTGTAAACATAAAATGTGTTTCCCCATAGGAATCAATGGGGCTGCGTTAGTGAGTTTTACGCTTCTTTTTTGCAGGTGTTAGACTTTTTCTCAGCTGGCTCTCCCCGTTGATTCCTATGGGGAAATCGTGCACGTGCATGTACAACCAGCTCACCGCTGACTTAAGCAGCGCTGGTATTGAAGTGCGGTAAGGAGCACAATTTAGCTAAACGCTCACTTCTTGTCTTTTAACGACGGGTTGGTAAAAACCCGTAATACGGGGGGCGGAGCTAGCCAGCAGCCTAGACAGTCACAATTTAACAGAGTTAAAACCTGTCATTTATTAGCCTAAAGCACGATTTAGGAGCTGATTCCCAGAATAAAACTTTGGAGCAGTATTTATTTACTACAAGGGACCATTGGCTGAAATTTGGCTGAGTTTGAGACAAATTTCGATCTACCCAGAAAGGAGTTCCAGGGGATTTTTAGGAAAATCCCAGGCTTCGGCCTACCTCGAAAGTCTCTGGCTCATTAAAGAGCCTGAAATCTTCAGGAAAGAATAAGATTAAAGCAGGCAGAACTTCCATCCCTTATAAATAACTGCACATCAGGATCTAAGCAGGTATTAAATATTGCAGATCACACATTAAAGACTGAAAGGAGTTAAGGAAAGACCTGAGTGTTAGTCGCCTATTTATACCCTGACTGTACATTCTGCGGGAACACATGATAGCATCTGAATCTGACTTTACAAGGCCTGCTGCTGCACTCCGGATGGTCGGGGATCTGAGCTGAGTGAGTGGATTGTTTTGCTTTACGTGAGACATTGCACACATGAGCTCTGGAAGCGCCATTTTAGCCACGCAGCAGGATATCCCCAGACTGAGATGCAGTGCTCCTGAAACTCGGGTAAACCAGGCTATTAAGGCACACATGAGGGCACAGCCTATAACCTGCCATGGAGGAAAAATACTGTGACACAAGCCCTTTCACAAATACTGAGATGACTTCACCCGTGCATGTTGTGCAAAGGGCCACTGAAACTGATCTAGATGACATCCATATCTCGCAAAGATCCGGCGTTAGTTAAAACATCACAGGCTGGGGAAAGGTTGTTCAGGATGATCTGAGCTATCAGAATGAGACACGCAAAATCTTATTTATCGCTCCAACTGTTTTCAAGAGGGAGACTGATATGCATATACATTGTGAGATTTTTTGTTCTTTTAGTACTCTTGTTTCACTCACAGGTTATGATTATGACCTCACTTAAAAAAATCAGGGCTTGATGTGCTCATTATACAGTTTCAAGCATGCTTATAGCAACCTTTGATATCATGTTTAGGGGCATCCTTCCATTCAGTTTACTGCTATACTCTAGTTAAGGTTTAGTTATGCTAGTTATCTATGAACATTTACGTTTACTATATTACCGTAGATTATGGTACTACCCTCCTTAACATTCATGTAACCTCCATTGTAAGTTTACTCCCAGTATGTCACTGTACATAGCTTTAAGGAATCCATCTGCCAAAGGGTTAAAGTGTAGCACAATTATATTTTGTTATTTGTATACTCGAATGCAGCGTGGGTTCCTAGGTGTGCTAGGTACTGTATGTGCTGTACTGTGTGTGATAGTTACTGTTTGAGCTGGGGACTGTGTCTGTTTGGTGCTGCGTATGCTGGGCATTGTTTTTGCTTGGTGTTGTGTATGCTAGGTACTGTGTGTGCTAGGTGCTGTGTGTGCTAGGTACTGTGTGTGCTAGGTGCTGTGTGTGCTAGGTTCTGTGTGTGCTAGGTTCTGTGTGTGCTAGGTTCTGTGTGTGCTAGGTTCTGTGTGTGCTAGGTTCTGTGTGTGCTAGGTTCTGTGTGTGCTAGGTTCTGTGTGTGCTAGGTTCTGTGTGTGCTAGGTTCTGTGTGTTCTAGGTACTGTGTGTGCTAGGCACTTTGTTTGCTAGGTACTTTGTGTGCTGTACAATGTGTGCTAGGTTCAATGCGTGCTAGGTACTGCGTGTGCTCGGCAAGGTGGGTGCCGGGTACAGTGTGTGCTAGGTACAGCATAAGCTAGGTTCAGTGGGTGTTAAGTACAGCGTGCAGGTACAATGACTGCAAGGTACAATGAGTGCTAGGTACAATGAGTGCCGGGTACAATGAGTGCTAGGTTCAGTGTGTGCTGGGTACAGCGTGTGCTGGGTACAATGTGTGCTGGATACAGTGTGTGCTGGGTGCAGTGTTTGCTGGGCATAATGTGTGCTGGGCACAATGTGTGCTGGGCACAATGTGTGCTAGGTACAATGTGTGCTAGGTTCATTGTGTGCTAGGTACTGGGTGAGCTTGGTACAATGAGTGCTAGGTATCATGTGTGCTAGGTACAATGTGTGCTAGGCACAGCGTGTGCTGGATACAGTGCGTCCACAGTACAGCGTGTGCTAGGTACAGTGAGAGCTAGGTACAGCGTGGGCTAGGTACAGTGTGGGCTAGGTACAGTGTGTGTTAAGTACAGCGTGTGCTAGGTATAATGTTTGCTAGGTACAATGTGTGCTAGGTACCATGTGTGCTAGGTACCATGTGTGTTAGGTACAATGTGTTGTTAGGTACCATGTGTGTTAGGTACCATGTGTGCTAGGTACCATGTGTGTTAGGTACAATGTGTGCTAGGCTCAGTGTGTGCTAGGTACCGCGTGTGCTAGGCAAGGCGGGTGCTGGGTACAGTGAGTGCTAGGTATCATGTGTGCTAGGTATAATGTGTGCTAGGCACAGCGTGTGCTGGATACAGCGCGTCCACAGTACAGCGTGTGCTAGGTACAATGAGAGCTAGGTACAGCGTGGGCTAGGTACAGCGTGTGTTAAGTACAGCGTGTGCTAGGTACAATGTGTGCTAGGTACAATGTGTGCTGGGCATAATGTGTGCTAGGTACAATGTGTGCTGGGTGCAATGTGTGCTAGGTGCAATGTGTGCCGGGTACAGTGTGTGCCGGGTACAGTGTGTGCCGGGTACAGTGTGTGCTAGGTACAGTGTTTGCTAGGTACAGTGTGTGCTAGGTACAATGAGTGCTAGGTACAGTGTGTGTTAGGTACAATGAGTGCTAGGTACAGTGTGTGCTAGGTACAATGAGTGCTAGGTACAATAAGTGCTGGTTTCAGTGTGTGCTGGGCATTGTGTGTGCTGGGTGCAGTGTGTGCTGGGTACAAAGTATGTTGGGTACAATGAGTGTTAACTACAGTGTGTGCTAGGTACTATGTGTGCTGGGTACGGCGTGGGCTGGGTACGGCGTGGGCTGGGTACGGTGTGGGCTGGGTATGGCGTGTGCAAGGTACAATGAGTGCAATGAGTATTAGGTTCAGTGTGGGCTAGGGACAATGAGTGCTAGGTACAGTGGGCGCTACGTACAGTGTGTACTGGGTACAATTTGCATCTCACTTGTCTCTGGAATTTTTTCTTGTTACCCACATCTCTAGATGTTGGCAGAACCTGATCTCAATCTATATGGACATACCCATTACTACATAGTACAGCAATTTTTCCCCGACTTGCTCTTTGGAACATTAAATTTAATTTATAAGCATCACCTCCCCCCCCCCCCATATTCTAAGCCCACACTAGGGTTCAATCTTGGTGAATTATTTTCACTACAAATCCCTGCAATTTACTTATGACGTATCAATGTTTTGACAGCTATTGCAACCGGACCTGCGTGGCCGTTCCTTTTTGTCTGTTTATGTTTGAACAGGGGTCCTGCGTGTCCCCAAGTGTTACCTTACATTCTAAAACTGAATAAAAATTCATTTAAGATAAAAAAAACAAACCCGTATTACCAGCGCTGCAGGGAAGTGAGCGGTGAGGGAAAACTGCTCGTTAGCACCACACAGCTCAAAGTCGAAACTTTTTATACAGTTAAAGGGACACTGAACAGAAATTTTTTCTTTCATGATTCAGATAGAGCATGCAATTTTAGGCAACTTTCTAATTTACTCCTATAATTAATTTTTCTTCGTTCTCTTGCTATCTTTTTTTGAAAAAGAAGGCATCTAAGCTTTTTTTTGGTTCAGACCTCTGGACAGAACTTTTTTATTGGTGGATGAATTTATCCACCAATCAGCAAGAACAACCCAGGTTGTTCACCAGAAATGGGCCGGCATCTAAACTTACATTCTTGCATTTCAAATAAAGATACCAAGAGAATGAAGAACATTTGATAATAGGAGTCAATTAGGAAGTTGCTTAAAATTTCATGCTATTTCTGAATCACAAAAGAAAAATTTTGGGTTCAGTGTCCCTTTAAATTTAAAACATCTTTTTTTTTTTTAAGAACCTCTTAGTTGTTTATATATGTTTCAAGGGACATAAAACAAGTTGGGATAGAGACAAAATAGAATATGTACTTTACAATCAAAAAACAAGAGTCTGGACTAAGTCTAACCCTCTTAGCCTCTCTAAATAAGACTGATATCTCCCTACTCAGTCCACTAGAAAAAACAAAAATTTGGGTGTAAGAGAGGCGCTGTGTAGACAGCTGAGAGAACCAACAATTATTAAAAGAGATTGAATCTCAATATGTATAATACAATGTGTAATAAAATCAGATATATATCAGTATGTATAATAAAAAACAAACATAGAAAAGGATGAAATAAGCTATTTTAATAAAAAATAATTAAATAACAATAATAAGTTGTGGCCACAACTAAATAAAATGATGAAGAAAAATTAGCAACATAGATTTACAATTCACAATTCAATCGCTGTTAGTTTACTATGACTGTTCAGCGCTGTAATATCACATAGATAAGGCGCAATACTAGGTCTCCTGTAAGTAAATAAGATTAACTAGTAATTTCTCCGATAATGTCCATGTGTGACTTAAGACTAATAAGTTAGGGTATCCTTTGTGAATAAAATAGTCCCGTTGAAAGTGTATAGGCAGATTCCTATTGCGTGCACTGAGTTGAGCTCCGTGGGTTGCAGTGAGTGAAAGACAGGGCAATTTGCTGTTCTGCCGTACTTTGTTAAAGTGCAAGTGATATATAGTTCTTGATTAAGTGAACTGGTGAATACGTGAATTACTTTGAATTGGCTTCTTTGCAACAAAGTGACAAATTTTCTTATTTAAGAATATTGTATATCGATGTGATAGTTATGAAATGTTCAATGTGAATGTGAATCTTCAGCTGTGTGACAGGCTTATTAGCTGCGCTCCCCGGCCAGCCTGTGTGTGTTGATGCGTGGCGGAAGTACTCACAGCTGCTTCACTGTCTTGTAACAGCACTGAATCCTTTCTGGTTGCCGTTCGGCTGCTCCGATAAAAGAATGGACAATTGCCTCCTTGATCTTCCTGGATCCTCCTGGATCTTTTCCTGGGTGCTATCGATAGATGATGGGTAACAATGGAAAGTGTAAACAGACTCCACAGCTTCCTATCTACGCGTTTCAGCACTGTGAGTGCCTTTATCAAGAATGTTTTTGTGGAGTCAGAATGTTCCTTTTAAATGATTCTCATACCTGTATGTAAGACCCGTATGTTAGTAATGGGTCCTAGAGGTTCTTGGCTTTAGATATATTGTATCAGAGTGTGTTACACATTATCCAATACGCATTATAACACACTCCTTACAGGAGACCTAGTATTGCACCTTATCTATGTGATATTACAGCGCTGAACAGTCATAGTAAACTAACAGCGATTGAATTGTGAATTGTAAATCTATGTTGCTAATTTTTCTTCATCATTTTATTTAGTTGTGGCCACAACTTATTATTGTTATTTAATTATTTTTTATTAAAATAGCTTATTTCATCCTTTTCTATGTTTGTTTTTTATTATACATACTGATATATATCTGATTTTATTACACATTGTATTATACATATTGAGATTCAATCTCTTTTAATAATTGTTGGTTCTCTCAGCTGTCTACACAGCGCCTCTCTTACACCCAAATTTTAGAATATGTACTTTAATTACTTTACCTGCAAATTTATATTGCATTGCCTCGCCATTAACCCTTTCTTTTTAGTTTCTGAATTGTAAAGCTCTAACTCCCCCCACACATTTCCTTCTATGGCTGTATCTATATCTATTGTATTTTGGTAGAATGCAAAAGTGAATAAGGATTATCTGCTGGAGCATGCCTAGAAGCTGTGAACTCAGTTGAAATACAATGCCTGTGTCTAAACACTGATAAGGGGGGTGGCATTAGTTGCTCCAGACAGCTTAGCTATGTAATTCATTTTGCTTATTTTTGATTATTTTTTTTTTAAATACTTACCAGCAATTTGTAAACAATTGTTTTATGCAAACTATGTTAAATAAATTAGCCCTTTTAGGATATGCACAGACCTCAACCTGTTTTATGGCACTGTAACATTGATTGAAATAACTGTCGGCTAGATTACGAGTTTTGCGTTAAGGTAAAAAAGCAGCGTTAACAGGTCCTAACGCTGCTTTTTTACGCCCGCTGCTATTATGAGTCTTGCAGGTATATGTGTACCGCACATTTTTTTGGCCTTACCGCAAATCAACTTACGTAAATTTCGTAAAGGCTTTTTTCTATGGGACTTCCATAGCGCCGGAATTACGAGTTTGTCCTGGGAGGCCAAAAAGTAAGCGGTACAGCCTCTACCGCCAAGATTCCTAACGCATTTTAAAGTCAGTAGTTATGAGTTTTACGCTACAAAGCTGTAGCATAAAACTCATAACTACAGTGCTAAAAAGTACACCCATAACACCCATAAACTACCTATTAACCCCTAAACTGAGGCCCTCCCACATCGCAAACACTAAAAGAAAATTATTAACCCCTAATCTGCTGCTCCGGACATCACCGCCACTATACCTCGCAAACCCTAGTTAAATATTATTAACTCCTAATCTGCTGCCCCCAACATCGTCGCCAACTACATTATACTTATTAACCCCTAATCTTCCGCTCCGGACATCGCAGACACCTACATTACACCTATTAACCCTAATCTGCTGCCCCAACATCGCCGCCACCTACCTAATTTATTAACCCATAATCTGCCGTCCCCAACGTCGCTGCCACTATTCTAAATTTATTAACCCTTTAAACCTAAGTCTAACCCTAACACCCCCTAACTTAAATATAATTTAAATAAATCTAAATAAAATTCCTATCATTACCTAAATTATTCCTATTTAAAACTAAATACTTACCTATAAAATAACCTTAAGATAGCTACAATATAACTAACAGTTACATTGTAGCTAGCTTAGGTTTTATTTTTATTTTTCAGGCAAGTTTGTATTTATTTTAACTAGGTAGAATAGTTACTAAATAGTTATTAACTATTTACTAACTACCTAGCTAAAATAAATACAAATTTACCTGTAAAATAAAACCTAACCTAAGTTACACTAACACCTAACACTACACTACAATTAAATAACTTACCTAAATTAAATACAATTAAATAAATTAAATACAATTAGCTAAATTACAACCCCCCCACTAAATTACAGAAAATAAAAAACAAATTACAAGATATGTAAACTAATTACACCTAATCTAAGAGCCCTATCAAAATAAAAAAGCTTCCCCCAAAATAAAAAAAAACCCTAGCCTAAACTAAACTATCAATAGCCCTTAAAAGGGCCTTTTGTGGGGCATTGCCTCAAAGAAATCAGCTCTTTTACCTGAAAAAGAAATACAAACAACCCCCCCAACAGTAAAACCCACCACCCACACATCCAACCCCCAAATAAAAGCGTAACTAAAAAAACCTAAGCTCCCCATTGCCCTGAAAAGGGCATTTGGATGGGCATTGACCTTAAAAGGGCATTTAGCTCTATTGCTGCCCAAAGCCCTAACCTAAAAATAAAAGCCACCCAATACACCCTTAAAAAATTCTAACACTAACCCCCGAAGATTCACTTACCGGGAGAAGTCTTCATCCAAGCGACAAGATGTCCTCAACAAAGCCGGCAGAAGTGGTCCTCCAGACGGGCAGAAGTGGTCCTCCAGATGGGCAGAAGTCTTCATCCAGACTGCATCTTCTATCTTCATCCATCTGGCGTGGAGCGGCTCCATCTTCAAGACATCCGACGCAGAGCATCCTCTTCTTCCGACGACTACCCGACGAATGAAGGTTCCTTTAAGTGACGTCATCCAAGATGGTGTCCCTTAGATTCTGATTGGCTAATAGAATTCTATCAGCCAATCGGAATTAAGGTTTTTGTTTTGTTTTGTTTTGTGTTTGTTTTTTGCTTCTTATGAGTTTTGTTTAGGTATAGTAATAGAAAAGAATCCAAAAGTTTAAGGCTGAACATACAGGGAGGTTGAGTGTGTCAAATTTGGTCTTATTGAAAAGATAAAGTGAGGTCAAGGATCCCCTGTTGTGACAAGTTCCTCTCGAGAGTATATTCTAGGGCCGAAGCATTACAGAAGGTCAGTTTTGGAGGGACTTGATAAGCTCCCAGATGAGTAAATGGTCTCTACTTTCTAGAGTGCCCCCCTTATTGTTATAAATGTATAAGCTTTGTTTCAGGTACACACCCTGCGAGGTGAAAGGTAAGCCCGATTGAGAGGCGGCTTATAGTTTATGGTTTTATTTTATTATCCTTCCACAGTAAACACCATGCGAGATTAAACATAAGATGCAATTAAGGTCTATAAGGAATGTTACACCCTGCGAGGTGAAATGTAAGCCTTACTTGAAAGGCGTGTATTTTTATTTACTTTTGGATTTTCAATAGGATTGAACTTCAATGCTATTGGCTGATCCAATCAGCCAATAGGATTGAGCTTGCATTCTATTGGCTGTTCCAATCAGCCAATAGAATGCGAGCTCAATCATATTGGCTGATTGGATCAGCTAATAGGATTGAAGTTTAATCCTATTGGCTGATTGGATCAGCCATTAGGATTTTTTCAACCTTAATTCCGATTGGCTGAAAGAATTCTATCAGCCAATCGGAATTCAAGGGACGCCATCTTGGATGACGTCATTTAAAGAAACCTTCATTCGTCATTAGCCATCGAAAGAAGAGGATGCTCTGCGCTGGATGTCTTGAAGATGGAGCTGCTCCGCATCGGAAAGATGAAGATAGAAGATGCCGTCTGGATGAAGACTTCTGCCTGTCTGGAGGACCACTTCTGCCTGTCTGCAGGACCACTTCTTCCGGCTTCGTTGAGGACATCTTGCCGCTTGGATGAAGACTTCTCCTGGTATGTGAATCTTCGGGGGTTAGTGTTAGGATTTTTAAGGGCGTATTGGGTGGGTTTATTTTTTAGGTTAGGGCTTTGGGCTGCAATAGAGCTAAATGCCCTTTTAAGGGCAATGTCCATCCAAATGCCCTTTTCAAGGCAATGGGGAGCTTAGGTTTTTTTAGTTAAGCTTTTATTTGGGGGGTTGGTTGTATGGGTGGTGGGTTTTACTGTTGGGGGGGTTGTTTGTATTTTTTTTTACAGGTAAAAGAGCTGATTTCTTTGGGGCAATGCCCCGCAAAAGGCCCTTTTAAGGGCTATTGCTAGTTTAGTTTAGGCTTATTTTGGGTCGGCTTTTTTTTATTTTGATAGGGCTATTAGATTAGGTGTAATTAGTTTAAATATCTTGTAATTTGTTTTTTATTTTCTGTAATTTAGTGTGTTTTTTTTTGTGGTAATTTAGCTAATTTTATTTAATTTATTTAATTGTATTTAATGTAGGGAATTTATTTAATTGTAGTGTAGTGTTAGGTGTTAGTGTAACTTAGGTTAGGCTTTATTTTACAGGTAAATTTGTATTTATTTTAGCTAGGCAGTTATTAAATAGTTAATAACTATTTAGTAACTATTCTACCTAGTTAATATAAATACAAACTTGCCTGTAAATTAAAAATAAACCCTAAGCTAGCTACAATGTAATAATTATTTATATTGTAGCTAGCTTAGGGTTTATTTTATAGGTATGTATTTAGTTTTAAATAGGAATAATTTAGGTAATGATAGGAATTTTATTTAGATTTATTTAAATTATATTTTAGTTAGGGGGTGTTAGGGTTAGACTTAGATTTAGGGGTTAATACATATAATATAGTGGCAGCGACGTTGTGGGCGGCAGATTAGGGGTTAATAAGTCTAGGTAGGTTGCGGCGACATTGGGGGCGGGAGATTAAGGGTTAATAAATATAATGTAGGTGTTGGCGATGTTAGGGGTAGCAGATTAGAGGTTAATAAGTATAATGTAGGTGGCGGCGATGTCTGGAGCAGCAGATTAGTGGTTAATGTAGGTGTCGGCGATGTCGGGGGCGGCAGATTAGGGGTTAATAAGTGTAAGATTAGGGGTGTTTAGGCTCGGGGTTCATGTTAGGGTGTTAGGTGTAAACATAAAATGTGTTTTCCCATATGAATCAATGGGGCTGCGTTACTGAGCTTTATGCTGCTTTTTTGCAGGTGTTAGACATTTTCTCAGCCGGCTCTCCCCATTGATGTCTATGGGGAAATTGTGCACGAGCACGTATAACCAGCTCACCGCTCACTTAAGCAGCGCTGGTATTGGAGTGCAGTGTGGAGCACAATTTTGCTCTACGCTCACTTCTTGCCTGATAACGCCGGGTTGATAAAACCCCGTAATACCAGCCCTTTAGGTAAGTGAGCGGTGAGAATAACGTGCAAGTTAGCAACGCACAGCTCATAACGCAAAACTTGTAATCTAGCCGTGTGTTAGTCTAGTGATTCTGATGCCAAAATAACAGAATAATGCAGTAAGTATTAATATCTATTTTCTAGGCTTAAAGGTGTATATTTTAATGAGTGTATAGTAGATTGGAGAATTGGGCAAATGATCTAAATTTCAACATCATAAAGTGCAAAATGATGCATTTAAACAAATAAATAAATCCAAAGATTAATTAAACGCACAACTGACTTTACTAACTGTTATAAAAGAGGACTGGAACTTGGGAATTATTATTTCAGATAATTTAAAATTTGGTAAACAATGTAGTACTGCAGTGAGTAAGGCCGGTAGAATGCTTGGTTGTATAGGTAGAGATATTTGCAGCAGGAATAGTAAGGTTCTTTACAGATCACTAGTTAGTCCTCATCTAGTGCCTTTATTGTATTGAGTGTAGCTCTGTAGCTGTATCTACAGAAGGATATTAATAAACTTCATCTGTTTGAAGGACGGTTACTAAATGGTACATGGTCTAAAAATAAAACTAACAAATAAAGGATCAATGACCTAAATATTTATAGCTTAGAGGAAGGAGGGGAAAAATGTAATATGATATAAACATTCAAGTATATTAATACTTAATAAAGTATATTTTTTTTTAGTAAAAAAGCAACACCAGAACAAGGGGTGTGAAGCTGAAGGGTAGCAGGTTCAGGAGTAATTATCAGTAGCCCTTCTTCATAGAAAGGGTGATTGGTTAATGAAATACACTTCCATTAGCGGTTGGTAAAGACAAACACTGTGGCAGACTTACTAGGCCACTCCCACCGTCTACACGTCACTAACCCACAGCTGTTCGTTTTTGCCGGCTGAAGTGTTTTGAGCAGCTGGGAGTTGCTTGTGGCGCATATTTGTGTAAATTGTTTTATTTTATTTTATTGACTTTTGTTTATGGGATTTTCTTGAATCAGCTCCACGCATTGGATGTGCCTAGCATGGACTACAAGACTTCTGTACGTTGGAGACAGCCCTGGGACACTGCGGTAGAGCCGTGAGATTCTTTTATGTACCCATATGTGCTTTTATCATACCTCATATCTGTTTGAGGTTTTGATGTGTGAGTGTGCATTTGTTGTTTTTAAATTCCTGTGAGCTTTACACCTACTACGCTTAGAGGAGTGTGCGCCTCTGTACCCCTCCCCCTTTTTTGTCTCTATCCAGTTTGATCAGGTTTTCCAGGACCGTGTATCTAAGGGGCAGCAACTACTCTACTTATACGGATTCTTAAAGGGACATTATATTGGGAAGACCCACACCCAAAATCCCTCACACCTAACCTTTATCATATGTTTGTTTTTTATGTATTATATGTATAATAGTGCTGTATAGGGCGCTTTGTTTTGTGTGCATTTATGTATCCTACCTACTAATTACCCTTATACTTTATAGAAGATATTGGCAGACTTGATGGGCCTATGGTTCCTATCTACAGTGAAAATCTATGTTTCTATTAGGTTAGTGATATTAACATCATGGACTCACCCACAGTTGTAGCATTCTGCGCATCTATCAGGAGATCACCCGCCATGCTACCATTACTTCGTATTTCATCTATGACAGTCTGCTGCAACACCTCTTGAGTAGGGGCAACGGTTTCATTTGCGAAAGCAGCTCCAATATCAGACTCAACACTACCTGACCTGTGGGGAAGAAATATAACAACCAATCAAACACCGATTTCCTGTCTGTGACCAACTCCCAAGATGCCTGATAGATATTTTATTACTTTATTACATTTTGGCCACTGAGTCTCCCGTATCGGCAAGTGAGGTCTGATTCCACTTTTTGTTGGTTTTAACATCAAGATACAATTCTTGTTAAAAAAAGGGGAAAAAAACTCCCTGAAAATAGTTTACATATTTAACTAGCACTCTTTCATATACAATTTGGAAACATATCTCTCACATTGCCTCATATTCCTCAAATTCAGATTTGTATAGCAAAAACATATCTTTAATAACTATACAACTTAGATTGCATTGTAACTCTTTAAAATCTTTCCCTTTCCATTGTCCAGTGTTAAACTGGACAGTCCAGTATTTTAACTATCTTGTAAAACACATACAAAGAACTGGTCACTTAAGTATATCCAGTTTGTTTAGGTCCCATGAACAGCTGGTAAAGATTTAACATCTGTCCGTCTGTGATAGTTTCATAAAGTATTAAATTACTACTTCTCTGTAGGTTATTGCCATGCAAGATGGGCAAAAAATTTTCTTTGTGTGGTAATTGTTAGGAATTATTGTTAGCGTAAGTAGCGCCATCTTGTTCTTGGGCGCCATTTTGTCTTTTGCATCCATCTTGTAATGATTAATCTTTATTATAATGGGTTATTCTGCAGTGAGAAATATATGTTTGTCATTTTACTCTGCAAAGCTAGCTAACCTTGTAAATGTCCCTGGCACTAGGCCCGGAGGGTACTATCTCTATAAGATGTTCAAACGACCTTGTTGTTCTCCCAGATGCACTGCTTATTATAACTATAGAATATTGTTTAGAGCTAGTGACTTTCCAGAATAACACTGTGTATAACTGTGTAAAATGACGCGGCCATAACGTGTCATCAAGTTAACCCTGTACACTGTAATTGGTGCCTATAAGACATGTTGTGTGTCTTTCAATAAACAGAATGGTTTTAGATTATTGCTGCATGGTCTGAGTCTGTTCTAAGGATATCCTTATCAGGTAATCTACATCTGCTCCAGGTGATACAGTGGGCCCGAGGCTTAGGCCTGACCTGACACTCCCCCCATGAAACTAACACCTAACAGTAATGGTAGTCACCAGGGTTGAAATCACTGCTCTCTGTTACTAGTAACCAAGAAGTGCCAAACTACTGATCTGTGTGTCAAGGTCAGATTACTACTCTGTTATCTGTGTGTCAAGGTCAGATTACTACTCTGTGTGTGTTACCAGCAGCCAAGGGGGTAAACTCATTATTTTGTGTGTGTTGCTGGCAGCTAATGGTGAGGGGGTAAAGGGACTGCTTTGTTTGTATTACTAGTAACAAGGGAATCCTGCTTTTATTGCTATTGTCAGCCAAGGGGATTTGATCACTGTTTGTCTGTCTATCTATCTATCTATCTATCTATCTCTCTCTCTCTATCTCTCTCTCTATCTATTATCTATCTATATCTATCATATGTCTGTCTCCCTATCTTCTGTCTCTACATGACAGAACTTTAGATGGTGTTTGGGTGGGTTTTAGGATAGTTTCTTAAGTATAGTTTTGGGGGGCTATTACGTTTCCTCACCTACCTCACTTCCCAGTTACTCATAAGTAGTCCAGTGTTTTTGTGGAGGAACCAGTAACCCTACCATACACACTGTATGCACTTTCTAACATTTTTATATTCTTTCTCATGCACATTTCAGATAATATACCTTATGAGATGTGACAAGAACTAGGAGATACTTTCCAGTAGATAGAATATTGTAATAATATAACGTGATATTTTTAAAACTCACCTGAAGATGATCACAAACACCCTTCTACACGCAGGATAGAGCCGAATTATAATAACTTGCAGCTGCAAGAGATAAAGGACGCATGTAAGTGTCTGTGCTTGCAGTATATATATATATATATATATATATATATATATATATATATAGTGACATTAAATACAATTTATTCATTTGTTGTATCCAGAAGATGTTAAAGCTTTTTTAATGGATGTTCCTATCCTGAATAACTTTCTTCTATGCTTATAGAAGTGTAACCCTGTCCACCAATAGAGATGAGGGAGCTGTACTTATTAGGCGTAAGGGATGAGTTATGCACAAACGTGGCTATGGCTCGTGAAACGCGTAAGGATGTTTTTGTGCTGTTGTGATTGCCAGCGTTTTAAACTATTTAATAAAAGTGATGTTTTATATTTTTTATTTAAGTGTATTAGATTATTTGGAATTGCTGTCCAGTGTAATTGAAGCACACAAGGTATTGTTCCCTAATATGCAGCAGGAAATAGCTTTTTATTAGCACTGCGGTCACATAATAAGGATAGAGATTCATGACAACATAATGGCAGAGTAGCTGGTGAAGGGGCTGAACATTTTATAACCACACTGCAGTTTTTTAACCCAAGACAACAGTACAGCAATGAGGCTGCTGACAGCGTCAGCTGGAATATCTGAACGGAGGAACTGCAGTAATGTTGATAAGATACCAGCTGTGAGCTCTGGGATCCTGCAGTGATCACATGAAACAACACTTTGGGATGGATTTGTGATGAAGTGACCAGTTAGGTCTAAGCTTGCATAGCCGTGCACTGTTCAGTAGTAGGGTTGGTATGGCTAGAAGGTAATGAAGCATGAGAATATATCCCTTTATGTTTGTTTATATGCAGTGCAACAGTAGGGTTGGTATGGCTAGAAGGTAATGAAGCATAAGAACATATCCCCTTATGTTTGTTTATATGCAGTACAACAGTAGGGTTGGTATGGCTAGAAGGTAATGAAGCATGAGCATATATCCACTCATGTTTGTTTATATGCAGTGCAACAGTAGGGTTGGTATGGCTAGAAGGTAATGAAGCATGAGAACGTATCCCCTTATGTTTGTTTATATGCAGTGCAACAGTAGGGTTGGTATGGCTAGAAGGTAATAAAGCATGAGAACGTATCCCCTTATGTTTGTTTATATGCAGTGCAATGGTAGGGTTGGTATGGCTAGAAGGTAATGAAGCATGAGAACATATTCCCTTATGTTTGTTTATATGCAGTGCAATGATAGGGTTGGTATGGCTAGAAGGTAATGAAGCATGAGAACGTATTCCCTTATGTTTGTTTATATGTAGTGCAATGGTAGGGTTGGTATGGCTAGAAGGTAAGGAAGCGTGAGAACATATTCCCTTATGTTTGTTTATATGCAGTGCAACGGTAGGGTTGGTATGGCTAGAAGGTAATGAAGCATGAGAATGTATTCCCTTATGTTTATTTATATGCAGTGCAATGATAGGGTTGGTATGGCTAGAAGGTAATGAAGCATGAGAACGTATTCCCTTATGTTTGTTTATATGCAGTGCAACAGTAGGGTTGGTATTGCTAGAAGGTAAGGAAGCATGAGAACGTATTCCCTTATGTTTGTTTATATGCAGTGCAACGGTAGGGTTGGCATGGCTAGAAGGTAATGAAGCATGAGAACATATCCCCTTATGTTTGTTTATATGCAGTGCAACAGTAGGGTTGGTATGGCTAGAAGGTAATGAAGCATGAGAACATATTCCCTTATGTTTGTTTATATGCAGTGCAACGGTAGGGTTGGTATGGCTAGAAGGTAATGAAGCATGAGAACATATTCCCTTATGTTTGTTTATATATATATATATATATAGTGACATTAAATACAATTTATTCATTTGTTGTATCCAGAAGATGTTAAAGCTTTTTTAATGGATGTTCCTATCCTGAATAACTTTCTTCTATGCTTATAGAAGTGTAACCCTGTCCACCAATAGAGATGAGGGAGCTGTACTTATTAGGCGTAAGGGATGAGTTATGCACAAACGTGGCTATGGCTCGTGAAACGCATAAGGATGTTTTTGTGCTGTTGTGATTGCCAGCGTTTTAAACTATTTAATAAAAGTGATGTTTTATATTTTTTATTTAAGTGTATTAGATTATTTGGAATTGCTGTCCAGTGTAATTGAAGCACACAAGGTATTGTTCCCTAATATGCAGCAGGAAATAGCTTTTTATTAGCACTGCGGTCACATAATAAGGATAGAGATTCATGACAACATAATGGCAGAGTAGCTGGTGAAGGGGCTGAACATTTTATAACCACACTGCAGTTTTTTAACCCAAGACAACAGTACAGCAATGAGGCTGCTGACAGCGTCAGCTGGAATATCTGAACGGAGGAACTGCAGTAATGTTGATAAGATACCAGCTGTGAGCTCTGGGATCCTGCAGTGATCACATGAAACAACACTTTGGGATGGATTTGTGATGAAGTGACCAGTTAGGTCTAAGCTTGCATAGCCGTGCACTGTTCAGTAGTAGGGTTGGTATGGCTAGAAGGTAATGAAGCATGAGAATATATCCCTTTATGTTTGTTTATATGCAGTGCAACAGTAGGGTTGGTATGGCTAGAAGGTAATGAAGCATAAGAACATATCCCCTTATGTTTGTTTATATGCAGTACAACAGTAGGGTTGGTATGGCTAGAAGGTAATGAAGCATGAGAATATATCCACTCATGTTTGTTTATATGCAGTGCAACAGTAGGGTTGGTATGGCTAGAAGGTAATGAAGCATGAGAACGTATCCCCTTATGTTTGTTTATATGCAGTGCAACAGTAGGGTTGGTATGGCTAGAAGGTAATAAAGCATGAGAACGTATCCCCTTATGTTTGTTTATATGCAGTGCAATGGTAGGGTTGGTATGGCTAGAAGGTAATGAAGCATGAGAACATATTCCCTTATGTTTGTTTATATGCAGTGCAATGATAGGGTTGGTATGGCTAGAAGGTAATGAAGCATGAGAACGTATTCCCTTATGTTTGTTTATATGTAGTGCAATGGTAGGGTTGGTATGGCTAGAAGGTAAGGAAGCGTGAGAACATATTCCCTTATGTTTGTTTATATGCAGTGCAACGGTAGGGTTGGTATGGCTAGAAGGTAATGAAGCATGAGAATGTATTCCCTTATGTTTATTTATATGCAGTGCAATGATAGGGTTGGTATGGCTAGAAGGTAATGAAGCATGAGAACGTATTCCCTTATGTTTGTTTATATGCAGTGCAACAGTAGGGTTGGTATTGCTAGAAGGTAAGGAAGCATGAGAACGTATTCCCTTATGTTTGTTTATATGCAGTGCAACGGTAGGGTTGGCATGGCTAGAAGGTAATGAAGCATGAGAACATATCCCCTTATGTTTGTTTATATGCAGTGCAACAGTAGGGTTGGTATGGCTAGAAGGTAATGAAGCATGAGAACATATTCCCTTATGTTTGTTTATATGCAGTGCAACGGTAGGGTTGGTATGGCTAGAAGGTAATGAAGCATGAGAACATATTCCCTTATGTTTGTTTATATGCAGTGCAACGGTAGGGTTGGTATCGCTAGAAGGTAATATAGCATGAGAACATATTCCCTTATGTTTGTTTATATGCAGTGCAATGGTAGGGTTGGTATGGCTAGAAGGTAATGAAGCATGAGAACATATTCCCTTATGTTTGTTTATATGCAGTGCAATGATATGGTTGGTATGGCTAGAAGGTAATGAAGCATGAAAACATATTCCCTTATGTTTGTTTATATGCAGTGCAACGGTAGGGTTGGTATGGCTAGAAGGTAATGAAGCATGAGAACATATTCCCTTATGTTTGTTTATATGCAGTGCAATGGTAGGGTTGGTATGGCTAGAAGGTAATGAAGCATGAGAACATATTCCCTTATGTTTGTTTATATGCAGTGCAATGGTAGGGTTGGTATGGCTAGAAGGTAATGAAGCATGAGAACATATTCCCTTATGTTTGTTTATATGCAGTGCAATGGTAGGGTTGGTATGGCTAGAAGGTAATGAAGCATGAGAACATATTCCATTATGTTTGTTTATATGCAGTGCAATGGTAGGGTTGGTATGGCTAGAAGGTAATGAAGCATGAGAACATATTCCCTTATGTTTGTTTATATGCAGTGCAATGGTAGGGTTGGTATGGCTAGAAGGTAATGAAGCATGAGAACATATTCCCTTATGTTTGTTTATATGCAGTGCAATGGTAGGGTTGGTATGGCTAGAAGGTAATGAAGCATGAGAACATATTCCCTTATGTTTGTTTATATGCAGTGCAATGATAGGGTTGGTATGGCTAGAAGGTAATGAAGCATGAGAACATATTCCCTTATGTTTGTTTATATGCAGTGCAACGGTAGGGTTGGTATGGCTAGAAGGTAATGAAGCATGAGAACATATTCCCTTATGTTTGTTTATATGCAGTGCAACGGTAGGGTTGGTATGGCTAGAAGGTAATGAAGCATGAGAACATATCCCCTTATGTTTGTTTATATGCAGTGCAATGGTAGGGTTGGTATGGCTAGAAGGTAATGAAGCATGAGAACATATTCCCTTATGTTTGTTTATATGCAGTGCAACGGTAGGGTTGGTATGGCTAGAAGGTAATGAAGCATGAGAACATATTCCCTTATGTTTGTTTATATGCAGTGCAATGGTAGGGTTGGTATGGCTAGAAGGTAAGGAAGCATGAGAACATATTCCCTTATGTTTGTTTATATGCAGTGCAATGGTAGGGTTGGTATAGCTAGTTGGTAAGGAAGCATGAGAACATATTCCCTTATGTTTGTTTATATGCAGTGCAATGGTAGGGTTGGTATAGCTAGATGGTAAGGAAGCATGAGAACATATTCCCTTATGTTTGTTTATATGCAGTGCAACAGTAGGGTTGGTATGGCTAGAAGGTAATGAAGCATGAGAACATATTCCCTTATGTTTGTTTATATGCAGTGCAACGGTAGGGTTGGTATAGCTAAAAGGTAATGAAGCATGAGAACATATCCCCTTATGTTTGTTTATATGCAGTGCAACAGTAGGGTTGGTATGGCTAGAAGGTAATGAAGCATGAGAACATATTCCCTTATGTTTGTTTATATGCAGTGCAACGGTAGGGTTGGTATAGCTAAAAGGTAATGAAGCATGAGAACGTATTCCCTTATGTTTGTTTATATGCAGTGCAACGGTAGGGTTGGTATGGCTAGAAGGTAATGAAGCATGAGAACATATTCCCTTATGTTTGTTTATATGCAGTGCAATGGTAGGGTTGGTATGGCTAGAAGGTAAGGAAGCATGAGAACGTATTCCCTTATGTTTGTTTATATGCAGTGCAACGGTAGGGTTGGTATGGCTAGAAGGTAAGGAAGCATGAGAACGTATTCCCTTATGTTTGTTTATATGCAGTGCAATGGTAGGGTTGGTATGGCTAGAAGGTAAGGAAGCATGAGAACGTATTCCCTTATGTTGGTTTATATGCAGTGCAACGGTAGGGTTGGTATGGCTAGAAGGTAATGAAGCATGAGAACGTATTCCCTTATGTTTGTTTATATGCAGTGCAACAGTAGGGTTGGTATAGCTAGAAGGTAATGAAGCATGAGAACATATTCCCTTATGTTTGTTTATATGCAGTGCAACGGTAGGGTTGGTATAGCTAGAAGGTAATGAAACATGAGAACATATTCCCTTATGTTTGTTTATATGCAGTGCAATGGTAGGGTTGGTATGGCTAGAAGGTAATGAAGCATGAGAACATATTCCCTTATGTTTGTTTATATGCAGTGCAATGATAGGGTTGGTATGGCTAGAAGGTAATGAAGCATGAGAACGTATTCCCTTATGTTTGTTTATATGTAGTGCAATGGTAGGGTTGGTATGGCTAGAAGGTAAGGAAGCGTGAGAACATATTCCCTTATGTTTGTTTATATGCAGTGCAATGATAGGGTTGGTATGGCTAGAAGGTAATGAAGCATGAGAACGTATTCCCTTATGTTTGTTTATATGCAGTGCAATGATAGGGTTGGTATGGCTAGAAGGTAATGAAGCATGAGAACGTATTCCCTTATATTTGTTTATATGTAGTGCAATGGTAGGGTTGGTATGGCTAGAAGGTAAGGAAGCGTGAGAACATATTCCCTTATGTTTGTTTATATGCAGTGCAACGGTAGGGTTGGTATGGCTAGAAGGTAATGAAGCATGAGAATGTATTCCCTTATGTTTATTTATATGCAGTGCAATGATAGGGTTGGTATGGCTAGAAGGTAATGAAGCATGAGAACGTATTCCCTTATGTTTGTTTATATGCAGTGCAACAGTAGGGTTGGTATTGCTAGAAGGTAAGGAAGCATGAGAACGTATTCCCTTATGTTTGTTTATATGCAGTGCAACGGTAGGGTTGGCATGGCTAGAAGGTAATGAAGCATGAGAACATATCCCCTTATGTTTGTTTATATGCAGTGCAACAGTAGGGTTGGTATGGCTAGAAGGTAATGAAGCATGAGAACATATTCCCTTATGTTTGTTTATATGCAGTGCAACGGTAGGGTTGGTATGGCTAGAAGGTAATGAAGCATGAGAACATATTCCCTTATGTTTGTTTATATGCAGTGCAACGGTAGGGTTGGTATCGCTAGAAGGTAATATAGCATGAGAACATATTCCCTTATGTTTGTTTATATGCAGTGCAATGGTAGGGTTGGTATGGCTAGAAGGTAATGAAGCATGAGAACATATTCCCTTATGTTTGTTTATATGCAGTGCAATGATATGGTTGGTATGGCTAGAAGGTAATGAAGCATGAAAACATATTCCCTTATGTTTGTTTATATGCAGTGCAACGGTAGGGTTGGTATGGCTAGAAGGTAATGAAGCATGAGAACATATTCCCTTATGTTTGTTTATATGCAGTGCAATGGTAGGGTTGGTATGGCTAGAAGGTAATGAAGCATGAGAACATATTCCCTTATGTTTGTTTATATGCAGTGCAATGGTAGGGTTGGTATGGCTAGAAGGTAATGAAGCATGAGAACATATTCCCTTATGTTTGTTTATATGCAGTGCAATGGTAGGGTTGGTATGGCTAGAAGGTAATGAAGCATGAGAACATATTCCATTATGTTTGTTTATATGCAGTGCAATGGTAGGGTTGGTATGGCTAGAAGGTAATGAAGCATGAGAACATATTCCCTTATGTTTGTTTATATGCAGTGCAATGGTAGGGTTGGTATGGCTAGAAGGTAATGAAGCATGAGAACATATTCCCTTATGTTTGTTTATATGCAGTGCAATGGTAGGGTTGGTATGGCTAGAAGGTAATGAAGCATGAGAACATATTCCCTTATGTTTGTTTATATGCAGTGCAATGATAGGGTTGGTATGGCTAGAAGGTAATGAAGCATGAGAACATATTCCCTTATGTTTGTTTATATGCAGTGCAACGGTAGGGTTGGTATGGCTAGAAGGTAATGAAGCATGAGAACATATTCCCTTATATTTGTTTATATGCAGTGCAACGGTAGGGTTGGTATGGCTAGAAGGTAATGAAGCATGAGAACATATCCCCTTATGTTTGTTTATATGCAGTGCAATGGTAGGGTTGGTATGGCTAGAAGGTAATGAAGCATGAGAACATATTCCCTTATGTTTGTTTATATGCAGTGCAACAGTAGGGTTGGTATGGCTAGAAGGTAAGGAAGCATGAGAACATATTCCCTTATGTTTGTTTATATGCAGTGCAACGGTAGGGTTGGTATGGCTAGAAGGTAATGAAGCATGAGAACATATTCCCTTATGTTTGTTTATATGCAGTGCAATGGTAGGGTTGGTATGGCTAGAAGGTAAGGAAGCATGAGAACATATTCCCTTATGTTTGTTTATATGCAGTGCAATGGTAGGGTTGGTATAGCTAGTTGGTAAGGAAGCATGAGAACATATTCCCTTATGTTTGTTTATATGCAGTGCAATGGTAGGGTTGGTATAGCTAGATGGTAAGGAAGCATGAGAACATATTCCCTTATGTTTGTTTATATGCAGTGCAACAGTAGGGTTGGTATGGCTAGAAGGTAATGAAGCATGAGAACATATTCCCTTATGTTTGTTTATATGCAGTGCAACGGTAGGGTTGGTATAGCTAAAAGGTAATGAAGCATGAGAACATATCCCCTTATGTTTGTTTATATGCAGTGCAACAGTAGGGTTGGTATGGCTAGAAGGTAATGAAGCATGAGAACATATTCCCTTATGTTTGTTTATATGCAGTGCAACGGTAGGGTTGGTATAGCTAAAAGGTAATGAAGCATGAGAACGTATTCCCTTATGTTTGTTTATATGCAGTGCAACGGTAGGGTTGGTATGGCTAGAAGGTAATGAAGCATGAGAACATATTCCCTTATGTTTGTTTATATGCAGTGCAATGGTAGGGTTGGTATGGCTAGAAGGTAAGGAAGCATGAGAACGTATTCCCTTATGTTTGTTTATATGCAGTGCAACGGTAGGGTTGGTATGGCTAGAAGGTAAGGAAGCATGAGAACGTATTCCCTTATGTTTGTTTATATGCAGTGCAATGGTAGGGTTGGTATGGCTAGAAGGTAAGGAAGCATGAGAACGTATTCCCTTATGTTGGTTTATATGCAGTGCAACGGTAGGGTTGGTATGGCTAGAAGGTAATGAAGCATGAGAACGTATTCCCTTATGTTTGTTTATATGCAGTGCAACAGTAGGGTTGGTATAGCTAGAAGGTAATGAAGCATGAGAACATATTCCCTTATGTTTGTTTATATGCAGTGCAACGGTAGGGTTGGTATAGCTAGAAGGTAATGAAACATGAGAACATATTCCCTTATGTTTGTTTATATGCAGTGCAATGGTAGGGTTGGTATGGCTAGAAGGTAATGAAGCATGAGAACATATTCCCTTATGTTTGTTTATATGCAGTGCAACAGTAGGGTTGGTATGGTTAGAAGGTAATGAAACATGAGAACGTATTCCCTTATGTTTGTTTATAAGCAGTGCAACGGTAGGGTTGGTATGACTAGAAGGTAATGAAGCATGAGAACATATCCCCGTATGTTTGTTTATATGCAGTGCAACGGTAGGGTTGGTATGGCTAGAAGGTAATGAAGCATGAGACCATATCCCCTTATGTTTGTTTATATGCAGTGCAACGGTAGGGTTGGTATGGCTAGAAGGTTATGAAGCATGAGAACATATCCCCGTATGTTTGTTTATATGCAGTGCAACGGTAGGGTTGGTATGGCTAGAAGGTTATGAAGCATGAGAACATATTCCCTTATGTTTGTTTATATGCAGTGCAACAGTAGGGTTGGTATGGCTAGAAGGTAATGAAGCATGAGAACCAATCCCCTTATGTTTGTTTATATGCAGTGCAACGGTAGGGTTGGTATAGCTAGAAGTTAATGAAGCATGAGAACATATTCCCTTATGTTTGTTTATATGCAGTGCAACGGTAGGGTTGGTATGGCTAGAAGGTAATGAAGCATGAGAACGTATTCCCTTATGTTTGTTTATATGCAGTGCAACGGTAGGGTTGGTATGGTTAGAAGGTAATGAAGCATGAGAACGTATTCCCTTATGTTTGTTTATATGCAGTGCAACGGTAGGGTTGGTATAGCTAGAAGGTAATGAAACATGAGAACATATTCCCTTATGTTTGTTTATATGCAGTGCAATGGTAGGGTTGGTATGGCTAGAAGGTAAGGAAGTATGAGAACATATCCCCTCATGTTTGTTTATATGCAGTGCAATGGTAGGGTTGGTATGGCTAGAAGGTAAGGAAGCATAAGAACATATTCCCTTATGTTTGTTTATATGCAGTGCAACGGTAGGGTTGGTATGGCTAGAAGGTAATGAAGCATGAGAACCAATCCCCTTATGTTTGTTTATATGCAGTGCAATGGAAGGGTTGGTATGGCTAGAAGGTAAGGAAGCATGAGAACGTATTCCCTTATGTTTGTTTATATGCAGTGCAACGGTAGGGTTGGTATCGCTAGAAGGTAAGGAAGCATGAGAGCATATTCCCTTATGTTTGTTTATATGCAGTGCAACAGTACGGTTGGTATGGTTAGAAGGTAATGAAGCATGAGAACATATTCCCTTATGTTTGTTTATATGCAGTGGAACCATAGGGTTGGTATGGCTAGAAGGTAATGAAGCATGAGAACGTATTCCCTTCTGTTTGTTTATATGCAGTGCAACTGTAGGGTTGGTATGGCTAGAAGGTAATGAAGCATGAGAACATATTCCCTTATGTTTGTTTATATGCAGTGCAATGGTAGGGTTGGTATGGCTAGAAGGTAATGAAGCATGAGAATGTATTTCCTTATGTTTGTTTATATGCAGTGCAATGGTAGGGTTGGTATGGCTAGAAGGTAATGAAGCATGAGAACATATCCCCGTATGTTTGTTTATATGCAGTGCAACGGTAGGGTTGGTATGGCTAGAAGGTTATGAAGCATGAGAACATATTCCCTTATGTTTGTTTATATGCAGTGCAACAGTAGGGTTGGTATGGCTAGAAGGTAATGAAGCATGAGAACCAATCCCCTTATGTTTGTTTATATGCAGTGCAACGGTAGGGTTGGTATAGCTAGAAGTTAATGAAGCATGAGAACATATTCCCTTATGTTTGTTTATATGCAGTGCAACGGTAGGGTTGGTATGGCTAGAAGGTAATGAAGCATGAGAACGTATTCCCTTATGTTTGTTTATATGCAGTGCAACGGTAGGGTTGGTATGGTTAGAAGGTAATGAAGCATGAGAACGTATTCCCTTATGTTTGTTTATATGCAGTGCAACGGTAGGGTTGGTATAGCTAGAAGGTAATGAAGCATGAGAACATATTCCCTTATGTTTGTTTATATGCAGTGCAACGGTAGGGTTGGTATAGCTAGAAGGTAATGAAACATGAGAACATATTCCCTTATGTTTGTTTATATGCAGTGCAATGGTAGGGTTGGTATGGCTAGAAGGTAAGGAAGTATGAGAACATATCCCCTCATGTTTGTTTATATGCAGTGCAATGGTAGGGTTGGTATGGCTAGAAGGTAAGGAAGCATAAGAACATATTCCCTTATGTTTGTTTATATGCAGTGCAACGGTAGGGTTGGTATGGCTAGAAGGTAATGAAGCATGAGAACCAATCCCCTTATGTTTGTTTATATGCAGTGCAATGGAAGGGTTGGTATGGCTAGAAGGTAAGGAAGCATGAGAACGTATTCCCTTATGTTTGTTTATATGCAGTGCAACGGTAGGGTTGGTATAGCTAGAAGGTAAGGAAGCATGAGAGCATATTCCCTTATGTTTGTTTATATGCAGTGCAACAGTACGGTTGGTATGGTTAGAAGGTAATGAAGCATGAGAACATATTCCCTTATGTTTGTTTATATGCAGTGCAACGGTAGGGTTGGTATGGCTAGAAGGTAATGAAGCATGAGAACGTATTCCCTTATGTTTGTTTATATGCAGTGGAACCATAGGGTTGGTATGGCTAGAAGGTAATGAAGCATGAGAACGTATTCCCTTCTGTTTGTTTATATGCAGTGCAACTGTAGGGTTGGTATGGCTAGAAGGTAATGAAGCATGAGAACGTATTCCCTTATGTTTGTTTATATGCAGTGCAATGGTAGGGTTGGTACGGCTAGAAGGTAATGAAGCATGAGAACATATTCCCTTATGTTTGTTTATATGCAGTGCAACAGTAGGATTGGTATGGCTAGAAGGTAATGAAGCATGAGAATGTATTTCCTTATGTTTGTTTATATGCAGTGCAATGGTAGGGTTGGTATGGCTAGAAGGTAATGAAGCATGAGAACATATCCCCTTATGTTTGTTTATATGCAGTGGAATGGTAGGGTTGGTATGGCTAGAAGGTAATGAAGCATGAGAACATATTCCCTTATGTTTGTTTATATGCAGTGCAACGGTAGGGTTGGTATGGCTAGAAGGTAATGAAGCATGAGAACATATCCCCTTATGTTTGTTTATATGCAGTGTAACGGTAGGGTTGGTATGGCTAGAAGGTAAGGAAGCGTGAGAACATATCCCCTTATGTTTGTTTATATGCGGTATAGAACATATCCCCTTATGTTTGTTTATATGCAGTGCAACGGTAGGGTAACAGTAGCGTTGGTATGGCTAGAAGGTAAGGAAGCATGAGAACGTATTCCCTTATGTTTGTTTATATGCAGTGCAACGGTAGCGTTGGTATGGCTAGAAGGTAATGAAGCATGAGAACATATTCCCTTATGTTTGTTTATATGCAGTTCAACGGTAGGGTTGGTATGGTTAGAAGGTAATGAAGCATGAGAACATATCCCCTTATGTTTGTTTATATGCAGTGCAACAGTAGGGTTGGTATGGCTAGAAGGTAAGGAAGCATGAGAACATATTCCCTTATGTTTGTTTATGTGCAGTGCAATGGTAGGGTTGGTATGGCTAGAAGGTAATGAAGCATGAGAACATATTCTCTTATGTTTGTTTATATGCAGTGCAGCAGTAGGGTTGGTATGGCTAGAAGGTAATGAAGCATGAGAACATATTCCCTTATGTTTGTTTATATGCAGTGCAACGGTAGGGTTGATATGGCTAGAAGGTAATGAAGCATGAGAACATATTCCCTTATGTTTGTTTATATGCAGTGCAACGGTTGGGTTGGTATGGCTAGAAGGTAAGGAAGCATGAGAACGTATTCCCTTATGTTTGTTTAAATGCAGTGCAATGGTAGGGTTGGTATGGCTAGAAGGTAAGGAAGCATGAGAACATATTCCCTTATGTTTGTTTATATGCAGTGGAACCATAGGGTTGGTATGGCTAGAAGGTATTGAAGCATGAGAACATATTCCCTTATGTTTGTTTATATGCAGTGCAATGGTAGGGTTGGTATGGCTAGAAGGTAATGAAGCATGAGAACATATTCCCTTATGTTTGTTTATATGCAGTGGAACCATAGGGTTGGTATGGCTAGAAGGTAATGAAGCATGAGAACGTATTCCCTTATGTTTGTTTATATGCAGTGCAACGGTAGGGTTGGTATGGCTAGAAGGTAAGGAAGCGTGATAACATATCCCCTTATGTTTGTTTATATGCAGTGCAACTGTAGGGTTGGTATGACTAGAAGGTAAGGAAGCATGAGAACGTATTCCCTAACGTATTCCCTTATGTTAGTTTATATGCAGTGCAATGATAGGGTTGGTATGGCTAGAAGGTAATGAAGCATGAGAACATATTCCCTTATGTTTGTTTATATGCAATGCATCGGTAGGTTTGGTATGGCTAGAAGGTAATGACGCATGAGTACATATTCCCTTATGTTTGTTTATTTGCAGTGCAATGGTAGGGTTGGTATGGCTAGAAGGTAATGAAGCATGAGAACATATCCCCTTATGTTTGTTTATGTGCAGTGCAATGGTAAGGTTGGTATCGCTAGAAGGTAAGGAAGCATGAGAATGTATACCCTTATGTTTGTTTATATGCAGTGCAACGGTAAGGTTGGTATGGCTAGAAGGTAAGGAAGCATGAGAACGTATTCCCTTATGTTTGTTTATATGCAGTGCAACGGTAAGGTTGGTATGGCTAAAAGGTAAGGAAGCATGAGAACGTATACCCTTATGTTTGTTTATATGCAGTGCAACGGTAGGGTTGGTATGGCTAGAAGGTAAGGAAGCATGAGAACGTATACCCTTATGTTTGTTTATATGCAGTGCAACGGTAAGGTTGGTATGGCTAGAAGGTAATGAAGCATGAGAACGTATTCCCTTATGTTTGTTTATAAGCAGTGCAACGGTAGGGTTGGTAATGAAGCATGAAAACGTATTCCCTTATGTTTGTTTATATGCAGTGCAACGATAGGGTTGGTATGGCTAGAAGGTAAGGAAGCATGAGAACATATCCCCTTATGTTTGTTTATATGCAGTGCAACAGTAGGGTTGGTATGGCTAGAAGGTAAGGAAGCGTGAGAACATATCCCCTTATATTTGTTTATATGTAGTGCAACTGTAGGGTTGGTATGGCTAGAAGATAATGAAGCATGAGAACGTATTCCCTTATGTTTGTTTATATGCAGTGCAACGGTAAGGTTGGTATGGCTAGAAGGTAAGGAAGCATGAGAACATATTCCCTTATGTTTGTTTATAAGCAGTGCAACGGTAAGGTTGGTATGGCTAGAAGGTAATGAAGCATGAGAACGTATTCCCTTATGTTTGTTTATATGCAGTGGAATGGTAGGGTTGGTATGGCTAGAAGGTATTGAAGCATGAGAATATATTCCCTTATGTTTGTTTATATGCAGTGCAATGGTAGGGTTGGTATGGCTAGAAGGTAATGAAGCATGAGAACGTATTCTCTTATGTTTGTTTATATGCAGTGCAACGGTAGGGTTGGTATGGCTAGAAGGTAAGGAAGCGTGAGAACATATCCCCTTATATTTGTTTATATGTAGTGCAACTGTAGGGTTGGTATGGCTAGAAGATAATGAAGCATGAGAACGTATTCCCTTATGTTTGTTTATATGCAGTGCAACTGTAGCGTTGGTATGGCTAGAAGGTAATGAAGCATGAGAACGTATTCCCTTATGTTTGTTTATATGCAGTGCAACTGTAGGGTTGGTATGACTAGAAGGTAAGGAAGCATGAGAACGTATTCCCTTATGTTTGTTTATATGCAGTGCAACGGTAGGGTTGGTATGGCTAGAAGGTAAGGAAGCATGAGAACGTATTCCCTTATGTTTGTTTATATGCAGTGCAACAGTAGGGTTGGTATGGCTAGAAGGTAATGAAGCATGAGAACATATTCCCTTATGTTTGTTTATATGCAGTGCAACGGTAGGGTTGGTATGGCTAGAAGGTAATGAAGCATGAGAACATATTCCCTTATGTTTGTTTATATGCAGTGCAACGGTAGGGTTGGTATGGCTAGAAGGTAATGAAGCATGAGAACATATTCCCTTATGTTTGTTTATATACAGTGCAATGGTAGGGTTGGTATGGCTAGAAGGTAATGAAGCATGAGAACGTATTCTCTTATGTTTGTTTATAAGCAGTGCAACGGTAGGGTTGGTATGGCTAGAAGGTAATGAAGCATGAGAACTTATTCCCTTATGTTTGTTTATATGCAGTGCAACAATAGGGTTGGTATGGCTAGAAGATAATGAAGCATGAGAACTTATTCCCTTATGTTTGTTTATATGCAGTGCAACGGTAGGGTTGGTATGGCTAGAAGGTAATGAAGCATGAGAACATATTCCCTTATGTTTGTTTATATGCAGTGCAACGGTAAGGTTGGTATGGCTAGAAGGTAATGAAGCATGAGAACGTATTCCCTTATGTTTGTTTATATGCAGTGCAACAGTAGGGTTGGTATGGTTAGAAGGTAATGAAGCATGAGAACGTATTCCCTTATGTTTGTTTATATGCAGTGCAACAGTACGGTTGGTATGGCTAGAAGGTAAGGAAGCATGAGAACATATCCCCTTATGTTTATTTATATGCAGTGCAATGGTACGGTTGGTATGGCTAGAAGGTAATGAAGCATGAGAACATATTCCCTTATGTTTGTTTATATGCAGTGCAACGGTAGGGTTGGTATGGCTAGAAGGTAAGGAAGCATGAGAACATTTTCCCTTATGTTTGTTTATATGCAGTGCAACAGTACGGTTGGTATGGCTAGAAGGTAAGAAAGCATGAGAACATATCCCCTTATGTTTATTTATATGCAGTGCAACGGTAGGATTGGTATGGCTAGAAGGCAAGGAAGCATGAGAACGTATTCCCTTATGTTTGTTTATATGCAGTGCAACGGTAAGGTTGGTATGGCTAGAAGGTAATGAAGCATGACAACGTATCCCCTTATGTTTGTTTATATGCAGTTCAATGGTAAGGTTGGTATGGCTAGAAGGTAATGAAGCATGAGAACATATCCCCTTATGTTTGTTTATGTGCAGTGCAACGGTAGGGTTGGTATGGCTAGAAGGCAAGGAAGCATGAGAACGTATTCCCTTATGTTTGTTTATATGCAGTGCAACGGTAGGGTTGGTATGGCTAGAAGGCAAGGAAGCATGAGAACGTATTCCCTTATGTTTGTTTATATGCAGTGCAACGGTAGGGTTGGTATGGCTAGAAGGCAAGGAAGCATGAGAACGTATTCCCTTATGTTTGTTTATATGCAGTGCAACGGTAAGGTTGGTATGGCTAGAAGGCAAGGAAGCATGAGAACGTATTCCCTTATGTTTGTTTATATGCAGTGCAACGGTAAGGTTGGTATGGCTAGAAGGTAATAAAGCATGAGAACGTATTCCCTTATGTTTATTTATATGCAGTTCAACGGTAAGGTTGGTATGGCTAGAAGGTAATGAAGCATGACAACGTATCCCCTTATGTTTGTTTATATGCAGTGCAACGGTAGGGTTGGTATGGCTAGAAGGTAAGGAAGCATGAGAACATATTTACTTATGTTTGTTTATATGCAGTGCAACGGTAGGGTTGGTATGGCTAGAAGGTAAGGAAGCATGAGAACATATCCCCTTATGTTTGTTTATATACAGTGCAACGGTAGGGTTGGTATGGCTAGAAGGTAATGAAGCATGAGAACGTATTCCCTTATGTTTGTTTATATGCAGTGCAACGGTAAGGTTGGTATGGCTAGAAGGTAATAAAGCATGAGAACGTATTCCCTTATGTTTATTTATATGCAGTGCAACGGTAGGGTTGGTATGGCTAGAAGGTAAGGAAGCATGAGAACGTATTCCCTTATGTTTGTTTATATGCAGTGCAACAGTAGGGTTGATATGGCTAGAAGGCAAGGAATGAGAAAAAAAAATAAAGGGCGCCTCCTTGTGTAGCCAATTTATGTAAATAGATGATAAATATTTGCAGATTTTGTACTCACATGTGGTAAAGGCAACGATAATGCCTAGGTAGACGGTCTGGAAACTTATCAGTGTCCCAGTTGACTGTGCACCATAAGCAGGGCTGCTCCTCTTGAATGGTAAAGGTCTGAAAAAATGGAATGGTATACAGAGGGCGACTCCTAGTGCAGATCAGTTGATACAGTTTTGACCCCCAACTAATCCCTTTAGAGAGTACTCACATATTATGGAGCACACTATAGTGCTAATGAGGCAAGCTGGGTATATTGTAGTGGCCCAGCGCATATAACACTCTGGCAAGCAATGGATCAATGTAGCAAATAGAAGATAGGAGACTTCAGAAGTATATCAAAATAAGTTTTTATAAAAATAAATAAATGAACAAAAAAAACAATCAGTAAAACACGCTACGCGTTTCTCAGAGCTCACCACTCTGTTTCCTCAGGCAAGTTATACTGAACTGTGACTGAAGTCTCCTATTTAAACCCAAAAGACTAATTGGGATATCGGTTACACCCATTCCACACCCTTTTAATTAGCTCATGCTAATGTTACCATAGCAACCCTTCTAAATACACCTAACATTTCTTGATTGGAATAAACAACATGTTTGATACATTTTTTACAGGGATCTGGTGAAATCACTTCGTACATAATGTAACATTAGTTAAATTCTTTGTACAATGTAACAGAACATCATCCTATATAAATAAAGAACCCATACGTTTATATAACTTGATCTATAAACCAAAATCCTTATGTATCCCAATATGAGAAAACTGTATGTTTATTTGTCATATAGTTTTTCTTCAAATAAGAATAAATATATCGAACTTAACTTAATCTTCTTGTTCGTAGTGTTAGACCCATCTTGTGTTGCAATATGTGTAAAACATAACTTATAGATGTATGTCATTTTTCGCTCGACTTTTGGTTCCTTGTATTGTCTTATACAGTTGACGAGATTTTCTGTCATTCTAAAGTAATATTCTTTAAATTTAATACGCTTCCTACCGGAAATGGTCATAAGTAGTTTCGGTATACACCAATGCTAGTCTATAACTGCAGTGTTGTACGCTCAATGACCAATAAGAAACAGAGGTGAGTGCATGTTATCCAATCACTCTATTTTAGAATTGGCCAATCAGTGTGGATTTATCGTTCTCTGTGTTTGTATTACGTGCTGATCTTTATCCGTGTAGCCTCTAACCTATATAGCTGTCACAAGACTGACTGAATATCCGGCCCTGTTATTGCCGATACTAATCGTAAAGTTTCACACTGCATCTAAACTGAAAAACCTTCATAAGATTGAGTCGAATTAGTTTTCAACCTCGAGTCCTAGGCTGAATAGAGGACAAATATGTTGCAATCTCAACGTTAGCACCAGACTAAAAAATGTTTACACTTGCCCTCCTCGTAGAGGTGTGTCCGTGTCAACCAATGGTCTTCCATGGCTATCAATAACACTTATATATATAAATATAATGTACTCACGAGCTGTTCTTATGATGTTAACTAGACTCTACTACCAATAGAGTATCTGTTAAGTTTCTTTAAAGCTGCATTGCAAATGTGGTATTGACTATTTTGTTTAATAAAATTCATATGTGAGTTAGTTTTAGACTAAGTGACGGTCAAATCCAAAAAAAGATTAATCTACCATGTTATACATAATCGTGGTTTATGAATGTGATATATAAATCCTAATAAATAAATATATAATGACAAAGTGATTATTTGTGGGACTAACCAAGTTATTAAATGGTAACTAACCTAATTTTTAACTACTAACAGTAAGCACTATTAATGGTATGATGTCTATAAGCTAAAATATATAATAATAAATAAATGTGTGTATAAAGTGTATTAAAATATGACGAACAATTATAGTGGCCCAATATGTAATTATGACCCTATTGGGCTTGTGTATTATTAATTGATACCTAACTGTATATAGCATGTGTAATAATATATAAATACAGTGAAAATATTTAGATAGTGAATTGTTAAATATTTAGATAGTGAATTGTTAATGGGGTGAACAATTGTTATATATATACTAATTATGTGTATAATAGTGGAAAAATATTCTACCTCTGTTTTAATATACATATACCAAAGTATATCTGTGATGTTCTAATGTGGTAAGTTTGATAATAGTGGTATAAATGTTCTACCTATGAAAAAATGGACAAATAACTATAGTGTGTCTATGGTATTCTAAGACATATCATGATAGATACCTATATCACCATACTGTCTCACCCTACCGGTGTGAATAACGTGAAACCTATTCATAAAAAGATATAATAAAGTAAAATATAAAAAAATATAATAATGTAAAAATATATAAATAAGTCTGTGTTGATATAAACTTGTAATGAAAGTTATGAACATAATATTTATCAAACAAGATAATACCTAAATGTCACTATGAGTTTTGGAATATGTAATAGGACTATGCATGATCTTATAATTAAAATGCTGCTGTATCTATAACTTCATTTAGACCTTCTGGATACAGAGTCGAAAATTTATAAATCCAGAAGGTCTCTCTTTGACGGAGTTTTGTCATCCTATTTTGTGAATTGCAGGCAGTTACTATCTCCAATGGAGTAATCTTCATAAGACATTTATTAGTACCATGTGTAGTTGTATGGTGTCTAGAAGTGCTGTATTTATCTAGTCCTTTCCTAATGCATCTAAAGTGTTCTGACCATCTTTGTCTTATCATCCTGCAGGTACGGCCTATATATTGTAGGCCACAAATGCAGGTGATACAGTAGACCACATACGAGGAGCTGCATGTTATTTTTTGTGTTAGTGTAAAAATTTCCCCTGTGTTGTTAGCTTCAATGTTCCTCTGTCCATTGATTGTGTATTTGCACATACTGCATCTACTCTTATTACATCTATAGAAACCCATCTTAGCATTATGTGTGGTTTCTAATGGTGATAGATTTCTATTTAAAGGAGGGTCTATTTTTCTGTTACACATCACTATTTTGCTTGGTGCCAATTTTTCTTTTATTGTTGGTGCTCGCCTAAATGTACAAAGTGGTTTTTCCCCTAGGATGGATTTCAATACAGGATCTTTCCTTAGTAATGTCCAGTGCTTAGTTAGGATCTTTTTGATCTCCCTATGGTTATCATTATATCTCGTAATGAATGTGGATTCATATCCTGAATCAAATGTTGATTCTATTTTCTTTTTATTGATTAATAAATCATTCCTATTCTGGGCACGTGCTCTATGGTAACTGTGTTCAATAAGTTGTTCAGGATAATGTTTCTCCTTGAACCTATCTATAAGAATCTGACTTTGAATGTCATAAGTACCAATGTCTGTACAATTCCTTCGAATTCTTCTAAACTGGCTATACGGAATGTTACGTTTCCAACTGGAGTAATGATTGCTATGATAATCAAGTAAATTATTACTGTCAACTGTTTTGAAAAAGGTGCATGATTCCACCTTATCATCTATGCCCCACATTAGGGAAACATCCAAAAAAATCAATTCTATCTACTTGTATATTCCATGTAAATTTGATACCCATATTATTCCTATTGAGTTCATTCTGAAAGGTTGTCAGAGAGTCTAGTGGACCTCTCCATAGAAAGAGCAGATCATCTATATAACGGCCATAGAAGACCAGATTTTGCTCCCAGTTTGAATCATAGATGTATATTGACTCAAACAAACCCATAAATAGGTTTGCAAAACTGGGAGCAAATCTGGTCCCTATGGCCGTCCCCTTAATCTGGATGTAAAAGTGATCCAAAAATTGAAAATAGTTATGGGTTAAGATGAAACTTATCAATTCTAATATAAAGTTTTTTTGAAGATCTGACATATATATGTCCTCACTTAAAAAATGATCAATAGAGTTTAGACCTATGTCCTGTGCAATATTAGAATAGAGTGAAGTTACATCACACGACACCCAATATAAATTGCTCTCTCTCTTTATATTTGAAAGTTTAATCAATAAGTCCGTAGTATCTCTTCCGTAGTATCTCTGATGTGAGACCTTAATTGCACTACATATTTTTGGAGAAAAAAGTCTATATATGAAGACAAATTATCAGTTATACTATTCATTCCCGCGATAATAGGCCTACCAGGTGGATTATTAAGTTGCTTATGTATTTTGGGTAGGTGATAGTAATATGGCATGTTCGGACTTTTAGGAATCAGAATTTTTTTTTCTTTTTTATTAAAATTCAAAATAGTCAATACCACATTTGCAATGCAGCTTTAAAGAAACTTAACAGATACTCTATTGGTAGTAGAGTCTAGTTAACATCATAAGAACAGCTCGTGAGTACATTTTATTTATATATATAAGTGTTATTGATAGCCATGGAAGACCATTGGTTGACACGGACACACCTCTACGAGGAGGGCAAGTGTAAACATTTTTTAGTCTGGTGCTAACGTTGAGATTGCAACATATTTGTCCTCTATTCAGCCTAGGACTCGAGGATGAAAACTAATTCGACTCAATCTTATGAAGGTTTTTCAGTTTAGATGCAGTGTGAAACTTTACGATTAGTATCGACAATAACAGGGCCGGATATTCAGTCAGTTTTGTGACAGCTATATAGGCTAGAGGCTACACGGATAAAGATCCGCACGTAATACAAACACAGAGAACGATAAATCCACACTGATTGGCCAATTCTAAAATAGAGTGATTGGATAACATGCACACACCTCTGTTTCTTATTGGTCATTGAGCGTACAACACTGCAGTTATAGACTAGCATTGGTGTATACCGAAACTACTTATGACCATTTCCGGTAGGAAGCGTATTAAATTTAAAGAATATTACTTTAGAATGACAGAAAATCTCGTCAACTGTATAAGACAATACAAGGAACCAAAAGTCGAGCGAAAAATGACATACATCTATAAGTTATGTTTTACACATATTGCAACACAAGATGGGTCTAACACTACGAACAAGAAGATTAAGTTAAGTTCGATATATTTATTCTTATTTGAAGAAAAACTATATGACAAATAAACATACAGTTTTCTCATATTGGGATACATAAGGATTTTGGTTTATAGATCAAGTTATATAAACGTATGGGTTCTTTATTTATATAGGATGATGTTCTGTTACATTGTACAAATAATTTAACTAATGTTACATTATGTACGAAGTGATTTCACCAGATCCCTGTAAAAAATGTATCAAACATGTTGTTTATTCCAATCAAGAAATGTTAGGTGTATTTAGAAGGGTTGCTATGGTAACATTAGCATGAGCTAATTAAAAGGGTGTGAAATGGGTGTAACTGATATCCCAATTAGTCTTTTGGGTTTAAATAGGAGTCTTCAGTCACAGTTCAGTATAACTTGCCTGAGGAAACAGAGTGGTGAGCTCTGAGAAACGCGTAGCGTGTTTTACTGATTGTTTTTATGTTCATTTATTTTTATAAAAACTTATTTTGATATACTTCTGAAGTCTCCTATCTTCTATTTGCTACATTGATCCATTGCTTGCCAGAGTGTTATATGCGCTGGGCCACTACAATATACCCAGCTTGCCTCATTAGCACTATAGTGTGCTCCATAATATGTGAGTACTCTCTAAAGGGATTAGTTGGGGGTCAAAACTGTATCAACTGATCTGCACTAGGAGTCGCCCTCTGTATACCATTCCATTTTTTTAGAAGGCAAGGAAGCATGAGAACATATTCCCTTATGTTTGTTTATATGCAGTGCAACAGTAGGGTTGGTATGGCTAGCAGGTAATGAAGCATGAGAACGTATTCCCTTATGTTTGTTTATATGCAGTGCAACGGTAGGGTTGGTATGGCTAGAAGGTAATGAAGCATGAGAACATATCCCCTTATGTGTGTTTATATGCAGTGCAACGGTAGGGTTGGTATGGCTAGAAGGTAATGAAGCATGAGAACATATCCCCTTATGTGTGTTTATATGCAGTGCAACGGTAGGGTTGGTATGGCTAGAAGGTAATGAAGCATGAGAACGTATTCCCTTATGTTTGTTTATATGCAGTGCAACGGTAGGGTTGGTATGGCTAGAATGTAATGAAGCATGAGAACATATCCCCTTATGTTTGTTTATATACAGTGCAACGGTAGGGTTGGTATGGCTAGAAGGTAAGGAAGCATGAGAACATATCCCCTTATGTTTGTTTATATGCAGTGCAACGGTAGGGTTGGTATGGCTAGAAGGTAAGGAAGCATGAGAACGTATTCCCTTATGTTTGTTTATATGCAGTGCAACGGTAGGGTTGGTATAGCTAGATGGTAAGGAAGCATGAGAACATATTCCCTTATGTTTGTTTATATGCAGTGCAACAGTAGGGTTGGTATGGCTAGAAGGTAATGAAGCATGAAAACATATCCCCTTATGTTTGTTTATATACAGTGCAACAGTAGGGTTGGTATGGCTAGAAGGTAAGGAAGCATGAGAACGTATTCCCTTATGTTTGTTTATATGCAGTGCAACGGTAGGGTTGGTATGGCTAGAAGGTAAGGAAGCATGAGAACGTATTCCCTTATGTTAGTTTATATGCAGTGCAATGATAGGGTTGGTATGGCTAGAAGGTAATGAAGCATGAGAACGTATTCCCTTATGTTTGTTTATATGCAGTGCAACGGTAGGGTTGGTATGGCTAGAAGGTAATGAAGCATGAGAACGTATTCCCTTATGTTTGTTTATATGCAGTGCAACAGTAGGGTTGGTATGGCTAGCAGGTAATGAAGCATGAGAACGTATACCCTTATGTTTGTTTATATGCAGTGCAACGGTAGGGTTGGTATGGCTAGAAGGTAAGGAAGCATGAGAACGTATCCCCTCATGTTTGTTTATATGCAGTGCAACGGTAGGGTTGGTATGGCTAGAAGGTAATGAAGCATGAGAACATATCCCCTTATGTGTGTTTATATGCAGTGCAACGGTAGGGTTGGTATGGCTAGAAGGTAATGAAGCATGAGAACGTATTCCCTTATGTTTGTTTATATGCAGTGCAACGGTAGGGTTGGTATGGCTAGAAGGTAATGAAGCATGAGAACATATCCCCTTATGTTTGTTTATATACAGTGCAACGGTAGGGTTGGTATGGCTAGAAGGTAAGGAAGCATGAGAACATATCCCCTTATGTTTGTTTATATGCAGTGCAACGGTAGGGTTGGTATGGCTAGAAGGTAAGGAAGCATGAGAACGTATTCCCTTATGTTTGTTTATATGCAGTGCAACGGTAGGGTTGGTATAGCTAGATGGTAAGGAAGCATGAGAACATATCCCCTTATGTTTGTTTATATGCAGTGCAACAGTAGGGTTGGTATGGCTAGAAGGTAATGAAGCATGAGAACATATCCCCTTATGTTTGTTTATATGCAGTGCAACAGTAGGGTTGGTATGGCTAGAAGGTAAGGAAGCATGAGAACGTATTCCCTTATGTTTGTTTATATGCAGTGCAACGGTAGGGTTGGTATGGCTAGAAGGTAAGGAAGCATGAGAACATATCCCCTTATGTTTGTTTATGTGCAGTGCAACGGTAGGGTTGGTATGGCTAGAAGGTAATGAAGCATGAGAACGTATTCCCTAATGTTTGTTTATATGCAGTGCAACGGTAGGGTTGGTATGGCTAGAAGGTAATGAAGCATGAGAACGTATTCCCTTATGTTTGTTTATATGCAGTGCAACAGTAGGGTTGGTATGGCTAGAAGGTAATGAAGCATGAGAACATATTCCCTTATGTTTGTTTATATGCAGTGCAACAGTAGGGTTGGTATGGCTAGAAGGTAATGAAGCATGAGAATGTATTCCCTTATGTTTGTTTATATGCAGTGCAACGGTAGGGTTGGTATGGCTAGAAGGTAATGAAGCATGAGAACATATCCCCTTATGTGTGTTTATATGCAGTGCAACGGTAGGGTTGGTATGGCTAGAAGGTAATGAAGCATGAGAACGTATTCCCTTATGTTTGTTTATATGCAGTGCAACGGTAGGGTTGGTATGGCTAGAAGGTAAGGAAGCATGAGAACATATCCCCTTATGTTTGTTTATATGCAGTGCAACGGTAGGGTTGGTATGGCTAGTAGGTAAGGAAGCATGAGAACGTATTCCCTTATGTTTGTTTATATGCAGTGCAACAGTAGGGTTGGTATGGCTAGAAGGTAATGAAGCATGAGAACATATCCCCTTATGTTTGTTTATATGCAGTGCAACAGTAGGGTTGGTATGGCTAGAAGGTAATGAAGCATGAGAACATATCCCCTTATGTTTGTTTATATGCAGTGCAACAGTAGGGTTGGTATGGCTAGAAGGTAATGAAGCATGAGAACATATCCCCTTATGTTTGTTTATATGCAGTGCAACGGTAGGGTTGGTATGGCTAGAAGGTAAGGAAGCATGAGAATGTATTCCCTTATGTTTGTTTATATGCAGTGCAACGGTAGGGATGGTATAGCTAGATGGTAAGGAAGCATGAGAACATATTCCCTTATGTTTGTTTATATGCAGTGCAACAGTAGGGTTGGTATGGCTAGAAGGTAATGAAGCATGAGAACATATCCCCTTATGTTTGTTTATATGCAGTACAACAGTAGGGTTGGTATGGCTAGAAGGTAAGGAAGCATGAGAACGTATTCCCTTATGTTTGTTTATATGCAGTGCAACGGTAGGGTTGGTATGGCTAGAAGGTAAGGAAGCATGAGAACGTATTCCCTTATGTTTGTTTATATGCAGTGCAATGGTAGGGTTGGTATGGCTAGAAGGTAATGAAGCATGAGAACGTATTCCCTTATGTTTGTTTATATGCAGTGCAACAGTAAGGTTGGTATGGCTAGAAGGTAATGAAGCATGAGAACATATTCCCTTATGTTTGTTTATATGCAGTGCAACAGTAGGGTTGGTATGGCTAGAAGGTAATGAAGCATGAGAACATATTCCCTTATGTTTGTTTATATGTAGTGCAACAGTAGGGTTGGTATGGCTAGAAGGTAAGGAAGCATGAGAACGTATTCCCTTATGTTTGTTTATATGCAGTGCAATGGTAGGGTTGGTATGGCTAGAAGGTAATGAAGCATGAGAACGTATTCCCTTATGTTTGTTTATATGCAGTGCAACAGTAAGGTTGGTATGGCTAGAAGGTAATGAAGCATGAGAACATATTCCCTTATGTTTGTTTATATGCAGTGCAACAGTAGGGTTGGTATGGCTAGAAGGTAATGAAGCATGAGAACATATTCCCTTATGTTTGTTTATATGCAGTGCAACAGTAGGGTTGGTATGGCTAGAAGGTAAGGAAGCATGAGAACGTATCCCCTTATGTTTGTTTATATGCAGTGCAATGGTAGGGTTGGTATGGCTAGAAGGTAATGAAGCATGAGAACATATTCCCTTATGTTTGTTTATATGCAGTGCAACGGTAGGGTTGGAATAGCTAGAAGGTAAGGAAGCATGAGAACGTATTCCCTTATGTTTGTTTATATGCAGTGCAATGGTAGGGTTGGTATGGCTAGAAGGTAAGGAAGCATGAGAACGTATACCCTTATGTTTGTTTATATGCAGTGCAATGATAGGGTTGGTATGGCTAGAAGGTAATGAAGCATGAGAACGTATTCCCTTATGTTTGTTTATATGCAGTGCAAAGGTAAGGTTGGTATGGCTAGAAGGTAATGAAGCATGAGAACATATTCCCTTATGTTTGTTTATATGCAGTGCAACAGTAGGGTTGGTATGGCTAGAAGGTAATGAAGCATGAGAATGTATTCCCTTATGTTTGTTTATATGCAGTGCAACGGTAGGGTTGGTATGGCTAGAAGGTAAGGAAGCATGAGAAAATATCCCCTTATGTTTGTTTATATGCAGTGCAACGGTAGGGTTGGTATGGCTAGTAGGTAAGGAAGCATGAGAACGTATTCCCTTATGTTTGTTTATATGCAGTGCAACGGTAGGGTTGGTATAGCTAGATGGTAAGGAAGCATGAGAACATATTCCCTTATGTTTGTTTATATGCAGTGCAACAGTAGGGTTGGTATGGCTAGAAGGTAATGAAGCATGAGAACATATCCCCTTATGTTTGTTTATATGCAGTGCAACAGTAGGGTTGGTATGGCTAGAAGGTAAGGAAGCATGAGAACGTATTCCCTTATGTTTGTTTATATGCAGTGCAACGGTAGGGTTGGTATGGCTAGAAGGTAAGGAAGCATGAGAACGTATTCCCTTATGTTAGTTTATATGCAGTGCAATGATAGGGTTGGTATGGCTAGAAGGTAATGAAGCATGAGAACGTATTCCCTTATGTTTGTTTATATGCAGTGCAACGGTAGGGTTGGTATGGCTAGAAGGTAATGAAGCATGAGAATGTATTCCCTTATGTTTGTTTATATGCAGTGCAACAGTAGGGTTGGTATGGCTAGAAGGTAATGAAGCATGAGAACATATTCCCTTATGTTTGTTTATATGCAGTGCAATGGTAGGGTTGGTATGGCTAGAAGGTAATGAAGCATGAGAACGTATTAACTTATGTTTGTTTATATGCAGTGCAACAGTAGGGTTGGTATGGCTAGAAGGTAATGAAGCATGAGAACATATTCCCTTATGTTTGTTTATATGCAGTGCAACGGTAGGGTTGGTATGGCTAGAAGGTAATGAAGCATGAGAACATATTCCCTTATGTTTGTTTATATGCAGTGCAACAGTAGGGTTGGTATGGCTAGAAGGTAAGGAAGCATGAGAACGTATCCCCTTATGTTTGTTTATATGCAGTGCAATGGTAGGGTTGGTATGGCTAGAAGGTAATGAAGCATGAGAACATATTCCCTTATGTTTGTTTATATGCAGTGCAACGGTAGGGTTGGTATGGCTAGAAGGTAATGAAGCATGAGAAAATATCCCCTTATGTTTGTTTATATGCAGTGCAATGGTAGGGTTGGTATGGCTAGAAGGTAATGAAGCATGAGAACATATTCCCTTATGTTTGTTTATATGCAGTGCAACGGTAGGGTTGGTATAGCTAGAAGGTAAGGAAGCATGAGAACGTATTCCCTTATGTTTGTTTATATGCAGTGCAATGGTAGGGTTGGTATGGCTAGAAGGTAATGAAGCATGAGAACATATTCCCTTATGTTTGTTTATATGCAGTGCAACGGTAGGGTTGGTATGGCTAGAAGGTAAGGAAGCATGAGAACGTATACCCTTATGTTTGTTTATATGCAGTGCAATGATAGGGTTGGTATGGCTAGAAGGTAATGAAGCATGAGAACGTATTCCCTTATGTTTGTTTATATGCAGTGCAACGGTAAGGTTGGTATGGCTAGAAGGTAATGAAGCATGAGAACGTATTCCCTTATGTTTGTTTATATGCAGTGCAACAGTAGGGTTGGTATGGCTAGAAGGTAATGAAGCATGAGAACGTATTCCCTTCTGTTTGTTTATATGCAGTGCAATGGTAGGGTTGGTATAGCTAGAAGGTAATGAAGCATGAGAACGTATTCCCTTATGTTTGTTTATAAGCAGTGCAACGGTAAGGTTGGTATGGTTAGAAGGTAATGAAGCATGAGAACGTATTCCCTTATGTTTGTTTATATGCAGTGCAACAGTAGGGTTGGTATGTCTAGAAGGTAATGAAGCATGAGAACGTATTCCCTTATGTTTGTTTATATGCAGTGCAACAGTAGGGTTGGTATGGCTAGAAGGTAAGGAAGCATGAGAACGTATTCCCTTATGTTTGTTTATAAGCAGTGCAACGATAGGGTTGGTATGGCTAGAAGGTTATGAAGCATGAAAACGTATTCCCTTATGTTTGTTTATATGCAGTGCAACGGTAGCGTTGGTATGGCTAGAAGGTAATGAAGCATGAGAACGTATTCCCTTATGTTTGTTTATATGCAGTGCAACAGTACGGTTGGTATGGCTAGAAGGTAATAAAGCATGAGAACATTTTCCCTTATGTTTGTTTATATGCAGTGCAACGGTAGGGTTGGTATGGCTAGAAGGTAAGGAAGCATGAGAACATATTCCCTTATGTTTGTTTATAAGCAGTGCAACGGTGGGGTTGGTATGGCTAGAAGGTTATGAAGCATGAAAACGTATTCCCTTATGTTTGTTTATATGCAGTGCAACGGTAGGGTTGGTATGGCTAGAAGGTAATGAAGCATGAGAACATATTCCCTTATGTTTGTTTATATGCAGTGCAACGGTAGGGTTGGTATGGCTAGAAGGTAAGGAAGCATGAGAACGTATACCCTTATGTTTGTTTATATGCAGTGCAATGATAGGGTTGGTATGGCTAGAAGGTAATGAAGCATGAGAACGTATTCCCTTATGTTTGTTTATATGCAGTGCAACGGTAAGGTTGGTATGGCTAGAAGGTAATGAAGCATGAGAACGTATACCGTTATGTTTGTTTATATGCAGTGCAACAGTAGGGTTGGTATGGCTAGAAGGTAATGAAGCATGAGAACGTATTCCCTTCTGTTTGTTTATATGCAGTGCAATGGTAGGGTTGGTATAGCTAGAAGGTAATGAAGCATGAGAACGTATTCCCTTATGTTTGTTTATAAGCAGTGCAACGGTAAGGTTGGTATGGTTAGAAGGTAATGAAGCATGAGAACGTATTCCCTTATGTTTGTTTATATGCAGTGCAACAGTAGGGTTGGTATGTCTAGAAGGTAATGAAGCATGAGAACGTATTCCCTTATGTTTGTTTATATGCAGTGCAACAGTAGGGTTGGTATGGCTAGAAGGTAAGGAAGCATGAGAACGTATTCCCTTATGTTTGTTTATAAGCAGTGCAACGATAGGGTTGGTATGGCTAGAAGGTTATGAAGCATGAAAACGTATTCCCTTATGTTTGTTTATATGCAGTGCAACGGTAGCGTTGGTATGGCTAGAAGGTAATGAAGCATGAGAACGTATTCCCTTATGTTTGTTTATATGCAGTGCAACAGTACGGTTGGTATGGCTAGAAGGTAATAAAGCATGAGAACATTTTCCCTTATGTTTGTTTATATGCAGTGCAACGGTAGGGTTGGTATGGCTAGAAGGTAAGGAAGCATGAGAACATATTCCCTTATGTTTGTTTATAAGCAGTGCAACGGTGGGGTTGGTATGGCTAGAAGGTTATGAAGCATGAAAACGTATTCCCTTATGTTTGTTTATATGCAGTGCAACGGTAGGGTTGGTATGGCTAGAAGGTAATGAAGCATGAGAACATATTCCCTTATGTTTGTTTATATGCAGTGCAACGGTAGGGTTGGTATGGCTAGAAGGTAAGGAAGCATGAGAACATATTCCCTTATGTTTGTTTATATGCAGTGCAACGGTAGGGTTGGTATGGCTAGAAGGTAATGAAGCATGAGAACATATTCCCTTATGTTTGTTTATATGCAGTGCAACGGTAGGGTTGGTATGGCTAGAAGGTAATGAAGCATGAGAACATATTCCCTTATGTTTGTTTATATGCAGTGCAACGGTAGGGTTGGTATGGCTAGAAGGTAAGGAAGCATGAGAACATATTCCCTTATGTTTGTTTATATGCAGTGCAACGGTAGGGTTGGTATGGCTAGAAGGTAAGGAAGCATGAGAACATATTCCCTTATGTTTGTTTATATGCAGTGCAGCAGTAGGGTTGGTATGGCTAGAAGGTAATGAAGCATGAGAACGTATTTCCTTATGTTTGTTTATATGCAGTGCAACGGTAGGGTTGGTATGGCTAGAAGGTAATGAAGCATGAGAACATATTCCCTTATGTTTGTTTATATGCAGTGCAACGGTAGGGTTGGTATGGCTAGAAGGTAAGGAAGCATGAGAACATATTCCCTTATGTTTGTTTATATGCAGTGCAACGGTAGGGTTGGTATGGCTAGAAGGTAATGAAGCATGAGAACATATTCCCTTATGTTTGTTTATATGCAGTGCAACGGTAGGGTTGGTATGGCTAGAAGGTAATGAAGCATGAGAACATATTCCCTTATGTTTGTTATATATGCAGTGCAACGGTAGGGTTGGTATGGCTAGAAGGTAAGGAAGCATGAGAACGTATTTCCTTATGTTTGTTTATATGCAGTGCAACGGTAGGGTTGGTATGGCTAGAAGGTAATGAAGCATGAGAACATATTCCCTTATGTTTGTTTATATGCAGTGCAACGGTAAGGTTGGTATGGCTAGAAGGTAATGAAGCATGAGAACGTATTCCCTTATGTTTGTTTATATGCAGTGCAACGGTAGGGTTGGTATGGCTAGAAGGTAAGGAAGCATGAGAACGTATTCCCTTATGTTTGTTTATATGCAGTGCAACTGTAGGGTTGGTATGGCTAGAAGGTAATGAAGCATGAGAACATATCCCCTTATGTTTGTTTATATGCAGTGCAACGGTAGGGTTGGTATGGGTAGAAGGTAATGAAGCATGAGAACATATTCCCTTATGTTTGTTTATGTGCAGTGTAACAGTAGGGTTGGTATGGCTAGAAGGTAAGGAAGCATGAGAACATATTTCCTTATGTTTGTTTATATGCAGTGCAACGGTAGGGTTGGTATGGCTAGAAGGTAAGGAAGCATGAGAACATATTCCCTTATGTTTGTTTATATGCAGTGCAACGGTAGGGTTGGTATGACTAGAAGGTAAGGAAGCATGAGAACATATTCCCTTATGTTTTTTTATATGCAGTGCAACGGTAGGGTTGGTATGACTAGAAGGTAATGAAGCATGAGAACATATTCCCTTATGTTTTTTTATATGCAGTGCAACGGTAGGGTTGGTATGGCTAGAAGGTAAGGAAGCGTGAGAACATATCCCCTTATGTGTGTTTATATGCAGTGCAATGGTAGGGTTGGTATGGCTAGAAGGTAATGAAGCATGAGAACATATTCCCTTATGTTTGTTTATATGCAGTGCAACGGTAGGGTTGGTATGGCTAGAAGGTAAGGAAGCGTGAGAACATATCCCCTTATGTGTGTTTATATGCAGTGCAACGGTAGGGTTGGTATGGCTAGAAGGTAAGGAAGCATGAGAACGTATTCCCTTATGTTTGTTTATATGCAGTGCAACGGTAGGGTTGGTATGGCTAGAAGGTAATGAAGCATGAGAACATATTCCCTTATGTTTGTTTATATGCAGTGCAACGGTAGGGATGGTATGGCTAGAAGGTAAGGAAGCATGAGAACGTATTTCTTTATGTTTGTTTATATGCAGTGCAACGGTAGGGTTGGTATGGCTAGAAGGTAATGAAGCATGAGAACATATTCCCTTATGTTTGTTTATATGCAGTGCAACGGTAAGGTTGGTATGGCTAGAAGGTAATGAAGCATGAGAACGTATTTCCTTATGTTTGTTTATATGCAGTGCAACGGTAGGGTTGGTATGGCTAGAAGGTAATGAAGCATGAGAACATATTCCCTTATGTTTGTTTATATGCAGTGCAACGGTAAGGTTGGTATGGCTAGAAGGTAATGAAGCATGAGAACGTATTCCCTTATGTTTGTTTATATGCAGTGCAACGGTAGCGTTGGTATGGCTAGAAGGTAAGGAAGCATGAGAACGTATTCCCTTATGTTTGTTTATATGCAGTGCAACTGTAGGGTTGGTATGGCTAGAAGGTAATGAAGCATGAGAACATATCCCCTTATGTTTGTTTATATGCAGTGCAACGGTAGGGTTGGTATGGGTAGAAGGTAATGAAGCATGAGAACATATTCCCTTATGTTTGTTTATGTGCAGTGTAACAGTAGGGTTGGTATGGCTAGAAGGTAAGGAAGCATGAGAACATATTTCCTTATGTTTGTTTATATGCAGTGCAACGGTAGGGTTGGTATGGCTAGAAGGTAAGGAAGCATGAGAACATATTCCCTTATGTTTGTTTATATGCAGTGCAACGTTAGGGTTGGTATGACTAGAAGGTAAGGAAGCATGAGAACATATTCCCTTATGTTTGTTTATATGCAGTGCAACGGTAGGGTTGGTATGACTAGAAGGTAAGGAAGCATGAGAACATATTCCCTTATGTTTGTTTATATGCAGTGCAACGGTAGGGTTGGTATGACTAGAAGGTAATGAAGCATGAGAACATATTCCCTTATGTTTTTTTATATGCAGTGCAACGGTAGGGTTGGTATGGCTAGAAGGTAAGGAAGCGTGAGAACATATCCCCTTATGTGTGTTTATATGCAGTGCAATGGTAGGGTTGGTATGGCTAGAAGGTAATGAAGCATGAGAACATATTCCCTTATGTTTGTTTATATGCAGTGCAACGGTAGGGTTGGTATGGCTAGAAGGTAAGGAAGCGTGAGAACATATCCCCTTATGTGTGTTTATATGCAGTGCAACGGTAGGGTTGGTATGGCTAGAAGGTAAGGAAGCATGAGAACATATTCCCTTATGTTTGTTTATATGCAGTGCAACGGTAGGGTTGGTATGGCTAGAAGGTAATGAAGCATGAGAACATATTCCCTTATGTTTGTTTATATGCAGTGCAACGGTAGGGTTGGTATGGCTAGAAGGTAATGAAGCATGAGAACATATTCCCTTATGTTTGTTTATATGCAGTGCAACGGTAGGGTTGGTATGGCTAGAAGGTAAGGAAGCATGAGAACATATTCCCTTATGTTTGTTTATATGCAGTGCAACGGTAGGGTTGGTATGGCTAGAAGGTAAGGAAGCATGAGAACATATTCCCTTATGTTTGTTTATATGCAGTGCAGCAGTAGGGTTGGTATGGCTAGAAGGTAATGAAGCATGAGAACGTATTTCCTTATGTTTGTTTATATGCAGTGCAACGGTAGGGTTGGTATGGCTAGAAGGTAATGAAGCATGAGAACATATTCCCTTATGTTTGTTTATATGCAGTGCAACGGTAGGGTTGGTATGGCTAGAAGGTAAGGAAGCATGAGAACATATTCCCTTATGTTTGTTTATATGCAGTGCAACGGTAGGGTTGGTATGGCTAGAAGGTAATGAAGCATGAGAACATATTCCCTTATGTTTGTTTATATGCAATGCAACGGTAGGGTTGGTATGGCTAGAAGGTAATGAAGCATGAGAACATATTCCCTTATGTTTGTTATATATGCAGTGCAACGGTAGGGTTGGTATGGCTAGAAGGTAAGGAAGCATGAGAACGTATTTCCTTATGTTTGTTTATATGCAGTGCAACGGTAGGGTTGGTATGGCTAGAAGGTAATGAAGCATGAGAACATATTCCCTTATGTTTGTTTATATGCAGTGCAAGGGTAAGGTTGGTATGGCTAGAAGGTAATGAAGCATGAGAACGTATTCCCTTATGTTTGTTTATATGCAGTGCAACGGTAGGGTTGGTATGACTAGAAGGTAAGGAAGCATGAGAACGTATTCCCTTATGTTTGTTTATATGCAGTGCAACTGTAGGGTTGGTATGGCTAGAAGGTAATGAAGCATGAGAACATATCCCCTTATGTTTGTTTATATGCAGTGCAACGGTAGGGTTTGTATGGGTAGAAGGTAATGAAGCATGAGAACATATTCCCTTATGTTTGTTTATGTGCAGTGTAACAGTAGGGTTGGTATGGCTAGAAGGTAAGGAAGCATGAGAACATATTTCCTTATGTTTGTTTATATGCAGTGCAACGGTAGGGTTGGTATGGCTAGAAGGTAAGGAAGCATGAGAACATATTCCCTTATGTTTGTTTATATGCAGTGCAACGGTAGGGTTGGTATGGCTAGAAGGTAAGGAAGCATGAGAACATATTCCCTTATGTTTGTTTATATGCAGTGCAACGGTAGGGTTGGTATGACTAGAAGGTAAGGTAGCATGAGAACATATTCCCTTATGTTTGTTTATATGCAGTGCAACGGTAGGGTTGGTATGACTAGAAGGTAATTAAGCATGAGAACATATTCCCTTATGTTTGTTTATATGCAGTGCAACGGTAGGGTTGGTATGACTAGAAGGTAAGGTAGCATGAGAACATATTCCCTTATGTTTGTTTATATGCAGTGCAACGGTAGGGTTGGTATGACTAGAAGGTAATGAAGCATGAGAACATATTCCCTTATGTTTTTTTATATGCAGTGCAACGGTAGGGTTGGTATGGCTAGAAGGTAAGGAAGCGTGAGAACATATCCCCTTATGTGTGTTTATATGCAGTGCAATGGTAGGGTTGGTATGGCTAGAAGGTAATGAAGCATGAGAACATATTCCCTTATGTTTGTTTATATGCAGTGCAACGGTAGGGTTGGTATGGCTAGAAGGTAAGGAAGCGTGAGAACATATCCCCTTATGTGTGTTTATATGCAGTGCAACGGTAGGGTTGGTATGGCTAGAAGGTAAGGAAGCATGAGAACGTATTCCCTTATGTTTGTTTATATGCAGTGCAACGGTAGGGTTGGTATGGCTAGAAGGTAATGAAGCATGAGAACATATTCCCTTATGTTTGTTTATATGCAGTGCAACGGTAGGGATGGTATGGCTAGAAGGTAAGGAAGCATGAGAACGTATTTCCTTATGTTTGTTTATATGCAGTGCAACGGTAGGGTTGGTATGGCTAGAAGGTAATGAAGCATGAGAACATATTCCCTTATGTTTGTTTATATGCAGTGCAACGGTAAGGTTGGTATGGCTAGAAGGTAATGAAGCATGAGAACGTATTCCCTTATGTTTGTTTATATGCAGTGCAACGGTAGGGTTGGTATGGCTAGAAGGTAAGGAAGCATGAGAACGTATTCCCTTATGTTTGTTTATATGCAGTGCAACTGTAGGGTTGGTATGGCTAGAAGGTAATGAAGCATGAGAACATATCCCCTTATGTTTGTTTATATGCAGTGCAACGGTAGGGTTGGTATGGGTAGAAGGTAATGAAGCATGAGAACATATTCCCTTATGTTTGTTTATGTGCAGTGTAACAGTAGGGTTGGTATGGCTAGAAGGTAAGGAAGCATGAGAACATATTTCCTTATGTTTGTTTATATGCAGTGCAACGGTAGGGTTGGTATGGCTAGAAGGTAAGGAAGCATGAGAACATATTCCCTTATGTTTGTTTATATGCAGTGCAACGGTAGGGTTGGTATGACTAGAAGGTAAGGAAGCATGAGAACATATTCCCTTATGTTTGTTTATATGCAGTGCAACGGTAGGGTTGGTATGACTAGAAGGTAAGGAAGCATGAGAACATATTCCCTTATGTTTGTTTATATGCAGTGCAACGGTAGGGTTGGTATGACTAGAAGGTAATGAAGCATGAGAACATATTCCCTTATGTTTTTTTATATGCAGTGCAACGGTAGGGTTGGTATGGCTAGAAGGTAAGGAAGCGTGAGAACATATCCCCTTATGTGTGTTTATATGCAGTGCAATGGTAGGGTTGGTATGGCTAGAAGGTAATGAAGCATGAGAACATATTCCCTTATGTTTGTTTATATGCAGTGCAACGGTAGGGTTGGTATGGCTAGAAGGTAAGGAAGCGTGAGAACATATCCCCTTATGTGTGTTTATATGCAGTGCAACGGTAGGGTTGGTATGGCTAGAAGGTAAGGAAGCATGAGAACGTATTCCCTTATGTTTGTTTATATGCAGTGCAACGGTAGGGTTGGTATGGCTAGAAGGTAATGAAGCATGAGAACATATCCCCTTATGTTTGTTTATATGCAGTGCAACGGTAGGGTTGGTATCGCTAGAAGGTAATATAGCATGAGAACATATCCCCTTATGTTTGTTTATATGCAGTGCAACGGTAGGGTTGGTATGGCTAGAAGGTAATGAAGCATGAGAACGTATTCCCTTATGTTTGTTTATATGCAGTGCAACGGTAGGGTTGGTATGGCTAGAAGGTAAGGAAGCATGAGAACGTATTCCCTTATGTTTGTTTATATGCAGTGCAACGGTAGGGTTGGTATGGCTAGAAGGTAAGGAAGCATGAGAACATATTCCCTTATGTTTGTTTATATGCAGTGCAACGGTAGGGTTGGTATGGCTAGAAGGTAAGGAAGCATGAGAACGTATTCCCTTATGTTTGTTTATATGCAGTGCAACGGTAGGGTTGGTATGGCTAGAAGGTAAGGAAGCATGAGAACGTATACCCTTATGTTTGTTTATATGCAGTGCAATGGTAGGGTTGGTATGGCTAGAAGGTAATGAAGCATGAGAACATATTCCCTTATGTTTGTTTATATGCAATGCAACAGTAGGGTTGGTATGGCTAGAACGTAATGAAGCATGAGAACATATTCCCTTATGTTTGTTTATATGCAGTGCAATGGTAGGGTTGGCCAATGCCACACTCCGTTCGTAGGCGCTCAGTGTGTAGAAAAGTTCCATTCACCTCTCTCTTCTCACGTTCACCGTGCTGTGTCTTCTCTGTCGCTGCCGCTGCAGCTGTACCTTGTCTCACCTCCTCAGCGCTCCCCACGGGAGCTGTGATCAAGACAAAGGTTCCGGTCTGACTGGTGCAAATGGGATGTATACAGGGAACTTCACCACTTTCCCTCAGTAGAAAAAATTGTGGAACAACCGGAATCCTTGCACTCAAAAAGGGTTAGTAGGGAAGGGTAAAAGTAAATAAAGTACCGCCAGGCTAAGGCTTAAAAATGTAAAGCTCCTTTATTTGAAAAAAACATAAAAGGCATACACGCCAACAAGGTGACAAGGTCAAACGCGTTTCATAGCTCTCACTTCATCAGTGACCTATACCAACACCTGAAAACTCATCCTTAATAAAGGTGTTTAACCACTCCCATTACAGGTGCAGAACATTAGCTCAGGTGAATCAGAAAAAAGGGAGGGCAATCTTTATTCAATACATGTATTGTGTGATTTCTAACAGATAAGTGTATTTACATATTTGTAGTGAGTATGACAGAAACATTTTCATTTCAAATTGTCAAATCCTATTTACTATCAAATCTAATTTCAATACAAAATTCTAAACTAATATATATAGGACTGACAGCATTTTCCTAATTAATTTAATCCATCATATTTATTACCAAACACTACCATAATTTTTATTCATATGAAAACAATTCCATTATACATTTATTACACCATTTTGAAAGAGAAATTGAAATATTCATATCTATCAACCCATCATAAGAGGGGGAATTGTATTATTAGAGTGCATGGGGTAACTAAATATACTTAAACTGCCCAATTATCTCTAAATTTCTCTAAAAATTATATGGATATAGTGGGAAAGGATACATATCAAAATTTATAGTGCATTCCAATGAAATATGAATATATGTCAATTACACACTATAACCATAGTCTAACTATTCTACATAAAGTTTAATATCCCAATCAGAATTAAGTCCATTTGGGACCCTTGTGTTTAGCTGGAAAATCCAGTATACTTCCTTTTGACTTAAAATTTTGAGTCTGTTTCCTCCCCTTTTGGGTCTCCTAACATGTTGTATGCCCTGAAAGCTTAGTAGACTTTTATTTCCATTATGTTCATTCTTAAAATGCAGGGCAACTGGAGTGTCTGAATTCTCATCTCCAATTGACCTCAAATGCTCCAAGATTCTAGTTTTCAGGGTTCTGGTCGTTTGACCAACATACTTTATGTTGCAAAGTTTGCACGTGAGTAAATATATCACGTACGAGGTATTACAATTTATGTACTCCTTAATTTTGAAAGACTTATCATCACCTATGGATCTAAAGGTATCACCCAATATGGCATATGAACATGATGTACATTTTCTGCTTCCACAGTGAAAAAAACCTTTTTTTGGTGTAAGCCAATTATCTATATTGTTTGTGGGAAGCATTGAAGGGGAAAGAATATTGGCCAATGTTCTCGATTTACGTGTCACATATTTACATCCTCCCTCTATGATCTTATCCATGGTTTCATCAACACTAAGAATAGGGAGGGACTGTTTAATGATTTGACAAATGTCACTGTACTCTTTGCTATACATTGTGATAAACACGGGTCTCTGCTGGTAATCAGTCTTTTCCTTCAACTTGCCTTTAATCATCTCTTGTCTAGCCATAGAATCCACTTGTTTCTTGGCCTCTTTCAAATCCTGTATTTTATATCCCCTCTCTAAAAAACGTTCTGTAGTCTTCTCTGAATGTAACTCATATGCCTCTGTAGTGCTACAGTTTCTTTTTGTCCTCATGTACTGGCCTTTTGGTATGGCCCTTATCACATGTCTTGGATGGTTAGATTTAGCCATCAGAAGGGTGTTTCCTGCACTCTCTTTCCTGTATAACTCTACTTCGATGCTATGTGTGTCAATATTAGGCTTTATTAGCACATCAAGAAAAGGCATTTCCTTTCTACTCGTGTTCATAGTGAACCGCAGGTTCTGGTGATTGTCAGATAGATAATTAAAAAAGTCATCTACCATCGAATCATCGCCTTTAAATATAAACACAAGGTCGTCTATATAGCGGCCGTAATACGCTATTTTTTCTTTGAAGGGATTACCGTCACCAAAGACACGGGACAGCTCCCACCAACCTAAAAATAGGTTGGCATATGTGGGGGCAAATTTAGCTCCCATTGCTGTCCCCTGTCTTTGGCGATAGTAATCCCCCTCAAATAGAAAAAAATTATGTGAAAGCAAAAATTCAATAGATTTCAATATGAATTCTGTGAGATTAGCATCATAATCTGTGAACATCTCTAAGCATGATTGTATAGCCTCTATACCTTTGTCATGAGGGATGGAGGTATAGAGGGACACAACATCAATGGTTACAATACTATGATCATCCAACCATTCCACTTGCTCAATCTGTTTAATGAATTCTGTCGTGTCCCTAATATAGCTCCTAAGGCTCAATACAATAGGTTGTAGTAAAGTATCTATCATGGCACTTAAAGGTTCATTCAATGAACCTATGCCCGCAACTATGGGGCGTCCTGGGGGCGAGGTCATGCTCTTGTGAATCTTTGGGAGGTAATGGAAGATTGGTACTATAGAGTGTTCAACCAACAAAAACTCCAAATTTGACTTAGTTATAGCACCAATCATAACCGCCCAATCCAAAAGATCATGAAGTATCCTCCTGTACCTAAAAGTAGGATTAAAGGGGAGTTTCTCATAAACCTCCTCGTCCTGTAACTGTCGAAAGGCCTCTTTTACATAATCAATTCTGTTAAGGACAACAACATTTCCCCCCTTATCAGAGTTACGTATTACAATAGATGAATTATTCTTAAGTTGTTTAATCGCAATCCTGTCATGTTTGCTCATATTATCATTTTTGAAGGTTTCACATTTGTCTACCTTTCTTTTGTATAGTTCTGTCACTTCCTTCTCAACTGTTTTATGAAAAATTTCTATACTGTTGTTTCTAATATGTCTTGGATAGAAATCAGATCTACTTTTAAACTTCTTTAGGGGAATGTCAGTACTCTTTAAGTTGTGGATATCACCACCTGCTTCCCTCTGTAGATCTGTTAGATCCATTTCAGCACATATATCAACAAAAGATAGAATCCTATCATCCTGTACTACCTCCTCATTATGATTACTATCCTCATATGTATCCAAAGCATCGTTGTTACCCATTGTTTCAAAAAAATATTTCTTAAGGGTAAGTGATCGCACAAATTTATTAATATCAACAATGGTTTGGAACAAATCAAAATGTGAACTTGGTGCAAAATTTAATCCCAAAGATAGCACTTTTATCTGATTTTGAGTCAGTTTAACAGATGATAGATTGATTACATTTTTAGATCCTAAACATATTTCCTGCTCTGTGTTCTCCGTTGTCTCCTGGGATAACGGTGTGTCCTCCCTTGGCCTCCCTGAAGACCTCTGCCTACCCCTGCCCCTCCTACCCCTTCTTGTCCTACGTTTTTTTCTTTTACTCTGGTGTGTAAAATGCCCTTCAAGTTTTTTGAAACCTGAGAATTAGGAATAACATTATCTTCCCTGTCTGAAGAGGGCTGTAAAACAAAGGATGTTGAAGAATTAACATCCTCTGTAACCCCCTCAAAATCTGATGAATCGTAATCATACTCTGTATCAGTTTCATTGAACTTGACTTTCTTTTTATCTTGTTTCAAATTACTGTTAACTCTCTGTTAACAGTAATTTGAAACAAGATAAAAAGAAAGTCAAGTTCAATGAAACTGATACAGAGTATGATTACGATTCATCAGATTTTGAGGGGGTTACAGAGGATGTTAATTCTTCAACATCCTTTGTTTTACAGCCCTCTTCAGACAGGGAAGATAATGTTATTCCTAATTCTCAGGTTTCAAAAAACTTGAAGGGCATTTTACACACCAGAGTAAAAGAAAAAAACGTAGGACAAGAAGGGGTAGGAGGGGCAGGGGTAGGCAGAGGTCTTCAGGGAGGCCAAGGGAGGACACACCGTTATCCCAGGAGACAACGGAGAACACAGAGCAGGAAATATGTTTAGGATCTAAAAATGTAATCAATCTATCATCTGTTAAACTGACTCAAAATCAGATAAAAGTGCTATCTTTGGGATTAAATTTTGCACCAAGTTCACATTTTGATTTGTTCCAAACCATTGTTGATATTAATAAATTTGTGCGATCACTTACCCTTAAGAAATATTTTTTTGAAACAATGGGTAACAACGATGCTTTGGATACATATGAGGATAGTAATCATAATGAGGAGGTAGTACAGGATGATAGGATTCTATCTTTTGTTGATATATGTGCTGAAATGGATCTAACAGATCTACAGAGGGAAGCAGGTGGTGATATCCACAACTTAAAGAGTACTGACATTCCCCTAAAGAAGTTTAAAAGTAGATCTGATTTCTATCCAAGACATATTAGAAACAACAGTATAGAAATTTTTCATAAAACAGTTGAGAAGGAAGTGACAGAACTATACAAAAGAAAGGTAGACAAATGTGAAACCTTCAAAAATGATAATATGAGCAAACATGACAGGATTGCGATTAAACAACTTAAGAATAATTCATCTATTGTAATACGTAACTCTGATAAGGGGGGAAATGTTGTTGTCCTTAACAGAATTGATTATGTAAAAGAGGCCTTTCGACAGTTACAGGACGAGGAGGTTTATGAGAAACTCCCCTTTAATCCTACTTTTAGGTACAGGAGGATACTTCATGATCTTTTGGATTGGGCGGTTATGATTGGTGCTATAACTAAGTCAAATTTGGAGTTTTTGTTGGTTGAACACTCTATAGTACCAATCTTCCATTACCTCCCAAAGATTCACAAGAGCATGACCTCGCCCCCAGGACGCCCCATAGTTGCGGGCATAGGTTCATTGAATGAACCTTTAAGTGCCATGATAGATACTTTACTACAACCTATTGTATTGAGCCTTAGGAGCTATATTAGGGACACGACAGAATTCATTAAACAGATTGAGCAAGTGGAATGGTTGGATGATCATAGTATTGTAACCATTGATGTTGTGTCCCTCTATACCTCCATCCCTCATGACAAAGGTATAGAGGCTATACAATCATGCTTAGAGATGTTCACAGATTATGATGCTAATCTCACAGAATTCATATTGAAATCTATTGAATTTTTGCTTTCACATAATTTTTTTCTATTTGAGGGGGATTACTATCGCCAAAGACAGGGGACAGCAATGGGAGCTAAATTTGCCCCCACATATGCCAACCTATTTTTAGGTTGGTGGGAGCTGTCCCGTGTCTTTGGTGACGGTAATCCCTTCAAAGAAAAAATAGCGTATTACGGCCGCTATATAGACGACCTTGTGTTTATATTTAAAGGCGATGATTCGATGGTAGATGACTTTTTTAATTATCTATCTGACAATCACCAGAACCTGCGGTTCACTATGAACACGAGTAGAAAGGAAATGCCTTTTCTTGATGTGCTAATAAAGCCTAATATTGACACACATAGCATCGAAGTAGAGTTATACAGGAAAGAGAGTGCAGGAAACACCCTTCTGATGGCTAAATCTAACCATCCAAGACATGTGATAAGGGCCATACCAAAAGGCCAGTACATGAGGACAAAAAGAAACTGTAGCACTACAGAGGCATATGAGTTACATTCAGAGAAGACTACAGAACGTTTTTTAGAGAGGGGATATAAAATACAGGATTTGAAAGAGGCCAAGAAACAAGTGGATTCTATGGCTAGACAAGAGATGATTAAAGGCAAGTTGAAGGAAAAGACTGATTACCAGCAGAGACCCGTGTTTATCACAATGTATAGCAAAGAGTACAGTGACATTTGTCAAATCATTAAACAGTCCCTCCCTATTCTTAGTGTTGATGAAACCATGGATAAGATCATAGAGGGAGGATGTAAATATGTGACACGTAAATCGAGAACATTGGCCAATATTCTTTCCCCTTCAATGCTTCCCACAAACAATATAGATAATTGGCTTACACCAAAAAAAGGTTTTTTTCACTGTGGAAGCAGAAAATGTACATCATGTTCATATGCCATATTGGGTGATACCTTTAGATCCATAGGTGATGATAAGTCTTTCAAAATTAAGGAGTACATAAATTGTAATACCTCGTACGTGATATATTTACTCACGTGCAAACTTTGCAACATAAAGTATGTTGGTCAAACGACCAGAACCCTGAAAACTAGAATCTTGGAGCATTTGAGGTCAATTGGAGATGAGAATTCAGACACTCCAGTTGCCCTGCATTTTAAGAATGAACATAATGGAAATAAAAGTCTACTAAGCTTTCAGGGCATACAACATGTTAGGAGACCCAAAAGGGGAGGAAACAGACTCAAAATTTTAAGTCAAAAGGAAGTATACTGGATTTTCCAGCTAAACACAAGGGTCCCAAATGGACTTAATTCTGATTGGGATATTAAACTTTATGTAGAATAGTTAGACTATGGTTATAGTGTGTAATTGACATATATTCATATTTCATTGGAATGCACTATAAATTTTGATATGTATCCTTTCCCACTATATCCATATAATTTTTAGAGAAATTTAGAGATAATTGGGCAGTTTAAGTATATTTAGTTACCCCATGCACTCTAATAATACAATTCCCCCTCTTATGATGGGTTGATAGATATGAATATTTCAATTTCTCTTTCAAAATGGTGTAATAAATGTATAATGGAATTGTTTTCATATGAATAAAAATTATGGTAGTGTTTGGTAATAAATATGATGGATTAAATTAATTAGGAAAATGCTGTCAGTCCTATATATATTAGTTTAGAATTTTGTATTGAAATTAGATTTGATAGTAAATAGGATTTGGCAATTTGAAATGAAAATGTTTCTGTCATACTCACTACAAATATGTAAATACACTTATCTGTTAGAAATCACACAATACATGTATTGAATAAAGATTGCCCTCCCTTTTTTCTGATTCACCTGAGCTAATGTTCTGCACCTGTAATGGGAGTGGTTAAACACCTTTATTAAGGATGAGTTTTCAGGTGTTGGTATAGGTCACTGATGAAGTGAGAGCTATGAAACGCGTTTGACCTTGTCACCTTGTTGGCGTGTATGCCTTTTATGTTTTTTTCAAATAAAGGAGCTTTACATTTTTAAGCCTTAGCCTGGCGGTACTTTATTTACTTTTACCCTTCCCTACTAACCCTTTTTGAGTGCAAGGATTCCGGTTGTTCCACAATGGTAGGGTTGGTATGGCTAGAAGGTAATGAAGCATGAGAACATATCCCCTTATGTTTGTTTATATGCAGTGCAACGGTAGGGTTGGTATGGCTAGAAGGTAATGAAGCATGAGAACATATTCCCTTATGTTTGTTTATATGCAGTGCAACGGTAGGGTTGGTATGGCTAGAAGGTAATGAAGCATGAGAACATATTCCCTTATGTTTGTTTATATGCAGTGCAACGGTAGGGTTGGTATGGCTAGAAGGTAATGAAGCATGAGAACATATTCCCTTATGTTTGTTTATATGCAGTGCAATGGTAGGGTTGGTATGGCTAGAAGGTAATGAAGCATGAGAATATATCCCCTTATGTTTGTTTATATGCAGTGCAACGGTAGGTTTGGTATGGCTAGAAGGTAAGGAAGCATGAGAACATTTTCCCTTATGTTTGTTTATATGCAGTGCAACGGTAGGGTTGGTATGGTTAGAAGGTAATGAAGCATGAGAACATATCCCCTTATGTTTGTTTATATGCAGTGGAACCATAGGGTTGGTATGGCTAGAAGGTAAGGAAGCATGAGAACATATCCCCTTATGTTTGTTTATATGCAGTGCAACGGTAGGGTTGGTATGGCTAGAAGGTAATGAAGCATGAGAACGTATTCCCTTATGTTTGTTTATATGCAGTGCAACGGTAGGGTTGGTATGGCTAGAAGGTAATGAAGCATGAGAACGTATTCCCTTATGTTTGTTTATATGCAGTGCAACGGTAAGGTTGGTATGGCTAGAAGGTAATGAAGCATGAGAACATATTCCCTTATGTTTGTTTATATGCAGTGCAATGGTAGGGTTGGTATGGCTAGAAGGTAATGAAGCATGAGAATATATCCCCTTATGTTTGTTTATATGCAGTGCAACGGTAGGTTTGGTATGGCTAGAAGGTAATGAAGCATGAGAACATTTTCCCTTATGTTTGTTTATATGCAGTGCAACGGTAGGGTTGGTATGGCTAGAAGGTAATGAAGCATGAGAACGTATTCCCTTATGTTTGTTTATATGCAGTGCAACGGTAGGGTTGGTATGGCTAGAAGGTAATGAAGCATGAGAACGTATTCCCTTATGTTTGTTTATATGCAGTGCAACGGTAAGGTTGGTATGGCTAGAAGGTAATGAAGCATGAGAACGTATTCCCTTATGTTTGTTTATATGCAGTGCAACGGTAGGGTTGGTATGGCTAGAAGGTTATGAAGCATGAGAACGTATTCTCTTATGTTTGTTTATATGCAGTGCAACAGTAAGGTTGGTATGGCTAGAAGATAATGAAGCATGAGAACATATTCTCTTATGTTTGTTTATATGCAGTGCAACGGTAGGGTTGGTATGGCTAGAAGGTAATGAAGCATGAGAACATATTCTCTTATGTTTGTTTATATGCAGTGCAACGGTAGGGTTGGTATGGCTAGAAGGTAATGAAGCATGAGAACTTATTCCCTTATGTTTGTTTATATGCAGTGCAACAGTAGGGTTGGTATGGCTAGAAGGTAATGAAGCATGAGAACGTATTCCCTTATGTTTGTTTATATGCAGTGCAACGGTAGGGTTGGTATGGCTAGAAGGTAATGAAGCATGAGAACATATTCCCTTATGTGTGTTTATATGCAGTGCAACGGTAGGGTTGGTATGGCTAGAAGGTAATGAAGCATGAGAACATATCCCCTTATGTTTGTTTATATGCAGTGCAACGGTAGGGTTGGTATGACTAGAAGGTAAGGAAGCATGAGAACATATTCCCTTATGTTTGTTTATATGTAGTGCAACGGTAGGGTTGGTATGGCTAGAAGGTAATGAAGCATGAGAACATATCCCCTTATGTTTGTTTATATGCAGTGCAACGGTAGGGTTGGTATGGCTAGAAGGTAAGGAAGCATGAGAACATATTCCCTTATGTTTGTTTATATGCAGTGCAACAGTAGGGTTGGTATGGCTAGAAGGTAATGAAGCATGAGAACATATTCCCTTATGTGTGTTTATATGCAGTGCAACGGTAGGGTTGGTATGGCTAGAAGGTAAGGAAGCATGAGAACATATTCCCTTATGTGTGTTTATATGCAGTGCAACGGTAGGGTTGGTATGGCTAGAAGGTAAGGAAGCATGAGAACATATTCCCTTATGTTTGTTTATATGCAGTGCAACAGTAGGGTTGGTATGGCTAGAAGGTAATGAAGCATGAGAACGTATCCCCTTATGTTTGTTTATATGCAGTGCAACAGTAGGGTTGGTATGGCTAGAAGGTAATGAAGCATGAGAACATTTTTCCTTATGTTTGTTTATATGCAGTGCAACGGTAGGGTTGGTATGGCTAGAAGGTAATGAAGCATGAGAACATATTCCCTTATGTTTGTTTATATGCAGTTCAACGGTAAGGTTGGTATGGCTAGAAGGTAATGAAGCATGAGAACATATTCCCTTATGTTTGTTTATATGCAGTGCAACGGTAGGGTTGGTATGGCTAGAAGGTAAGGAAGCATTAGAACATATCCCCTTATGTTTGTTTATATACAGTGCAATGGTAGGGTTGGTATGGCTAGAAGGTAATGAAGCAAGAGAACATATCCCCTTATGTTTGTTTATATGCAGTGCAACGGTAGGGTTGGTATGGCTAGAAGGTAATGAAGCATGAGAACATATTCCCTTATGTTTGTTTATGTGCAGTGCAATGGTAGGGTTGGTATAGCTAGAAGGTAAGGAAGCATAAGAACATATCCCCTTATGTTTGTTTATATAGCAGTGCAACGGTAGGGTTGGTATGGCTAGAAGGTAATGAAGCATGGGAACATATCCCCTTATGTTTGTTTATATACAACAGTAGGGTTGGTATTGCTAGAAGGTAATGAAGCATGAGAACATATCCCCTTATGTTTGTTTATATACAACAGTAGGGTTGGTATTGCTAGAAGGTAATGAAGCATGAGAACGTATTCCCTTATGTTTGTTTATATGCAGTGCAATGGTAGGGTTGGTATGGCTAGAATGTAATGAAGCATGAGAACATATTCCCTTATGTTTGTTTATATGCAGTGCAACAGTAGGGTTGGTATGGCTAGAAGGTAATGAAGCATGAGAACATATTCCCTTATGTTTGTTTATATGCAGTGCAACGGTAGGGTTGGTATGGCTAGAAGGTAATGAAGTATGAGAACATATCCCCTTATGTTTGTTTATATGCAGTGCAATGGTAGGGTTGGAATAGCTAGAAGGTAATGAAGCATGAGAACATATTCCCTTATGTTTGTTTATATACAGTGCAATGATAGGGTTGGTATGGCTAGAAGGTAATGAAGCATGAGAACATATCCCCTTATGTTTGTTTATATACAGTGCAATGATAGGGTTGGTATGGCTAGAAGGTAATGAAGCATGAGAACATATCCCCTTATGTTTGTTTATATGCAGTGCAACGGTAGGGTTGGTATGGCTAGAAGGTAAGGAAGCATGAGAACGTATTCCCTTATGTTTGTTTATATGCAGTGCAACGGTAGGGTTGGTATGACTAGAAGGTAAGGAAGCATGAGAACGTATTCCCTTATGTTTGTTTATATGCAGTGCAACGGTAAGGTTGGTATGGCTAGAAGGTAATGAAGCATGAGAACATATCCCCTTATGTTTGTTTATATACAGTGCAATGGTAGGGTTGGTATGGCTAGAAGGTAATGAAGCATGAGAACGTATTCCCTTATGTTTGTTTATATGCAGTGCAACGGTAGGGTTGGTATAGCTAGAAGGTAAGGAAGCATGAGAACGTATACCCTTATGTTTGTTTATATGCAGTGCAATGGTAGGGTTGGTATGGCTAGAAGGTAATGAAGCATGAGAACATATTCCCTTATGTTTGTTTATATGCAGTGCAACGGTAGGGTTGGTATGGCTAGAAGGTAAGGAAGCGTGAGAACATATTCCCCTTATGTTTGTTTATAAGTAGTGCAACAGTAGGGTTGGTATGGCTAGAAGGTAATGAAGCATGAGAACATATTCCCCTTATGTTTGTTTATATGCAGTGCAACGGTAGGGTTGGTATGGCTAGAAGGTAAGGAAGCGTGAGAACATATTCCCTTATGTTTGTTTATATGCAGTGCAACGGTAGGGTTGGTATGGCTAGAAGGTAAGGAAGCGTGATAACGTATCCCCTTATGTTTGTTTATATGCAGTGCAACGGTAGGGTTGGTATGGCTAGAAGGTTAGGAAGCATGAGAACGTATTCCCTTATGTTTGTTTATATGCAGTGCAACAGTAGCGTTGGTATGGCTAGAAGGTAATGAAGCATGAGAACGTATTCCCTTATGTTTGTTTATATGCAGTGCAACGGTAGGGTTGGTATAGCTAGATGGTAAGGAAGCATGAGAACATATTCCCTTATGTTTGTTTATATGCAGTGCAACGGTAGGGTTGGTATGGCTAGAAGGTAAGGAAGCGTGAGAACGTATCCCCTTATGTTTGTTTATATGCAGTGCAACGGTAGGGTTGGTATGGCTAGAAGGTAAGGAAGCATGAGAACGTATCCCCTTATGTTTGTTTATATGCAGTGCAACGGTAGGGTTGGTATGGCTAGAAGGTAATAAAGCATGAGAACATATCCCCTTATGTTTGTTTATAAGTAGTGCAACGGTAGGGTTGGTATGGCTAGAAGGTTAGGAAGCATGAGAACATATCCCCTTATGTTTGTTTATATGCAGTGCAACGGTAGGGTTGGTATGGCTAGAAGGTAAGGAAGCATGAGAACGTATCCCCTTATGTTTGTTTATATGCAGTGCAACGGTAGGGTTGGTATGGCTAGAAGGTTAGGAAGCATGAGAACATATCCCCTTATGTTTGTTTATGTGCAGTGGATATCAAAAGAGCCACTACACAGAAGCTTGTTAACTTTGGTTATATAGGAAATGCATTTGAATTCCAGTTTCATACTTTTAGGGACAGTATACTGTAAAATGTTTTCAATAATGTTTTTCCAATCACTTGTTTAACCAGCTGCAGAGTATAACATGTTTGAGAAATTGCTTCTTTAGGTTTATTTTTATATATATATATATATATATATATATATATATATGTATGTATATATGTCTGTAAATACACATATAAATACATAAATACATACAGTATGTACACAATTATATAGATATATATGTATATATGTCTGTAAATACACATATAAATACATAAATACATACAGTATGTACACAAGTATATATATATATATATGTCTGTAAATACACATATAAATACATAAATAGATACAGTATGTACACAATTATATAGATATATATGTATATATGTCTGTAAATACACATATAAATACATACAGTATGTACACAAGTATATATATATATATATATATATATATATCGAGAAATAGATACGGGAGAGAAGCAAATGCTTTAAAATTTATATATAAGCTAGTGAACAAGGGTAACCTCCAATCGGTCCTTGTTGGTATTATAAGTACATATGGTGCAGGCCCTTAAATAGTATTATAATGTGTAATATAACAGAAGAACTCATCCTGGAAAATAGCCAGGTTGAAAAAAGACAGGGAAACAGCACTCTTTTGAAAAAACAATATTTTTACTAGCACGATTTATATACATAAGTGGTAAAGGGGATGGCAATCGGGAGTCCTGCCTCCACCCTCGAACCGCAAGGATAGGCAAAGTACACTGTGTGTTAGGTACAAAATAGTTTGCAACAACAATATTTATCAAAAAAACAAATATTTATAATGGGACCTTCCGAGTCCAATATACAAAACCTGACCGGTCAGGGGATGTGCGGAACAAGTTGCGCAATATGTAAATGCAGCACAATACAAAGCTGACTTAAGTAAAGCCTGTCACACTTCCTACACCCAGCTGCACATCCCCTGACCGGTCAGGTTTTGTATATTGGACTCGGAAGGTCCCATTATAAATATTTGTTTTTTTGATAAATATTGTTGTTGCAAACTATTTTGTACCTAACACACAGTGTACTTTGCCTATCCTTGCGGTTCGAGGGTGGAGGCAGGACTCCCGATTGCCATCCCCTTTACCACTTATGTATATAAATCGTGCTAGTAAAAATATTGTTTTTTCAAAAGAGTGCTGTTTCCCTGTCTTTTTTCAACCTGGCTATTTTCCAGGATGAGTTCTTCTGTTATATTACACATTATATATATATATATATATATGTCTGTAAATACACATATAAATACATAAATACATACAGTATGTACACAAGTATATATATATATATATATATATATATATATATATATATGTATATATGTCTGTAAATACACATATAAATACATACAGTATGTACACAAGTATATATATATGTATATATGTCTGTAAATACACATATAAATACATAAATACATACAGTATGTACACAAGTATATATATATATATGTATATATGTCTGTAAATACACATATAAATACATAAATACATACAGTATGTACACAAGTATATATATATATATATGTCTGTAAATACACATATAAATACATAAATAGATACAGTATGTACACAAGTATATATATATATATATATATATATATGTATATATGTCTGTAAATACATACAGTATGTACACAAGTATATATATATATGTATATATGTCTGTAAATACACATATAAATACATAAATAGATACAGTATGTACACAAGTATATATATATATATATATATATATATATATATATATATATATATATATATATGTATATATGTCTGTAAATACACATATAAATACATAAATACATACAGTATGTACACAAATATATATATATATATATATCCTCTTTAAATATGTATTTGTATGTATATCTATGTTAAAGCTCTTTGCTTGCCTTTTATTCCTAACACCTGAGACATCATATCTTTGTTGTGCAATATTTTTTTAAATAATTTTTATCATATAGTGTTACTATCAGTGTTACTGTACTTTGTAATGTATTTTTATGTTTTGTGACACTTTTTTATTTGTGAAACAGTTAACCAGAGCGTAAATCGCAATTGCGCTCATGCGTTTGCGTTTACTTTCAACTTGTAAAGGTGAAACGCCCGTGATAAAGCCTTTTCGATAGCACGTAACTGTTAGAGTGCCACTCGTAGTCTGTCCTTATTTGTGTATTATCACTAAAGAATAGTGGTGTGAGTTTGATTACATTACAAAAGTACAGTAGCTTTAAAAAGTCTGCGCTTGTTAGTTTTCTGTTATAGCGACTTGCTCAGGAGCTGGGCATAAACTGGTAGACACTTGTGCTCTGACAAAAAGCTGTGATGTTATTTTGAATGCATTTTAACAATCTCATTTAGAAGCTACAAAAGGGTGTTTATTTGTATTATTGTATTATTAGTACAGTGAGGAGCTTGATGTGTGATAAATATATTCAGTTTAACACATGTGTTTGACCGTGTGCTCTGTGCCTGTGCTAAATGTCTTATTGGTGTCTTCCTGTTGATTTCAACTTGATAGCTGAATGCTTTGAGGCAATAACATAAAATATAAAAAAAACACTAAACAGAAAACTCACCCATTCTTCAATGTCTCTTTTCAGCGTCATATAGTATTCGGAACTGGGATTGTTAAGGTCATCTGTAAAATTTCTATTTATTATTTTAAGTCTAATGGTTCTAACAAATTCAGTTGGTGTTGTGGGTGAAGATGTCAGTCCCACTGGTGCTGTGGTTGTTGTTGTTCTTGCTGGTGTTGTTGAAGATGTTGTCGTTCCAGCTGGTGTTGTGGGTGAAGCTGTTGTTACCGCTGGTGTTGTTGGGGGAGCTGTTGTGACTGCTGGTGTTGTGAGGGGTGTTGTGTTTACCGCTGGTGTTGTGGTTGGAGTTGTTGTTACAGCTGGTGTTGTGGGTGAAGTTGTTGTTTCAGCTGCTGCTGTGGGGGGAGTTGTTGTTTCAGCTGGTGTTGTGGGTGAAGTTGTTGTCACAGCTAGTGTTGTAGGTGAAGTTGTTGTTTCAGCCGCTCCCGTGGGTGAAGTTGTTGTTTCTGCTGGTGTTGTGGATGAAGTTGTTGTTTCAGCTGGTGTTGTGGGTGGAGTTGTTGTTTCTGCTGCTGCTGTGGGTGAAGTTGTTGTTTCTGCTGGTGTTGTGGGTGAAGTTGTTGTCACAGCTGGTGTTGTAGGTGAAGTTGTTGTTACAGCTGCTGCTGTGGGTGAAGTTGTTGTTTCAGCTGGTGTTGTAGGTAAAGTTGTTGTTTCTGCTGGTGTTGTGGGTGAAGTTGTGGTTTCAGCTAGTGTTGTGGGTGAAGTTGTTGTTTCAGCTGCTGTTGTGGGTAAAGGTGTTGTTTCTGCTGGTGTTCTGGGTGAAGTTGTTGTTACAGCTGGTGTTGTGGGTGGAGTTGTTGCTTCTGCTGGTGTTGTGGGTGAAGTTGTTGTTACAGCTGGTGTTGTGGGTGAAGTTGTTGTTACAGCTGGTGTTGTGGGTGAAGTTGTTGTTACAGCTGGTGTTGTGGGTGGAGTTGTTTCTGCTGGTGTTGTGGGTGAAGTTGTTGTTTCTGCTGCTGTTGTGGATGGAGTTGTTGTTTCTGATGCTGTTGTGGGTGGAGTTGTTGTTTCTGCAACAGTTGTTAATGCAGCTGTTGTGGTTCCAGCTGGTGTTGTGGCTGTAGTTGTTGTCTCTGCAACAGTTGTAGGTATAGTTGTTGTGTCTGCAACAGTTGTGGGTACAGTTGTGGTTCCAGCTGGTGTTGTGAGTGTAGCTGTTGTCTCTGCAGCAGTTGTTGGTGCAGCTGTTGTGGTTCCAGCTAGTGTTGTGGGTATAGTTGTTGTCTCTGCAACAATTGTTAGTGTAGCTGTTGTGGTTCCAGCTGGTGTTGTGGGTGTAGTTGTTGTCTCTGCAACAGTAGTGGATGCAGCTGTTGTGGTTTCAGCTGGTGTTTTGAGTGTAGTTGTGGTTCCAGCTGGAGTTGTGGGTTTAGTTGTAGTTCCAGCTGATGCTGTGAGTGTAGTTGTGGTTCCAGCTGGTGTTGCAAGTACAGTTGTGGTTCCAGTTGGTGTTGTGGGTGTAGTTGTTGTCTCTGCAACAGTTGTTGGCGCAGCTGTTGTGGTTCCAGCTGGTGTTGTGGGTGTAGTTGTTGTCTCTGCAACAGTTGTTAGTGCAGCTGTTGTGGTTCCAGCTGGTGTTGTGGGTATAGTTGTTTTCTCTGCAATAGTTGTTAGTGCAGCTGTTGTGGTTCCAGCTGGTGTTGTGCGTATAGTTGTTGTCTCTGCAACAATTGTAGGTACAGTTGTGGTTCCAGCTGGTGTTGTGGGTATAGTTGTTGTCTCTGCAACAGTTGTAGGTACAGTTGTGGTTCCAGATGGTGTTGTGGGAATAGTTGTTGTCTCTGCAACAGTTGTAGGTACAGTTGTGGTTCCAGCTGGTGTTGAGGGTATAGTTGTTGTCTCTGCAACAGTTGTAGGTACAGTTGTGGTTCCAACTGGTGTTGTGGGTGTAGTTGTTGTCTCTGCAACAGTTGTTGGTGCAGCTGTTGTGGTTCCAGCTGGTGTTGTGGGTATAGTTGTTGTCTCTGCAACAGTTGTTAGTGCAGCTGTTGTGGTTCTAGCTGGTGTTGTGGGTATAGTTGTTGTCTCTGCAACAGTTGTTAGTGCAGCTGTTGTGGTTCCAGCTGGTGTTGTGGGTATAGTTGTTGTCTCTGCAACAGTTGTAGGTACAGTTGTGGTTCCAGCTGGTGTTGTGGGTATAGTTGTTGTCTCTGCAACAGTTGTAGGTACAGTTGTGGTTCCAGCTGGTGTTGTGTCTATAGTTGTTGTCTCTGCAACAGTTGTAGGTATAGTTGTGGTTCCAGCTGGTGTTGTGGGTATAGTTGTTGTCTCTGCAACAGTTGTAGGTACAGTTGTGGTTCCAGCTGGTGTTGTGGGTATAGTTGTTGTCTCTGCAACAGTTGTAGGTACAGTTGTGGTTCCAGCTGGTGTTGTGGGTATAGTTGTTGTCTCAGCAACAGTTGTAGGTACAGTTGTGGTTCCAGCTGGTGTTGTGGGTATAGTTGTTGTCTCTACAACAGTTGTAGGTACAGTTGTGGTTCCAGCTGGTGTTGTGGGTATAAAAAACATGCTGATTTAAACTCATAATCTTGTTTACCAAATATACTCATCAATATAATCCCTCATAATCCCTTCAAGTATGTTATCCACTATTAATGTCAGACTAACTGGTCTATAGCTTCCTAGATCAGCCCTGCTTCACTTTTTAAAAAGTGACACCACATCAGCTTTACGCCAGTCCTGGGGCACTATGCCTGAAGATAATATATTCACTTAATTAACTTACCAGCAGTAGTAGTGTTCATGGTATCTACTTCGAGATCTCCAACCCTGCTACTATTACTTCGTATCTCTTCCAAGACTTTGCTTTCCATCTCAGCAGATGAAGGGGTAACCGTGTCATTCTGGAATTCATTTTCTAGTTCAGCAACAACAGAACCACTCCTACAGGAAAGGAATAAAAGCAGTTAACTACTGATGCGCTGTGTGTGCTTATTCACCAAGCGTTACTGTGTAATCAGTGTAAAGTTTATATAACTCACCTGAATGATTTCACAACGGATCTTATATAGGCAGCATAAAGTTTCCTTATCACAACAGTAAACTACAAAAAAGAAATTACAAATGTAAAGTTGTGCTGTTACATGGTCATTTACATTGTAAAACGGATTAAGTTTGGGCTCATAAACACATAGGGGTACATTTATCATTGTGCGGACAGACATGATCCACTATAGCGAATAATGTTCGCTGCACATTGATAAATGCTGAGAGCATACGCTGTCGGCATTTATCATTACACCAGCAGTTCTGGTGAACTGCTGGTGCAATACCACCCCCTGCAGATTCGCAGCCAATCGGCCACTAGCAGGGGGTGTCAATCACCCCGATCGTATTCAATCGGGCTGATTGCTGTCCACCATCTCAGAGGTGGCAGACGAGTTAAAGAGCACCGGACTTAGGAGCGCTGCTTCTTAACTTCCGCTTCAGGCGGAACTGAAGCGGAGAGGGTCGGAAGCAGCATTCGCTGCTTCATAAATCCACCCCATAAACTATGTCCCTATTAATTAAAGGGACATGAAGCCCAAATTTTTTCATTCATGATTATAGATGATTTTTTCTATCATGATTATAGATAAACCGTGTGATTTTATTAAAAACTTTTCAATTTACTTCTATTATCTAATTTGCATGCACTGGTATTACTAAGTGGATCGCAAATATTGCTTTTGTGGAAGCGATATTTTGAGCTCCACTTATAATCTAGCCCTATATGTTTAAACCTTTGAAATGCTGATGTGTCTAATGAGTGGAATGAAAGTAGAAACCGGTAAATATCTGTCTTATTCATCATTTGTGTGTGATACGTTCTGTTTTATAACTAGTCACAGCATAACGGTTCAGTACAAATGAAAATAAGCATTAATAAAGATACTTACAGTATCAAGAACATCCTTTGCCAACTTTTTAAAAGCATCTGTGTTTGGGTCTGCAAGATCCGGAGTGTAGTCTCTGTTTGTTATTCTAAATTCAGTGATTACTATATAATTAGTTTTTGCAGCTGTAGTGGCTGGTGTGGTTTCCACAACTGCAGGTGCTTGTGTTGTAGTTGTCTCTGCAAGAGTTGTATGGACAGTTGTGGTTTCTGCATGTGTTGGGGGTGCAGTTGTTGTCTCTGCAACTGTTGTGGGTACAGTTGTGGTTCCAGCTAGTGTAGTTGGTGTAGTTGTTGTCTCTACAACTGTTATGAGTGCAGCTGTTGTGGTTCCAGCTTGTGTTGCGGTTGTAGTTGTTGTCTCTGCAGCAGTTGTAGATATAGTTGTTGTGTCTGCAACAGTTGTGGGTACAGTTGTGGTTCCAGCTGGTGTTGTGAGTGTAGCTGTTGTCTCTGCAGCAGTTGTTGGTGCAGCTATTGTGGTTCCAGCTGGTGTTGTAGGTGTAGTTGTTGTCTCTGCAACAGTTGTTAATGCAGCTGTTGTGGTTCCAGCTGGTGTTGTGGGTGTAGTTGTTGTCTCTGCAACAGTTGTAGGAATAGTTGTTGTGTCTGCAACAGTTGTGGGTACAGTTGTGGTTCCAGCTGGTATTGTAGGTGTAGCTGTTGTCTCTGCAGCAGTTGTTGGTGCAGCTGTTGTGGTTCCAGCTGGTGTTGTGGGTGTAGTTGTTGTATCTGCAACAGTTGTTAGTGCAGCTGATGCTGTGAGTGTAGTTGTGGTTCCAGCTGGTGTTGCGAGTACAGTTGTGGTTCCAACTGGTGTTGTGGGTGTAGTTGTTGTCTCTGCAATAGTTGTTGGTACAGCTGTTGTGGTTCCAGCTGGTGTTGTGAGTATAGTTGTTGTCTCTGCAACAGTTGTTAGTGCAGCTGTTGTGGTTCCAGCTGGTGTTGTGGGTATAGTTGTTGTCTCTGCAACAGTTGTTAGTGCAGCTGTTGTGGTTCCAGCTGGTGTTGTGGTTATAGTTGTTGTCTCTGCAACAATTGTAGGTACAGTTGTGGTTCCAGCTGGTGTTGTGGGTATAGTTGTTGTCTCTGCAACAGTTGTAGGTACAGTTGTGGTTCTAGCTGGTGTTGAGGGTATAGTTGTTGTCTCTGCAACAGTTGTAGGTACAGTTGTGGTTCCAACTGGTGTTGTGGGTGTAGTTGTTGTCTCTGCAACAGTTGTTAGTGCAGTTGTTGTGGTTCCAGCTGGTGTTGTGGGTATAGTTGTTGTCTCTGCAACAGTTGTTAGTGCAGTTGTTGTGGATCCAGCTGGTGTTGTGGGTATAGTTGTTGTCTCTGCAACAGTTGTAGGTACAGTTGTAGTTCCAGCTGGTGTTGTGGGTATAGTTGTTGTCTCTGCAACAGTTGTAGGTACAGTTGTGGTTCCAGCTGGTGTTGTGGGTATAGTTGTTGTCTCTGCAACAGTTGTAGGTACAGTTGTGGTTCCAGCTGGTGTTGTGGGTATAGTTGTTGTCACTGCAACAGTTGTAGGTACAGTTGTGGTTCCAGCTGGTGTTGAGGGTATAGTTGTTGTCTCTGCAACAGTTGTAGGTACAGTTGTGGTTCCTGCTGTTGTTAGTGGTGCAGTTGTTGTTACAATTGTCGTGATTGCAGCTGTTGTTGTCACTTGGAGTGTTGTTGCTAATTCAAAAAATACAGTTTTAAGTTAAATATTACAACATAAAACAGTTAAATAAATATCAATGGCTAATATGTTGCTGTCAGTTTAATATTTTGACATTATGGGGCATATTTATCAAGCTCCGTACGGAGCTTGATGCCCCTTGCTTCAGGCTCGCCGGAAACAGAAGTTATGAAGGAGTTATGAAGCAGCCGTCTAAACACCGCTGCTCCATAACTTGTCAGCCTGCTCTGAGGCAGCGGAGGGAAATTAACCCGATTGAATACAATCGGGTTGACTGACACCCCCCCTGCTAACAAGTTATAATGTATAAAATCTGCATGAAGGAGTTTTTATATTGGCAATGTCTATTTCACTCATTTAACATCTGAATGTGGCTACAATATGAATATTATAGTTGTACGTGCTTAAATCCTAGCGATCTACTCTTGGCAATGTCACTTCATTAAAGGAAGAGTTTACCCCAAATTTGTCTCCCCTGTATTTTATTCCCAATGATCCATTGTACCTGCTGGAGTGTACTAAATGTTTTACAAGTAGCTCTTTACCCTTACAGGCTATATTACGAGTGGAGCACAATTTAGTAGATAGAGGATTTTTGCGCTTGTATTATGACACGGATTGAGCTCGCATTCTATTGGCTGATTGGAACAGCCAATAGAATGCGAGCTCAATCCTATTGGCTGATTGGATCAGCCAATAGGATTAAACTTCAATCCTATTGGCTGATATCATCAACCAATAGGATTTTCTCTTGTTAGGTGTATCCAGTCCACGGATCATCCATTACTTGTGGTATATTCTCCTTCCCAACAGGAAGTTGCAAGAGGATCACCCACAGCAGAGCTGCTATATAGCTCCTCCCCTAACTGCCATATCCAGTCATTCTCTTGCAAGCTCTCAACATAGCTGGAGGTAGTTAGAGGAAAGTGGTAAAATATAGTTAGTTTTTTCTTCAATCAAAAGTTTATTGTTTTTAAATGGTACCGGAGTGTACTGTTTTATCTCAGGCAGCATTTAGAAGAAGAATCTGCCTGCGTTTTTCTATGATCTTAGCAGAAGTAACTAAGATCCACTGCCATTCTCACATATGTCTGAGGAGTGAGGTAACTTCAGAGGGAGAATGGCGTGCAGGGTATCCTGCAATAAGGTATGTGCAGTTAAGTTTTTCTAGGGATGGAATTTGCTAGAAAATGCTGCTGATACCAGATTAATGTAAGTTAAAGCCTAAATACAGTGATTTAATAGCGACTAGTATCAGGCTTGCTATCAGAGGTATATACTCTGATTAATGTGCAATATAAAACGTTTGCTGGCATGTTTAATCATTTTTATATATGCTTTGGTGATAAAACTTATTGGGGCCTAGTTTTTTCCACATGGCTGGCTTTATTTTTGCCTAGAAACAGTTTCCTGAGGCTTTTCACTGTTATAGTATAAAAGTTACAGTTGGTGCAAACTGTGACATTCAGCTTCCCTCAGCAGTCCCCTGCATGCTATAGGACATCTCTGAAGGGCTCAAAAGGCTTCAAAAGTAGGAGCTGTGGCAGTTGTTATGACTGTTTAAAAAACATATTTTTCGTTTTGTTAATCTGTTTTTTGTATTAAGGGGTTAATCATCCATTTGCAAGTGGGTGCAATGCTCTGCTAACTTGTTACATACACTGTAAAAATTTAGTTAGTTTAACTGCCTTTTTTCACTGTTATTTCAAATTTTGGCAAAATTTGTTTCTCTTAAAGGCACAGTAACGTTTTTTTATATTGCTTGTTAACTTGATTTAAAGTGTTTTCCAAGCTTGCTAGTCTCATTGCTAGTCTGTATAAACATGTCTGACATAGAGGAAACTCCTTGTTCATTATGTTTAAAAGCCATGGTGGAACCCCATAGGAGAATGTGTACTAAATGTATTGATTTCACTTTAAACAATAAAGATCAGCTGTTATCTTTAAAAGAATTATCACCAGAGGATTCTGACGAGGGGGAAGTTATGCCGACTAACTCTCCCCACGTGTCGGACCCTTTGACTCCCGCTCAAGGGACTCACGCTAAAATGGCGCCAATTACTTAACATTCCCTTCAAGGGGCAGACCCTATTCGGGCCTGGTTTGAAGGAAATTATTGCTGACATTACTGGAGGTAAGGGTCATACCCTTCCTCAGGACAGAGCCAAATCAAGGGCCAAACAGTCTAATTTTCGTGCCTTTCGAAACTTCAAGGCAGGTGCAGCATCAACTTCCTCTGCTACAAAACAAGAGGGAACTTTTGCGCAATCCAAGCCGGCCTGGAAATCTAACCAGACCTGGAGCAAAGGCAAGCAGGCCAGAAAGCCTGCTGCTGCCTCTAAGACAGCATGAAGGAACGGCCCCCTATCCGGCAACGGATCTAGTAGGGGGAAGACTTTCTCTCTTCGCCCAGGTGTGGGCAAGAGATGTTCAGGATCCCTGGGCGTTGGAGATCATATCTCAGGGATATCTTCTGGACTTCAAAGCTTCCCCCCCACAAGGGAGATTTCACCTTTTGAGATTATCTGTAAACCAGATAAAGAAAGAGAGGCATTCTTACGCTGTGTGCAAGACCTCCTAATAATGGGAGTGATCCATCCAGTTCCACAGATGGAACAAGGACAGGGATTTTATTCAAATCTGTTTCTGGTTCCCAAAAAAGAGGGAACCTTCAGACCAATTTTGGATCTAAAGATCTTAAACAAATTCCTCAGAGTTCCATCGTTCAAAATGGAAACTATTCGGACAATCCTACCTATGATCCAGGAGGGTCAGTACATGACCACAGTGGATTTGAAGGATGCTTACCTTCACATACCGATTCACAAAGATCATCATCGGTTCCTAAGGTTTGCCTTTCTAGACAGGCATTACCAGTTTGTGGCTCTTCTCTTCGGGTTAGCTACAGCCCCAAGAATTTTTACAAAGGTTCTGGGGTCTCTCCTGGCGGTCCTAAGACCACGGGGCATAGCAGTGGCCCCTTATCTAGACGACATCCTGATACAGGCGTCAAACTTCCAAATTGCCAAATCTCATACGGACATAGTGTTGGCATTTCTGAGGTCGCATGGGTGGAAAGTTAACGAGGGAAAGAGTTCTCTATCACCCCTCACAAGGGTTTCCTTCCTTGGAACTCTGATAGATTCTGTAGAAATGAAAATTTACCTGACAGAGTCCAGGTTATCAAAGCTTCTAAATTCCTGCCGTGTTCTTCACTACATTCCGCACCCTTCGGTGGCTCAGTGCATGGAAATGATCGGCTTAATGGTAGCGGCGATGGACATAGTGCCATTTGCTTGCCTACATCTCAGACCGCTGCAATTATGCATGTTCAGTCAGTGGAATGGGGATTACACAGATTTGTCCCCTCTGCTAAATCTGGATCAAGAGACCAGAGATTCTCTTCTCTGGTGGCTATCTCGGGTCCATCTGTCCAAAGGTATGTCTTTTCGCAGGCCAGATTGGACAATTGTAACAACAGATGCCAGCCTTCTAGGTTGGGGTGCAGTCTGGAATTCCCTGAAGGGTCAGGGATCGTGGACTCAGGAGGAGAAACTCCTCCCAATAAATATTCTGGAATTAAGAGCAATATTCAATGCTCTTCTAGCTTGGCCTCAGTTAGCAACCCTGAGGTTCATCAGATTTCAGTCAGACAACATCACGACTGTGGCTTACATCAACCATCAAGGGGGGACCAGGAGCTCCCTAGCGATGTTAGAAGTCTCCAAGATAATTCGCTGGGCAGAGACTCACTCTTGCCATCTATCAGCGATCCATATCCCAGGTGTAGAGAACTGGGAGGCGGATTTTCTAAGTCGTCAGACTTTTCATCCGGGGGAGTGGGAACTCCATCCGGAGGTGTTTGCTCAATTGTTTCATCGTTGGGGCACACCAGAATTGGATCTCATGGCGTCTTGCCAGAACGCCAAGCTTCCTTGTTACGGATCCAGGTCCAGGGACCCAGAAGCGACGCTGATAGATGCTCTAGCAGCACTGTTGTTCTTCAACCTGGCTTATGTGTTTCCACCGTTTCCTCTGCTCCCTCGACTGATTGCCAAAATCAAACAGGAGAGAGCATTGGTGATCTTGATCGTGCCTGCGTGGCCACGCAGGACCTGGTATGAAGACCTGGTGGACATGTCATCCTTTCCACCTTGGCCTCTGCCTCTGAGACAAGACCTTCTACTACAAGGTCCTTTCAATCATCCAAATCTAATTTCTCTGAGACTGACTGTCTGGAGATTGAACGCTTGATTTTATCAAGGCGTGGCTTCTCCGAGTCAGTCATTGATACCTTAATACAGGCACGAAAGCCTGTAACCAGGAAAATCTACCATAAGATATGGCGCAAATATCTTCATTAGTGTGAATCCAATAATTACTCATGGAGTAAGGTTAGGATTCCTAGGATATTGTCCTTTCTCCAAGAGGGTTTGGATAAAGGATTATCAGCTAGTTCTTTAAAGGGACAGATTTCTGCTCTGTCTATCCTTTTTCACAAGCGTCTGGCAGAGGTTCCAGACGTCCAGGCAATTTGTCAGGCTTTGGTTAGAATTAAGCCTGTGTTTAAACCTGTTGCTCCTCCATGGAGCTTAAACTTGGTTCTTAAGGTTCTTCAAGGAGTTCCGTTTGAACCCCTTCATTCCATTGATATCAAACTTTTATCTTGGAAAGTTCTGTTTTTGATGGCTATTTCCTCGGCTCGTAGAGTCTCTGAATTATCAGCTTTACAATGTGATTCTCCTTATCTGATTTTCCATACAGATAAAGTAGTTCTGTGTACAAAACCTGGGTTTTTACCTAAGGTAGTTTCCAACAAGAATATCAATCAAGAGATTGTTGTTCCATCATTGTGTCCTAATCCTTCTTCAAAGAAGGAACGTCTTTTACATAATTTGGACGTAGTCCGTGCTTTAAAGTTTTACTTACAAGCGACTAAAGATTTTCGTCAAACATCTTCCCTGTTTGTTGTTTACTCTGGACAGAGGAGAGGTCAAAAGGCTTCGGCAACCTCTCTTTCTTTTTGGCTTCGGAGCGTAATACGCTTAGCCTATGAGACTGCTGGACAGCAGCCCCCTGAAAGGATTACAGCTCATTCTACTAGAGCTGTGGCTTCCACCTGGGCCTTTAAAAATGAGGCTTCTGTAGAACAGATTTGCAAAGCGGCGACTTGGTCTTCGCTTCATACCTTTTCAAAATTTTACAAATATGATACTTTTGCTTCTTCGGAGGCTATTTTTGGGAGAAAGGTTCTACAGGCAGTGGTCCCTTCCGTTTAAGTACCTGCCTTGTCCCTCCCTTCTTCCGTGTACTTTAGCTTTGGTATTGGTATCCCACAAGTAATGGATGATCCGTGGACTGGATACACCAAGATACAACAAGAGAAAACATAATTTATGCTTACCTGATAAATTTATTTCTCTTGTAGTGTATCCAGTCCACGGCCCGCCCTCTCCTTTTAAGGCAGGTCTAAATTTTAAACTACAGTCACCACTGCACCCTATGGTTTCTCCTTTCTCGGCTAGTTTTGGTCAAATGACTGGATATGACAGTTAGGGGAGGAGCTATATAGCAGCTCTGCTGTGGGTGATCCTCTTGCAACTTCCTGTTGGGAAGGAGAATATCCCACAAGTAATGGATGATCCGTGGACTGGATACACCACAAGAGAAATAAATTTATCAGGTAAGCATAAATTATGTTTTTCCTACCTTAATTCCGATTGGCTGATAGAATTCTATAAGCCAATCGGAATTGAAGGGACGCCATCTTGGATGACGTCACTTAAAGGACCCGTCATTGTTGAAGAAGGCATCGGAAGAAGAGGATGCTCTGCGTCGGATGTCTTGAAGATGGAGCCGCTCCGCTCTGGATGGATGAAGATAGAAGATGCCGTCTGGATGAAGACTTCTGCCCGTCTGGAGGACCTCTTCTGCCCGGCTTGGATGAAGACTTCTGCCCGTCTGGAGGACCACTTCGCCCGGCTTCGTTGAGGACTTTGGCCCGGTTGGGTGAAGACTTCTCAAGGTAAGGTGATCTTTAAGGGGTTAGCGTTAGGTTTTTTTAAGGGGGGATTGGATGGGTTTTAGAGTAGGGTTGGGTGTGTGGGTGGTGGGTTTTAATGTTGGGGGGGTATTGTACTTTTTTTCAGGTAAAAGAGCTGATTACTGTACTTTTTTTCAGGTAAAAGAGCTGATCTTGTTAGGGGGATTAGATTAGGTGTAATTAGTTTAAAAATCTTGTAATTATTTTATTATTTTCTGTAATTTAGTGGGGGTTTTTTGTACTTTAGATAATTTTACTTAATTTTATTTAATTTTATTTAACTGTAGTTAATGTAGGTAATTAATTTAATTATAGTGTAGTGTTAGGTGTAATTGTAACTTAGGTTAGGTTTTATTTTACAGGTACTTTTGTATTTATTTTAACTAGGTAGTTATTAAATAGTTAATAACTATTTAATAACTATTGTACCTAGTTAAAATAAATACAAACTTGCCTGTAAAAAATAAATAAATCCTAAACTAGATACAATGTAACTATTAGTTATATTGTAGCTATTTTAGGGTTTATTTTATAGGTAAGTATTTAGTTTTAAATAGAAATAATTTAGTTAATTATAGGAATATTTATTTAGATTTATTTAAATTATATTTAGGTTAGGGGGTGTTAGGGTTAGGGTTAGACTTAGGTTTAGGGGTTAATAAATTTAATATAGTGGCGGCGGTGTAGGGGGCAGATTAGTGGTTAATAACTATAATGTAGGTGGCGGTGAGCTCCGGGAGCGTCGGTTTAGGGGTTAAACACTTTATTTAGTTGCAGTGGGGTCCGTGAGCAGCGGTTTAGGGGTTAATAAGTTTATTAGAGGGGTGGTGGGCTCCGAGAGTGGCAGTTTAGGGGTTAATAAGTATAATGTAGGTGGCGGCAGTGTAGGGGTGGCAGATTAGGGTTGTTTAGACTCGGGGTACATGTTAGAGTGTTAGGTGTAAACATTACCATAGGAATCAATGGGATATCGGGCAGCAGCGAACATAAGCTTTTGCTGCTTTCAGACTCCCATTGATTCCTATGGCATCCGCCGCCTCCAGGGTGGCGGATTGAAAACCAGGTACGCTGGGCCGGAATAGTGCCGAGCGTACCTGCTAGTTATTTGATAATTAGCAAAAGTAGTCAGATAGTGCCGAACTTGCATTCGGAACATCTGGAGTGACGTAAGCATCGATCTGTGTCGGACTGAGTCCGGCGGATCGTATGTTACGTCACAGATTTCTACTTTTGCCGGTCTGTAGGGTTTGATAACTAAGGGGAATCAGGCTCAACACAAATACGCTGCGGAATACCAGCGTATTTGCGGTTGACAGCTTGATAAATAGATGCCATTGTATCCTGTTTTGTTATAAGAAAAGAAGGTAGATAAGAAATATAATACAGCAAATAGTCAAACTTCAATTTTTTTTTAATTATATGTATAGCATTCCATTAGGACAGCACTCATTGTTTTTTCTAAAATTTAACTTTTATTGTCAAAATTCTTTTTAAAAGGAGTCCATGACATTTCAATGCCTAACTGGCATCTTTATCAAATGGTGTTAGTCCATGTATTTATTACCAGCTGCAGAGTATAAAATGTATGAGAAATTCCTTTTTAAGGTTCATTTGTGTTTTGAAGCCACAACCTAATAAAATGGGTTGAGCTTGTAGGTATAATCAGATATCATTACTTTATCACATTGTGTACATATACCTGCTTCTTTATCTTATATCTGTAGGTATAATCAGATCTCATTACTTTATCACATTGTGTACATATACCTGCTTCATTATCTTATATCTGTCCTTAACCAAAGACCAAAACTTGGCGAAAACAATGGAAAATTAACATTGTATTACCTTATCTCTTCTAAACCCCTCTGGGAGTGTAATTTCTTCTGCTGTCTGTGTTTACACAGCTTATCTATAGCTGGACCTAAGGCCAGCAACTTTCAGAATAGGTGGGGATATCACAGGCTAAATCAACTATTTTAAATGCCGATATAAGGGTAAAGGAGATACTTGTAAATAATTTAATACACTCCAGCAGGTAAAGTGGATCATTGGGAACAAATTAAAGTAGAGACATTTTTTGAGTAAACTGTCCCTCTAACTAATGGTTGACCTAGCACCCTGGTGGCTGACATTTAAAGTGATCTAAGGAGTGCACATTCTATACTGGAACTTTTTATATATATATATATATATATATATATATATATATATATATATATATATATATATATATATATATATATATATATATATATATATATACTGTATATACAGTATATATATATATATATATATATATATATAATCATTATATATAGGTATAGATCTACAGATATATATATATATATACTGTATATATATAGGAATATCTATTTAAAAATACAAAGAACATTTTCTATTATGTGAAGAACAATGGAATGTAAAATATTTACTCTACATACACAGTTAAACACATTGCGGCAGATTACGAGTGGAGAGCTAACAGTTACGCGCAAGCTGGTTTTTCACTTGTATTACAAGTTGAAAGTAAATGCGATAGTCTATATAGTGCATCCTCAGAGCTCTGGTTAACTACTTTTCTAAACAAAAAAATGTCACAAAACACATTAAAATACATTATAAAGTACACTTACACTCATAATAACACCATATAATAAAAATTATTACAAAATAAAATTGCACTAAAAGTTACAAGGGCTCAAAGATATGAGGTCTCATGTGTTAGAAATAAAATGCAGGCAAAGAGCTTTAACATAGAGATACACATATATACATGTCTAAATATGGATATACAGGTATACCTCACTTTACAGCGCTTCGCTAATACAGCGCTTTGTGGAGCTGAAGTTCATCCTCCAAGGATTTTGAAACAGTGCTGTAATCATCGTGAGATTGCTAGAAAAGTGACTGGCACCATTTTGTTATGCTTAGTTCACTCTGTTTACAGCATTACAGTGCAATCTGCATCTCAGTGCTATAGTCTGGCAAATTGTACTACAGTAATTGTCACTATTTTACAGGTGCAGTATTTATTGAATACTAATTTAATACTGTGCTGTGCTACTGTTAAACTAAACGTAGCACTACTGCACCCCTAATATATGTTAGTTCTAACATGTTTTCAAGTTTTTAAATACTGGCAAGTGAAAAGAAAGCTAAAACCACGTTGTTTCACTTTAAGGCGGTTTTCACTTTACAGCGGGGCTCCGGTCCCTAACCCGCTGTATGAGCGGGGTATACCTGTATATATATGCGGACTCAATAGAGGGCCCTGGTGCAAAAAATGTATTGGGCCCTCCAAAGATATTTCAGTAGTAAGAAATACTAACACTATTCATGCTGCTCAGTAAAATTATTATGAGGATAGATAGATAGATGGACTGCAACCTGCACTAATAAAAGTCCCCTGCATTAGAATTGTCATATTCTGCAAATATTATGTATAGACTGGCTTCTATGGGCCCCCGCAGCACTTGTGCTCTGGTACCACCGCATCTGCTGCACTTATGGTAGTTCCACCCTTGTATGTATATATATATATATATATATATATATATATATATATATATGTAAATGTAACTGGTCTTTAGCTTTCTTGATAAACCTTGCTCCCTTTTTTAAAAAGTGGCACCAAATCAGCTCTACGCCATTCCTGGGGTACTATGCCTGAGGATAATTAGTCCCGAAAAAATTAATAGTAGATTTTTGAAAATAATATATATGGCTATATATAAAACACATATTTTACATATTATAAATATATATATTCACTAACTCACCAGCAGTAGTAGTGTTAATGGTATCTACTTCGAGATCTCCAGCCCTGCTACTATTACTTCGTATCTCTTCCAAGACTTTGCTTTCCATCTCAGCAGATGAAGGGTTAACCGTGTCATTCTGGAATTCATTTTCTAGTTCAGCAACAACAGAACCACTCCTACAGGAAAGGAATAGAAGCAGTTAACTACTGATGCGCTGTGTGTGCTTATTCACCAAGCACCCCCTGTATGCATACTGTAACTTTATTTGTTGTATGTGCTCTCAAATGTAATTTAAACAGTGTTCATGTTGCTTCTAAGGTACATACAATGGGATATTTCTTTGGGATCTTTTCCCCAGATGAACTGTATTTTAAATAAGTTTTCCTCTTCACCACAGTCACTGCTTTTTAAATAGTTTTTCATGAACATGATTTAGTACAACGGCACATTATAAATGTTATTTTAACCAGTGGCAACAAATATGAAATTATGATTCAGCAGAAACATATGCACTTACATTTAATTGTGTTACTGTGTAATCAGTGTAAAGTTTATATAACTCACCTGAATGATTTCACAATGGATCTTATATAGGCAGCATAAAGTTTCCTTATCACAACAGTAAACTACAAAAAAGAAATTACAAATGTAAAGTTGTGCTGTTACATGGTCATTTACGTTGTAAATTAAACAGAGGACATTAAGTTTGGGCTCATAAACACATAAACTATGTCATAATTAACTATTGGCACCGTTGAAATAGTACAGGTTCATTGTAGTATGATAGGACTCTACTGTTGTTTATTATTTTCTACATTATCAATACATAGTTCAATCTGTGTTACTTGATACTACTTACTGTTGTTATATCACTCTAACATCTTTATGCATTCCTGCATAGTGGCAGTGCTAGGTGCTTATCTGTTGTCTATTAACCCCTAATAATCAACTATTGTGGTTGGAAGTACTGCAGTATGCTCAATCATTTTGAATAATAATACTATATTTGTTTTACAGGTACAGTATTCTTGTCTTGTATCACATGTTAGTATTGAGCAGATTGGCCCACTGGTCCCAATATTCCTGATTTTTCATTACTTAAGCGTATTATATATTTATATTTTTTGTATATATAGATTTTTGCCCAGCGCTTTCTCCTTTTTATTATGTTGTTAGCGCTTTATGTGGCTTATACTATTTATAAATATGTGATACATTTAATATAAACCAGACTATATAACTATAGAATTATGCTTGTAGCATACTGCGGTACGCATATACCATTTTTCTAGATTTATTAGTGTATAGTCTATGGGACTATGTTGCAGTATATTGTTGCTGCACATTTGTTTATTCCCTTATACTTTTGGTAGTTTGGTTATCATGTCACAGCTAAACTGTTTAGTAATCACCATTATGTCTTTTGTTAGTACATATTTTATATGAGACAACTTTTGATATGATGAGGTTATGTACATGGTTTTGATTATATTTATAAGTATTCTTCTGTTTCTTCATAATGTTTATGTTTTTGATTGGTTTCACTTGTACATATGTGAATACAACTATAATAACAATCTAATGAAGGTATTAGTATACTTGTATATTATCTCAGCCAGGTAATTAATGGGTTAAACATGGGTGTGTTAAGCTCCTCCAATGAGAGGAGGCTATTTGTTTTGAATAGTATGCACATGCTGCAAGTTTTTAAGTTTATGACTACGGTCTGTTGACCGAAACCGGTCAAACTTTGTTTCACTTTGTTTTTACCCTTGGTGTCCAGCTGTATACCTATGGATTTCTCTAATAAAGATTATTTCTTTTAATCAACCAAAGTGTCAGCCTCACGAAGTTTTGCAAAGGGATTTTGAACATTCTTCTTTTTTTGCCATATGTCATAATTAGTTAAAGGGACATCAATACCAAATTTTTTCTTTCATGATTATAGATAGAGGATGTGATTTTAAACAACTTTTGAATTTACTTCTATTATGTAATTTGCTTCATTCTCTCTGTATCCTTTGTTGAAGGAGAAAATGCTCTACTGTGGCATCTGGCTTATATAAATATATATTTATGTGTTAATATGTGTATATACACATATTAACACATAAATATATATGTATATAATCATACACATATATATTTAAACATGCTGCCATCGCCGCGCTACTTACCCCCTGCGCTGAAGTTCTGATGCCGTCACTGAAAATAACTGGCACTGAAAAGTGCCTTTACATATTACTAGTACTACTATCATTTATTTCTAAAGCGCCAGCAGATTACGCAGCACTATACAAAGAATAAAAAACATTACAGGGATACAGTAATACACAAACAAGTACAGTAGGGGTAAATAACAGTTGTAGGTGCAATAATTCAGTTATACAAAAGGAGAGGAATGCCCTGCCCTTGAGCACAATCATTAGTAGTTCACTTTAAACACAAAGTGGCCTACAGGAAGAGAGGCTCTAAAGCTTACAACCTAAAGGAGAGGGAATGGACAAAGAAGGTAAGGGTGAAAGGAAATATGTTTGATATAAGGCAGAGTGAACTGAGAGTGAGTGATGACATGGGGGGAGTGTGTGGTGACTGAGCAAATTAGGTTTGGAAAAGTGTAAAAGAATGTGTTAAAATGTCAGTACAAAGGCTGTGAGTCTGAAGTGGTTTCTCTATCCTGGATTATTAGTGACAGATGCACATAATTACTCTTAGAAGGTGTGTGTATATATTAAGGTAAACAATAGGGTGGGCGGTGGTGGGAAGGGATTGGAGGGCTAGTGCTTGCAAATCTGGAGTCTGATGTTAGGTGTGAGGCTGTGGAAAGAGAAAGGAGGGTAAACATGGGAGGAGGGGTTTGAGACACAGCAGAGGGGGAGAAAAAGTTTGGAAACAAAGATTGGAGAAAAAAAGATTGGAATATTGCAATGAGATTTAGAAATAATTCCATGATAGCCCAACATAAATAAGAAATAATTGCACTCAGTATCTTGATTGGAGAGAGGCCAGTCAGGTGAATTACCTTGTAAAATGTCTTTGCAAATCTGGAATCTGATGTTAGGTTTGAGGCTTGGTCTATGGGAGCTGTGCTTATATACATGTATATTTATGTGTATATACACACATATTAACACAAATATATACATATATAATCATATACATATGTAATGTATTTACAATCTGCTGCCCGGCTTACCCCCTTTGCTGCGATAGTTCTCATGCCTGTCTGACAGCATGAGAATGAAGTTCCCATTGGAAGCATGCTCTCGTGAGAGCATAGCTTCCATGCAATGCGAATGTGAGTTGGTGTTCGCATTGCACCTGACTTGTAATACCAGCGCACATTTGCATGCACTGGTATTACTACGTGGATCGCAAATATTGCTTTTGTGGAAGCGATATTTTGAGCTCCACTTATAATCTAGCCCTATATGTTTAAACCTTTGAAATGCTGATGTGTCTAATGAGTGGAATGAAAGTAGAAACCGATAATATCTGTCTTATTCATCATTTGTGTGTGATACGTTCTGTTTTATAACTAGTCACAGCATAACGGTTCAGTACAAATGAAAATAAGCATTAATAAAGATACTTACAGTATCAAGAACATCCTTTGCCAACTTTTTAAAAGCATCTGTGTTTGGGTCTGCAAGATCCGGAGTGTAGTCTCTGTTTGTTATTCTAAATTCAGTGATTACTATATAATTAGTTTTTGCAGCTGTAGTGGCTGGTGTGGTTTCCACGACTGCAGGTGCCTGTGTTGTGGTTGTAGTTGTCTCTGCAAGAGTTGTATGGACAGTTGTGGTTTCCGCAGGTGTTGGTGGTGCAGTTGTTGTCTCTGCAACTGTTGTGGGTACAGTTGTGGTTCCATCTGGTGTTGTGGGAATAGTTGTCTCTGCAACAGTTGTAGATGCAGCTGTTGTGGTTCCTGTTGGTGTTATGGGTGTAGTTGTTGTCTCTGCAACAGTTGTGGGTGTAGTTGTGGTTCCAGCTGGTTTTGTGGGTGTAGTGGTTGTCTCTGCAAAAGTTGTGGGTGTAGTTGTAGTTCCAGTAGGTGTTGTGGGTGTAGTTGTTGTCTCTGCAACAGTTGTGGGTGGAGCTGTTGTTGTTCCAGCTGGTGTTGTGGGTGTAGATGTTGTCTCTGCAACAGTTGTGGGTGCAGCTGTTGTGGTTCCAGCTGGTGTTATGGGTGTAGCTGTTGTCTCTGCAACAGTTATGGGTATAGTTGTTGTCTCTGCAACAGTTGTGGGTGCAGCTATTGTGGTTCCAGCTGGTGTTCTGGGTGTAGTTGTGGTTCCAGCTGGTGTTGTGAGTGTAGTTGTGGTTCCAGCTGGTGTTGTGGATGTAGTTGTCTCTGCAACAGTTGTGGGTGCAGCTGTTGTTGTTCCAGCTGGTGTTGTGGGTGCAGTTGTTGTCTCTGCAACAGTTGTAGATGCAGCTGTTGTGGTTCCTGTTGGTGTTATGGGTGTAGTTGTTGTCTCTGCAACAGTTGTGGGTCTAGTTGTGGTTCCAGCTGATGTTGTGGCTGTAGTTGTTGTCTCTGCAACAGTTGTGGGTGCAGCTGTTGTTCCAGCTGGTGTTGTGAGTATTGTTGTGGTCCCAGCTGGTTTTGTGGGTGAAGTTGTTGTCTCTGCAACAGTTGTGGGTGGAGCTGTTGTTGTTCCAGCTGGTGTTGTGGGTGTAGATGTTGTATCTGCAAAAGTTGTGGGTGTAAATGTAGTTCCAGCCGGTGTTGTGGGTGTAGTTGTTGTCTCTGCAACAGTTGTGGGTGGAGCTGTTGTTGTTCCAGCTGGTGTTGTGGGTGTAGATGTTGTATCTGCAAAAGTTGTGGGTGCAGCTATTGTGGTTCCAGCTGGTGTTGTGGGTGTAGTTGTGGTTCCAGCTGGAGTTGTGAGTGTAGTTGTGGTTCCATCTGGTGCTGTGATTGTAGTTGTTGTCTTTGCAACAGTTGTGGGTGCAGCTGTTGTGGTTCCAGGTGGTGTTGTGAGTGTAGTTGTTGTCTCTGCAATAGTTGTAGGTGCAGCTGTTGTGGTTTCAGCTGGTGTTGCGGGTGTAGCTATTGTCTCTGCAAAAGTTGTAGGTGCAGCTGTTGTGGTTCCAGCTGATGTTATTGGTGCAGTTGTTTTCACAATTGTTGTCACTTGCAGTGTAGTTGCTAATATAAAAATAATATCATAGACAGTTTTAAGTTAAATATTACTACATAAAACAGTTAAATAAATATCAATGTCTAATATGTTGCTTTCTGTTTAATATTGTGACTATTTGCTGACTGTATTATATTTCTTATCTACCTTCTTTTCTTGTAACAAGACAGGATATAATGAGGCCGAATTATCAAGCTCGAATAAAGCTTGATGCCCCTGTTTCTGCGCGAGCCTTCAGGTTCGCCGGAAACAGTAGTTATGAAGCAGCGGTCTAAAGATCCGCCTACTCTGATCCTCAGAAGAACTGCTTGTGTAAGACTAAATGCCGACAGCATATGCTGTCGGCATTTATCGATGTGCAGCTGACATGATACGCTACATCGTATCATGTCCGCTCGCACTTTGGTAAATTGGCCCCATAGTATGAAATGTGCATGAAGGAGTTTTTAGATTGGCAATGTCTATTTAACACATTTTACAATGCTTTTTCATCTGAATGTGGCTACAATATAAGTATTATAGTTTTATCTACCTCTTGGCAATGTCACTTCATTAAAGAGACATTAAACACTAAATAAATGCTAGATAGAATGATGCATTCAAAGAAAAGATTAGTCTGAGAATAACATTCAGCTTTTTCATTAGCTGTTTAAATATTGACAAAATAAGTGTAACGTTTTAATATCTATAAAACAATGGGAGCTGCACCCCATACACAGTTAAACAAGTTATTAAATTAAATATTAATCGTGAATAAAAATTATTTTTCATGTTTTCAGGTATTTGACTACAAAGGGCTTCAATGTACACACATATATATATATAAATACATACGTATCTATAAAAAAATTATACTCAGCGCTAACTATCTATCTGCTAGATTACGAGTTCTGCGTTAGCCTTAAAAAGCAGCGTTGAGAGGTCCCAACGCTGCTTTTTAACGCCCGCTGGTATTACAAGTCTGACAGGTACAGGTGCACCACTCACTTTTCTTCCGCGACTTTGGGCTACCGCAAATCCCCTTACATCAATTGCGTATCCTATCTTTTTAATGGGATTTTCCTAACGCTGGTATTACAAGTCTTGGAAGAAGTGAGCGGTACACCCTCTTTTTACACCCTCTGTTGTCAAGACTTTTACCGCATTTAAAAGTCAGTAGTTAAGAGTTTTATGGGCTGACGCCGTAACACAAAACTCTTAACTAAAGTGCTAAAAAGTACACTAACACCCATAAACTACCTATTAACCCCTAAACCGAGGCCCCCCACATCGCAAAAACTTAAATAAATTGTTTTAACCCCTAATCTGCCGACCGGACATCGCCGCCACTTTAATAAATGTATTAACCTCTAAACCGCCGCACTCCCGCCTCTCAAACACTATAATAAATTTTATTAACCCCCTAATCTGCCGCCCCCAACGGCGCCGCCACCTAGCTACATTTATTAACACCTAATCTGCCGCCCCCAACGTCTCTGCTACTATATTAAATGTATTAACCCCTAAACCTGTCTAACCCTAACCCCCCCTAACTTAACTAACTTAAATATAATTTAAATAAATCTAAATAAACTTACTAATATTAACTAAATTATTCCTATTTAAAACTAAATACTTACCTATAAAATAAACCCTAATATAGCTACAATATAACTAATAGTTACATTGTAGCTAGCTTAGGGTTTATTTTTATTTTATTAACTTTGTATTTATTTTAACTAGGTAGAATAGTTATTAAATAGCTATTAACTATTTAATAACTACCTAGCTAAAATAAATACAAAATTACCTGTAAAATAAATCCTAACCTAAGTTACAATTACACCTAACACTACTCTATAAATAAATTAATTAACTAAATTAAATTAAACTAATTTCAATTAAATTAAATAAACTAAATTACGAAAAAAACAAATTTTTACAATTTTTTAAACTAATTACACCTAATCTAATCCCCCTAATAAAATAAACCCCCCCCCCCCCAAAATAATAAAATTCCCTACCCTATACTAAATTACAAATAGCCCTTAAAGGGACACTGTACCCAATTTTTTTCTTTTGCAATTCAGAAAGAGCATGCAATTTTAAGCAACTTTCTAATTTACTCCTATTATCAATTTTTCTTCGTTCTCTTGCAATCATTATTTGAAAAAGAAGGCATCTAAGCTTTTTTTTGGTTTCAGTACTCTGGACAGCACTTTTTTATTGGTGGATGAATTTATCCACCAATCAGCAAGGACAACCCAGGTTGTTCACCAAAAATGGGCCGGCATCTAAACTTACATTCTTGCATTTCAAATAAAGATACCAAGAGAATGAAGAAAATTTGATAATAGGAGTAAATTAGAAAGTTGCTTAAAATTTCATGCTCAATCCGAATCACGAAAGAAAATTTTTGGGTACAGTGTCCCTTTAAAGGCCTTTTGCGGGACATTGCCCCAAAGTAATCAGCTCTTTTACCTGTAAAAAAAAATACAATACCCCCCAACATTACAACCCACCACCCACATACCCCTACTCTAAAACCCACCCAATCCCCCTTAAAAAACCTAACACTAACCCCCTGAAGATTACCCTACCTTGAGCCGTCTTCACCCAGCCGGGCACAAGTGGTCCTCCATACGGCAGAAGTCTTCATCCAGGAGCATCCTCTTCAAACGAAGTCCTAACGAAGAATGAAGGTTCCTTTAAATGACGTCATACAAGATGGCATCCCTCGAATTCCGATTGGCTGATAGAATTAAGGTAGATAAAATCCGATTGGCTGATGCTATCAGCCAATCGGATTGAAGTTCAATCCGATTGCCTCATCCAATCAGCCAATAGGATTGACCTCGCATTCTATTGGCTGATTGGATCAGCCAATCGGATTTTTCCTACCTTAATTCCGATTGGCTGATAGAATCCTATCAGCCAATCGGAATTTGAGGGACCCATCTTGGATGACATCATTTAAAGGAACCTTCATTCTTTGTTAGGACTTCGTTTTAAGAGGATGCTCCACATCAGCTGGATTGAAGATGGACCCGCTCCGCTCCGGAAGGATGAAGATAGAAGATGCCTCTTGGATGAAGCCTTCTGCCGTCTGGAGGACCTCTTCTGCCCCGATCGGATGAAGACTTCTACTGTATGGAGGACCACTTGTGCCCAAGGGGGTAGTGTTAGTTTTTTTAAGGGGGGGTTGGGTGGGTTTTAGAGTAGGGGTGTGTGGGTGGTGGGTTGTAATGTTGGGGGGGTATTGTATTTTTTGTTTTACAGGTAAAAGAGCTGCTTACTTTGGGGCAGTGCCCCGCAAAAGGCCCTTTTAAGGGCTATTTGTAATTTAGTATAGGGTAGGGAATTTTATTATTTTGGGGGGCTTTTTTATTTTATTAGGGGGATTAGATTAGGTGTAATTAGTTTAAAAAATTGTAATTTCTTTTTTATTTTCTGTAATTTAGTGGGGTTTTTTCGTAATTTAGTTTATTTAATTTAATTGTAATTAGTTTAATTTAATTTAGTTAATTTATTTATAGAGTAGTGTTAGGTGTAATTGTAACTTAGGTTAGGTTTTATTTTACAGGTAATTTTGTATTTATTTTAGCTAGGTAGTTATTAAATAGTTAATAACTATTTAATAACTATTCTACCTAGTTAAAATAAATACAAAGTTACCTGTAAAATAAAAATAAATCCTAAAATAGCTATAATGTAACTATTAGTTAGATTGTAGCTATATTAGGGTTTATTTTATAGGTAAGTATTTAGTTTTAAATAGGATTAATTTATTTAATTATAGTAATTTTATTTATATTTATTTAAATTATATTTAAGTTAGGGGGTGTTAGGGTTAGAATTAGGTTTAGGGGTTAATACATTTAGTTATAGTGGCGGCGACAATGGCTGCGGCAGATTAGGGGTTAATAAATTTAATATAGTTGCGGCAACATTGGGGGCAGCAGATTAGGGGTTAATAAATATAATGTAGGTGTCAGTGATGTTAGGGGCAGTAGATTAGGGGTTCATAGTTATAATGTAGGTGGCGGCGGTGTCCGGAGCGGCAGATTTGGGGTTAATAGTATAATGCAGGTGGCGACGATGTCGGGGGCGGAAGATTAGGGGTTAATAAGTGTTAGATTAGGGGTGTTTAGACTCGGGGGTTCATGTTAGGGTGTTAGGTGTAGACATAGAAAGCATTTTCCCATAGAAATCGAAGGGGCTGCTTTAGGAGCTGAACACTGCTTTTTTGCAGGTGTTAGTTTTTTTTTCAGCCGTCTCATCCCCTTTGTTTCCTATGGGGAAATCGTGCACGAGCACGTTTTAGCCAGCTTACCACTACCGTAAGCAATGCTGGTATTACAGTGAGATGTGGAGTTAAATTTGCTCAATGTTCACTTTTCTGAGGCTAACGCAGCCATTCAGAAAATTTGTAATACCAGCGTTGTTTAAAGTGAACGCTGGAAAAAAAAGGCTCGTTAGCATTGCAAGTCTTTACAGACAAAACTCGTAATCTAGGTGTATAGTAGGAGGTAATTTTATATATATTAAAAAGTATATAAAATATATATATAAGAATAAGTATCTATAAATAATTAAAAGTATATAAACATATCATTCATATGTGACATCTATACAAAAGTGAAATAGTATTGAAATATAACCATATAATTATATGTGTATAAATAAATAAATCGGTAGAGGTATATAAAAAATAGTAAATGAATATACCGTCCTTTTGAATATGCTCAAATAGAAGTTTGTATAGTCACAGCGGGTAAATAGGTGAGGTGTCCAAACGAAATGTTGATATAATGTTGGTGCAGCTCTTCTAACGGAAGGTTTCCCAGACGGCAATCCACAAGAGGCTGTAGAAAAATAGTAGAGGAGAAAAGTGCAAAACACCAGATCTATGTGCAGAGTTAAAAACACTTCTTTAATACATTCCTAACATGAGGTAATACACTCACAAGATTAAAAACATATATATGTGCATTTAGTGCATAAATGTGAACAAACATATATCACCATCCGGTTTCCAAAACAGTCGTCCGGTTCCCAAATGATTCACCAAGAGATCCGGTTTAGTCCATATGTATGTTACAAATGATATCGTTGTTGTTATAACATTAAATATATAACAAATAAGCATACAAATAAACTTACAAACAATTCAAGAGGAGAGGTAACCCTCGGCTTCACTGCGCCTTGTTTGATGTTAAGGTACGGAAGCCTCACTGGGACCTAATTCCTCCTAAAGCGGAAGTTCCGCCTGACAACTGACACGCAGCTGATAGTAGCTCAACGCGCGTTTCGTTCCGTTAACGACTGAACTTTCTCAAGAGTCTACAATCAGTAGTTTGTGATCAGTTTAAATACCTGCAATGCATCTGACACTCCCCAATTGGGTATACGGATGATGCATAGGACTATCATATAAATATATCAACTGTATTTAATCATATTCATTTCTATTTAATTTGTTAAATAAATGATTTGTTAAATGAAATGTATTCATAGGTTGTTGTACCCATAAATGATGAGTGTCAAATACATAACCTATTTAATCCAGAATTGATTAATATACATTTAAAAACATACCAAAGATAGGCTATGTATATAGCTTATAAAAATGCTTTCAGAGATATTTTAAAAAGTATATAAATATATAATATGTACTAATAAAAACATATTTGTACATATAAAAAGTATTTTCGAACCAAAAATGTAATATTATACAGAACATAAATTTTCAGTTATAAAATATATATATATATATATATATATATATATATATATATATATATATATATATATATATATATAATATAAGGTACCTAGAATGATCATTCATAGTATCCCTAATTGATTTATAAAACAGATAGAAGGTCCATACAAAGTTTAAGCTATACTAAAAAAGCTTGAATGTTTAGATCTATATTTAATCCCTTAGGAGATAGAGAATCCAATTTGTTATCCAAAATGTTTCCTGTTGCCTCAATTTTAGCAACCTATTGGTATCCCATTTGTTGATGGTTATATGTTCTATAATTCTAATTTCTAGACTTTTAGGATCCTGATTATGAACTTTTTTTAAATGTGCTGATACACTATGGTTCTCTATACCTGTTGTGATATTTGTAAGGTGTTCCCTCAATCTATATTTGATCTTACGTTTGGTCCTGCCTATATGAATTAAATTACATCAACAATTGAATTGATAGACTACATATGTAGAGGTACAAGTGCATCTATTTTTACATTGAACACTTTTTGAACAATCCGCATTTCTAAAAACGTTATGGTCCTTACCAATGTGTGGACACATAACACAATTCTTTACCTTACATTTGTAAAGGCCAGAAATTGCACCTAACCATTGTACAGGTTCTTTCACCATTTTATGTCCTCTTAGTTTCGTGGGTGCTAGATGATAGTTTTTAATATCCTTATTTTTTCTAAATGTAATCTCAGGTTGAGGTCCTAAAGTCTTTTTTAAAACGGGATCTAAATTTAATACTTGCCAATGTTTTTTAAGTATACTTTTTATCTGATGATGTTGGGCATTAAATTTAGTTACAAATTTAGGTGCAGACTTATTTTCAAAGGGCTTATTTTCAATTGTCCTATTATCTAATTTTTTAATAAGGTTTGCTCTTTCCATTTTATCTACTTTTGCTTCTGTATTTTTAAGTAGTTCATCTTTATATCCCTTTTCTTTAAATGTGTTAGTTAGGATTTCTACCTCCTTATCATAATCTTCTTTTTCAGGGTTACCTCTCCTCTAGAATCGCTTGTAAGTTTATTTGTATGCTTATTTGTTATATATTTAATGTTATAACAACAACAATATCATTTGTAACATACATATGGACTAAACCGAATCTCTTGGTGAATCATTTGGGAACCGGACTGTTTTGGAAACCGGTTGGTGATATATGTTTGTGCACATTTATGCACTAAATGCACATATATGTTGAGTGTATTACCTCATGTTAGGAATATATTAAAGAAGTGTTTTTAACTCTGCACATAGATCTGGTGTTTTGCGCTTTTCTCCCCTACTATTTTTCTACATATGTATCTATGTATTTGTTTATTCTACTGTATATTTACTGTACATATTTAGCATTCAAATGTTCTTCACTTACAGGAATATGTCTTTTTTTATTATAAACACATATTTCTATATATAACGGCATATACCTATAAATATATAGGTGTAGATATGTATTTTACATGAAATTATCTATACTATAATTGCGTTTGTAATGTCCGTCGGCAGTTGCACATGCATCCTCAATGGAATGTTGGCAGCGCGAGGACAAAATAATTCACCTGGATGCAGCAAAGCTGCATCCATGTGAATTCTGAAAATGGCAGGATCCACCGGGATGCAGCGAAGGCAAACGGATCATTACAAAAGCAACAACTAATCGCCCACATTAAAGTATTTTTTTAAAAAAAACTAACCGCCCACATCAAGTATTAAAAAAAAACAAAAAATGCCTGCATCAAGTATTTAAAAAAAAACAAAAAAAACGCACGAAATATAACAAAAACAAAAAAAATCCTTCACGAAGTATTAACTCCTAAACAGCAAAACCCCCACATTGCTATACACCTAATTTCCCTATTAACCCCTAAACCACAAAAACCTCTACATTGCAATAAACCTATTTTCCCTATTAACTCTTAAACCGCAAAACCCCCACATCGCAATAAACCTAATTAACTTATTAACCCTTTAAACCGCCAAAAACCAAAACGCAAATAACTATCTAAATAACTAAATTACGAGTTTTGCGGTATGAGGGGTGCGGTACTAACTTGCAAGTTATTGTCACCGCTCACTTACCTACAGCGCTGGTATTACAGGTTTTCAGAAACCCGGCGTTATTAGGCAAGAAGTGAGCGTAGAGCTAAATTGTGCTCCATACCGCACTCCAATACCAGCGCTGCTTAAGTCAGCGGTGAGCTGGTTGAACGTGCTCGTGCACGATTTCCCCATAGATATCAATGGGGAGAGCTGGCTGAAAAAAAGTCTAACACCTGCAATAAAGCTCCGTAACGCAGCCCCATTGTTTCCTATGGGGAAACTAAATTTATGTTTACGCCGATCCAATCAGCCAATCAGATTGAGCTCGCATTCTATTGGCTGTTCCGATCAGCCAATAGAATGCGAGCTCAATCTGATTGGCTGATTGGATCGGCCAATCGGATTGAACTAGATTCTGATTGGCTGATTCCATCAGCCAATCAGAAAATTCCTACCTTAATTCCGATTGGCTGATAGAATCCTATCAGCCAATCGGAATTCGAGGGACGCCATCTTGGATGACGTCCCTTAAAGGAACAGTCATTTGTCGTTCAGTCGTCGGTCCGGATGGATGTTCCGCGCTGGAGGTCTTCAGGATCCTGCCGCTTCGCTCCGGATGGAAGAAGATCGAAGATGCCGCTTGGAGAAGATGTTTGCCGGTCCGGATGTCCTCTTCTTGCCGGATAGGAGGAAGACTTTGGACCCTCTTCTGGACTTCTTCAGTGGATGTCTAGCCCCCGCTTGGGTTGGATGAAGATATCGGAGCCAGGACCGATCGGTGATACCCGGTGAGGTGAAGACAAGGTAGGAAGATCTTCAGGGGATTAGTGTTAGGTTTATTTAAGGGGGGTTTGGGTTAGATTAGGGGTATGTGGGTGGTGGGTTGTAATGTTGGGGGGGGGGGTATTGTATTTATTCTTTTACAGGCAAAAGAGCTGAACTTCTTGGGGCATGCCCCGCAAAGGGCCCTGTTCAGGGCTGGTAAGGTAAAAGAGCTTGTAACTTTTTTAATTTAGAATAGGGTAGGGAATTTTTTATTTTGGGGGGCTTTGTTATTTTATTAGGGGGCTTAGAGTAGGTGTAATTAGTTTAAAATTGTTGTAATATATTTCTTATGTTTGTAAATATTTTTTTATTTTTTGTAACTTAGTTCTTTTTTATTTTTTGTACTTTAGCTAGTTTATTTAATTGTATTTATTTGTAGCAATTGTGTTTAATTAATTTATTGATAGTGTAGTGTTAGGTTAATTGTAGGTAATTGTAGGTAGTTTATTTAATTATTTTATTGATAGTGCAGTGTTAGCTTTAATTGTAACTTAGGTTAGGATTTATTTTACAGGTAAATTTGTTATTATTTTAACTATTTTAGCTATTAAATAGTTCTTAACTATTTAATAGCTATTGTACCTGGTTAAAATAAATACCAAGTTGCCTGTAAAATAAATATTAATCCTAAAATAGCTACAATATAATTATAATTTATATTGTAGCTATATTAGGATGTATTTTACAGGTAAGTATTTAGCTTTAAATAGGAATAATTTATTTAATAAGAGTTAATTAATTTCGTTAGATGTAAATTATATTTAATTTAGGGGGGTGTTAGTGTTAGGGTTAGACTTAGCTTTAGGGGTTAATCCATTTATTAGAATAGCGGTGAGCTCCGGTCGTCAGATTAGGGGTTAATAATTGAAGTTAGGTGTCGGCGATGTTAGGGAGGGCAGATTAGGGGGTTAATACTATTTATGATAGGGTTAGTGAGGCGGGTTAGGGGTTAATAACTTTATTATAGTAGCGCTCAGGTCCGCTCGGCAGATTAGGGGTTAATAAGTGTAGGCAGGTGTCGGCGACGTTGAGGGGGGCAGATTAGGGGTTAATAAATATAATATAGGGGTCGGCGGTGTTAGGGGTAGCAGATTAGGGGTACATAGGGATAACGTAGGTGGCGGCGCTTTGCGGTCGGAAGATTAGGGGTTAATTATTTTAAGTAGCTGGCGGCGACGTTGTGGGGGGCAGGTTAGGGGTTAATAAATGTAATACCGGGGTCGGCGGGGTTAGGGGCAGCAGATTAGGGGTACATAAGTATAACGTAGGTGGCGGTCGGCAGATTAGGGGTTAAAAATTTTAATCGAGTGGCGGCGATGTGGGGGGAGCTCGGTTTAGGGGTACATAGGTAGTTTATGGGTGTTAGTGTACTTTAGGGTACAGTAGTTAAGAGCTTTATAAACCGGCGTTAGCCAGAAAGCTCTTAACTCCTGCTATTTTCAGGCGGCTGGAATTTTGTCGTTAGAGCTCTAACGCTCACTTCAGAAACGACTCTAAATACCGGCGTTAGAAAGATCCCATTGAAAATATAGGCTACGCAAATGGCGTAGGGGGATCTGCGGTATGGAAAAGTCGCGGCTGAAAAGTGAGCGTTAGACCCTTTAATCACTGACTCCAAATACCAGCGGGCGGCCAAAACCAGCGTTAGGAGCCTCTAACGCTGGTTTTGACGGCTACCGCCGAACTCCAAATCTAGGCCTACCTGTCTTACACTAACACCTAACCTTACACAACAATTAAATAAATTACATAAATTAAATACAATTACCTAAATTACAAAAACAAACAAACACTAAATTACACAAAATAAAAAAATAAATTATAAGATATTTAAACTAATTACACCTAATCTAATAGCCCTATCAAAATAAAAAAGCCCCCCCAAAATAAAAAAAAACCCCTAGCCTAAACTAAAGTACCAATAGCCCTTAAAAGGGCCTTTTGCGGGGCATTGCCCCAAAGAAATAAGCTCTTTTACCTGTAAAAAAAAATACAAACAACCCCCCCAACAGTAAAACCCACCACCCACACAACCAACCCCCCAAATAAAATCCTAACTAAAAAAAAACCTAAGCTCCCCATTTCCCTGAAAAGGGCATTTGGATGGGCATTGCCCTTAAAAGGGCATTTAGCTCTTTTTCTGTGCCCAAAGAAGAGGATGCTCCACGCCGGATGTCTTGAAGATGGAGCTGCTCCGCGCCGGATGGATGAAGATAGAAGATGCCGTCTGGATGAAGACTTCTGCCCGTCTGGAGGACCACTTCTGCCGGCTTGGATGAAGACTTCTCCCAGCTTCGTTGAGGACTTCTTGCCGCTTCGTTGAGGACTCCTCCCAGCTTCGTTGAGGATGGATGTCGGCTCTTCAAAACTGTAAGTGGATCTTCAGGGGTTAGTGTTAGGTTTTCTTAAGGGTTTTTTAGGTGGGCTTTATTTTTAGGTTAGGGTTTGGGCAGCAATAGATCTAAATGCCCATCCAAATGCCCTTTTCAGGGCAATGGGGAGCTTAGTTTTTTTAGTTAGGATTTTATTTGGGGGGTTGGTTGTGTGGGTGGTGGGTTGTACTGTTGGGGGGGTTGTTTGTATTTTTTTTTACAGGTAAAAGAGCTGATTTCTGTGGGGCAATGCCCTGCAAAAGGCCCTTTAAAGGGCTATTGGTAGTTTAGTTTAGGCTAGGTTTTTTTTTATTTTGGGGGAGCTTTTTTATTTTGATAGGGCTATTAGATTAGGTGCAATTAGTTTAAATATCTTATAATTTTTTTATTTTGTGTAATTTAGTGTTTTTTTGTAATTTAGGTAATTGTATTTAATTTATGTAATTTATTTAATTGTTGTGTAAGGTTAGGTGTTAGTGTAACTCAGGTTAGGTTTTATTTTACAGGTAAATTTGTATTTATTTTAGCTAGGTAGTTAGTAAATAGTTAATAACTAGTATTTAGTATTTAGTTTTAAATATGAATTATTTAGGTAATGATAGTAATTTTTATTTAGATTTATTTTAACTATATTTAAGTAAGGGGTGTTAGGGTTAGGGTTAGACTTAGGTTTAGGGGTTAATAACTTTAGTATAGTGACGGCGACGTTCGGGCGGGAAATTAGGGGTTAATAACTAATGTAGGTTGCGGCGATGTTAGGGGCGCTAGATTAGGGGTTAATAATATTTAACTAGTGTTTGCGAGGCGAGAGTGCAGCGGTTTAGGGGTTAATATGTTTATTCTAGTGGCGGCGATGTCCGGAGAGGCAGATTAAGGGTTAATAATTTTATTTTAGTGTTTGCAATGCGGGAGGGCCTTGGTTTAGGGGTTAATAGGTAGTTTATGGGTGTTAGTGTACTTTTTAACACTTTAGTTATGAGTTTTATACTACAGCTTTGTAGCTTAAAACTCATAACTACTGACTTTAGAATGCATTACGAATCTTGCGGGATAGGCTGTACCGCTCACTTTTTGGCCTCCAAAAAAAAGCTTGTAATATCGGTGCTATGGAAGTCCCATTGAAAAAAGACTTTACGCAAATTGCGTAAGTTAATTTGCGGTACGGCCAAAAAAGTGTGCGCGACAGCTGTACCTACAAGACTCTTAAAAGCAGCGGTAGTGAAAAAGCAGCATTATGAGCCTTAACGCTGCTTTTCTTTCATGTAATTAGCAAGAGTCCATGAGCTAGTGACGTATGGGATATACATTCCTACCAGGAGGGGCAAAGTTTCCCAAACCTCAAAATGCCTATAAATACACCCCTCACCACACCCACAATTCAGTTTTACAAACTTTGCCTCCGATGGAGGTGGTGAAGTAAGTTTGTGCTAGATTCTACGTTGATATGCGCTCCGCAGCAAGTTGGAGCCCGGTTTTCCTCTCAGCGTGCAGTGAATGTCAGAGGGATGTGAGAAGAGTATTGCCTATTTGAATGCAGTGATCTCCTTCTACGGGGTCTATTTCATAGGTTCTCTGTTATCGGTCGTAGAGATTCATCTCTTACCTCCCTTTTCAGATCGACGATATACTCTTATATATACCATTACCTCTGCTGATTCTCGTTTCAGTACTGGTTTGGCTATCTGCTATATGTAGATGAGTGTCCTGGGGTAAGTAAGTCTTATTTTCTGTGACACTCCAAGCTATGGTTGGGCACTTTGTTTATAAAGTTCTAAATATATGTATTCAAACATTTATTTGCCTTGACTCAGAATGTTCAACTTTCCTTATTTTCAGACAGTCAGTTTCATATTTGGGATAATGCATTTTTGATTTAATCATTTTTTCTTACCTTCAAAAATTTGACTCTTCACGGTGGGCTATTAGGCTCGCGGGGGCTGAAAATGCTTCATTTTATTGCGTCATTCTTGGCGCGGACTTTTTTGGCGCAAAAATTCTATTTCCGTTTCCGGCGTCATACGTGTCGCCGGAAGTTACGTCATTTTTTGACGTTATTTCGTGCCAAAAATGTCGGCGTTCCGGATGTGGCGTCATTTTGGCGCCAAAAGCATTTAGGCGCCAAATAATATGGGCGTCGCTTTAGTCTCCTCATTATTTAAGTCTCATTTTTTATTGCTTCTGGTTGCTAGAAGCTTGTTCTTTGGCATTTTTTCCCATTCCTGAAACTGTCATTTAAGGAATTTGATCAATTTTGCTTTATATATATGTTGTTTTTTCTCTTACATATTGCAAGATGTCTCACGTTGCATCTGAGTCAGAAGATACTACAGGAAAATCGCTGTCAAGTGCTGAATCTACCAAAGCTAAGTGTATCTGCTGTAAACTTTTGGTAGCTATTTCTCCAGCTGTTGTTTGTATTGATTGTCATGACAAACTTGTTAAAGCAGATAATATTTCCTTTAGTAAAGTACCATTGCCTGTTGCAGTTCCTTCAACATCTAAGGTGCAGAATGTTCCTGATAATATAAGAGATTTTGTTTCTGAATCCATTAAGAAGGCTATGTCTGTTATTTCTCCTTCTAGTAAACGTAAAAAATCTTTTAAAACTTCTCTCCCTACAGATGAATTTTTAAATGAACATCATCATTCTGATTCTGATGACTCCTCTGGTTCAGAGGATTCTGTCTCTGAGGTTGATGCTGATAAATCATCATATTTATTTAAAATGGAATTTATTTGTTCTTTACTTAAAGAAGTACTAATTGCTTTAGAAATAGAGGATTCTGGTCCTCTTGATACTAATTCTAAACGTTTGGATAAGGTATTTAAAGCTCCTGTGGTTATTCCAGAAGTTTTTCCTGTTCCTAATGCTATTTCTGCAGTAATTTCCAAAGAATGGGATAAATTGGGTAATTCATTTACTCCTTCTAAACGTTTTAAGCATTTATATCTTGTGCCGTCTGACAGATTGGAATTTTGGGACAAAATCCCTAAAGTTGATGGGGCTATTTCTACCCTTGCTAAACGTACTACTATTCCTACGTCAGATGGTACTTCGTTTAAGGATCCTCTAGATAGGAAAATTGAGTCCTTTCTAAGAAAAGCTTATCTGTGTTCAGGTAATCTTCTTAGACCTGCTATATCTTTGGCTGATGTTGCTGCAGCTTCAACTTTTTGGTTGGAAACTTTAGCGCAACAAGTAACACATCGTGATTCTCATGATATTATTATTCTTCTTCAGCATGCTAATAATTTTATCTTTGATGCCATTTTTTGATATTATCAGAGTTGATGTCAGGTTTATGTCTCTAGCTATTTTAGCTAGAAGAGCTTTATGGCTTAAAACTTGGAATGCTGATATGGCTTCTAAATCAACTTTACTTTCTATTTCTTTCCAGGGTAACAAATTATTTGGTTCTCAGTTGGATTCCATCATTTCAACTGTTACTGGTGGGAAAGGAACTTTTTTACCACAGGATAAAAAATCTAAAGGTAAAAGTAGGGCTAATAATCGTTTTCGTTCCTTTCGTTTCAACAAAGAACAAAAGCCTGATCCTTCATCTTCAGGAGCAGTTTCAGTTTGGAAACCTTCTCCAGTCTGGAATAAATCCAAGCCAGCTAGAAAAGCAAAGCCTGCTTCTAAGTCCACATGAAGGTGCGGCCCTCATTCCAGCTCAGCTGGTAGGGGGCAGGTTACGTTTTTTCAAGGAAATTTGGATCAATTCTGTTCACAATCTTTGGATTCAGAACATTGTTTCAGAAGGGTACAGAATTGGTTACAAGATGAGACCTCCTGCAAAGAGATTTTTTCTTTCCCGTGTCCCAGTAAATCCAGTAAAAGCTCAAGCGTTTCTGAAATGTGTTTCAGATCTAGAGTTGACTGGAGTAATTATGCCAGTTCCAGTTCCGGAACAGGGGATGGGGTTTTATTCAAATCTCTTCATTGTACCAAAGAAGGAGAACTCCTTCAGACCAGTTCTGGATCTAAAAATATTGAATCGTTATGTACGGATACCAACGTTCAAAATGGTAACTGTAAGGACTATCTTGCCTTTTGTTCAGCAAGGGAATTATATGTCCACAATAGATTTACAGGATGCATATCTGCATATTCCGATTCATCCAGATCATTATCAGTTCCTGAGATTCTCTTTTCTGGACAAGCATTACCAGTTTGTGGCTCTGCCGTTTGGCCTAGCTACAGCTCCAAGAATTTTTACAAAGGTTCTCGGTGCCCTTCTGTCTGTAATCAGAGAACAGGGTATTGTGGTATTTCCTTATTTGGACAATATCTTGGTACTTGCTCAGTCTTTACATTTAGCAGAATCTCATACGAATCGACTTGTGTTGTTTCTTCAAGATCATGGTTGGAGGATCAATTTACCAAAAAGTTCTTTGATTCCTCAGACAAGGGTAACCTTTCTGGGTTTCCAGATGGATTCAGTGTCCATGACTCTGTCTTTAACAGACAAGAGACGTCTAAAATTGATTGCAGCTTGTCGAAACCTTCAGTCACATTCATTCCCTTCGGTAGCCTTATGCATGGAAATTCTAGGTCTTATGACTGCTGCATCGGACGCGATCCCCTTTGCTCGTTTTCACATGCGACCTCTTCAGCTCTGTATGCTGAAGCAATGGTGCAAGGATTACACGAAGATATCTCAAACAATATCTTTAAAACCGATTGTTCGACACTCTCTAACATGGTGGACAGATCACCATTGTTTAATTCAGGGGGCTTCTTTTGTGCTTCCGACCTGGACTGTAATTTCAACAGATGCAAGTCTCACGGGTTGGGGAGCTGTGTGGGGATCTCTGACGGCACAAGGAGTTTGGGAATCTCAGGAGGTGAGATTACCGATCAATATTTTGGAACTCCGTGCAATTTTCAGAGCTCTTCAGTTTTGGCCTCTTCTGAAGAGAGAATCGTTCATTTGTTTTCAGACAGACAATGTCACAACTATGGCATACATCAATCATCAAGGAGGGACTCACAGTCCTCTGGCTATGAAAGAAGTATCTCGAATTTTGGTTTGGGCGGAATCCAGCTCCTGTCTAATCTCTGCGGTTCATATCCCAGGTATAGACAATTGGGAAGCGGATTATCTCAGTCGCCAAACGTTGCATCCGGGCGAATGGTCTCTTCACCCAGAGGTATTTCTTCAGATTGTTCAAATGTGGGAACTTCCAGAAATAGATCTGATGGCGTCCCATCTAAACAAGAAACTTCCCAGGTATCTGTCCAGATCCCGGGATCCTCAGGCGGAGGCAGTGGATGCATTATCACTTCCTTGGAAGTATCATCCTGCCTATATCTTTCCGCCTCTAGTTCTTCTTCCAAGAGTAATCTCCAAGATTCTGAAGGAATGCTCGTTTGTTCTGCTGGTAGCTCCGGCATGGACTCACAGGTTTTGGTATGCGGATCTTGTCCGGATGGCCTCTTGCCAACCGTGGACTCTTCCGTTAAGACCAGACCTTCTGTCACAAGGTCCCTTTTTCCATCAGGATCTGAAATCCTTAAATTTAAAGGTATGGAGATTGAACGCTTGATTCTTGGTCAAAGAGGTTTCTCTGACTCTGTCATTAATACTATGTTACAGGCTCGTAAATCTGTATCTCGAGAGATATATTATAGAGTCTGGAAGACTTATATTTCTTGGTGTCTTTCTCATCATTTTTCTTGGCATTCTTTTAGAATACCGAGAATTTTACAATTTCTTCAGGATGGTTTAGATAAGGGTTTGTCTGCAAGTTCTTTGAAAGGACAAATCTCTGCTCTTTCTGTTCTTTTTCACAGGAAGATTGCTATTCTTCCTGATATTCATTGTTTTGTACAAGCTTTGGTTCGTATAAAACCTGTCATTAAGTCAATTTCTCCTCCTTGGAGTTTGAATTTGGTTCTGGGAGCTCTTCAAGCTTCTCCGTTTGAACCTATGCATTCATTGGACATTAAATTACTTTCTTGGAAAGTTTTGTTCCTTTTGGCCATCTCTTCTGCCAGAAGAGTTTCTGAATTATCTGCTCTTTCTTGTGAGTCTCCTTTTCTGATTTTTCATCAGGATAAGGCGGTGTTGCGAACTTCTTTTGAATTTTTACCTAAGGTTGTGAATTCCAACAACATTAGTAGAGAAATTGTGGTTCCTTCATTATGTCCTAATCCTAAGAATTCTAAGGAGAAATCGTTGCATTCTTTGGATGTTTTTAGAGCTTTGAAATATTATGTTGAAGCTACTAAATCTTTCCGAAAGACTTCTAGTCTATTTGTTATCTTTTCCGGTTCTAGAAAAGGCCAGAAAGCTTCTGCCATTTCTTTGGCATCTTGGTTGAAATCTTTAATTCATCTTGCCTTTGTTGAGTCGGGTAAAACTCCGCCTCAGAGAATTACAGCTCATTCTACTAGGTCAGTTTCTACTTCCTGGGCGTTTAGGAATGAAGCTTCGGTTGATCAGATTTGCAAAGCAGCAACTTGGTCCTCTTTGCATACTTTTACTAAATTCTACCATTTTGATGTATTTTCTTCTTCTGAAGCAGTTTTTGGTAGAAAAGTACTTCAGGCAGCGGTTTCAGTTTGAATCTTCTGCTTATGTTTTTCGTTAAACTTTATTTTGGGTGTGGATTATTTTCAGCAGGAATTGGCTGTCTTTATTTTATCCCTCCCTCTCTAGTGACTCTTGTGTGGAAAGATCCACATCTTGGGTAGTCATTATCCCATACGTCACTAGCTCATGGACTCTTGCTAATTACATGAAAGAAAACATAATTTATGTAAGAACTTACCTGATAAATTCATTTCTTTCATATTAGCAAGAGTCCATGAGGCCCGCCCTTTTTTTGTGGTGGTTATGATTTTGTATAAAGCACAATTATTCCAATTCCTTATTTTATATGCTTTCGCACTTTTTTATCACCCCACTTCTTGGCTATTCGTTAAACTGAATTGTGGGTGTGGTGAGGGGTGTATTTATAGGCATTTTGAGGTTTGGGAAACTTTGCCCCTCCTGGTAGGAATGTATATCCCATACGTCACTAGCTCATGGACTCTTGCTAATATGAAAGAAATGAATTTATCAGGTAAGTTCTTACATAAATTATGTTTTTTACTCATAACGCAAAACTCATAATCTAGCCGTAAGTACCCTAACCTAACACCCCCTAACCTAACAACCCCTACCCTAATACCCCATTAAATAAACCCAAATTGCCTAAACTAATACATTCTAAATTAAACAAAATAAAAAAACTAAGTTTACAAAAATTAAAAAAGGCTAACATTATAGAAAATAAAAAATCAAATTAAAAAATTTAACAAAATTAAACATAATTCCTATGAAAATAAAAAAGACCCCCCGAAATAAAAACACCTCCTACTCTAAAAATAAACTACCAGTAGCTCTTAAAAGGGCTTTTTGCAGGGCATTGCCCCAAGATAATCAGCTCTTTTAGAAAAAATATACAAAGTCCCACCAAACATTAAACCCCCCACCCCCCCAAAATAAAAGAACCTAACACTAAAAAAAACTAAACTACCCATTGCCTTGAAAAGGGCATTTGTTTGGGCATTGCCCTTAAAAGGGCATTTAGCTCTTTTACTGCCCATCCCTAATCTAAATAAAACAAACCCCCCAAAAAACCCTTAAAAAATACTAAACTGCAAAAAGCCCTTTTAAGGGCTACTGGTAGTTTATTCTTAGAGTAGGGGGTGTTTTTATTTTGGGGGGTCTTTTTTATTTTTATAGGAATAAGGTTTAATTTTGCTATATTTGGTAATTTTATTTTTTTTATTTTCTGTAATCTTAGCCTTTTTTATTTTTTGTAACTTTAGAATATATTTGTTTAGGTAATTTGGGTTTATTTAATGGGGTGTTTGGTTAGGGGTTGTTAGGTTAGGGGGTGTTAGGTTAGTGTACTTAGTTATTTAAATAGTTATTTGCGTTGTGGGTTTTGGCGGTATAAAGGGTTAATAAGTTAAATAGGTTTATTGCGATGTAGGGGTTTTGCGGTTTAGGGGTTAATAGGGTAATTAGGTATATAGCGACCTGGGGGGTTTGCTGTTTAGGGGTTAATAGGGTAAATAGGTTTATATATTTGTAGTTTATTATATAGAAAATATTTTTGATATATTTAAGACAGTAGTCTATTATAATTATAGTATTGCTACACCTGTAGCTTAAATATTTATATAAAAGAACAGTTACAAAATAGGCTGTGTCTGTAGTTTAAAAAACAATTAGACTGCCCTTTGAGCAGGCTTATCGACTAGTCATATATAAAGAAATATATTTTAAATGAAAAAGTACATTATTGTCATTCAGCTAGATTACGAGTTTGGCGTTATGAGTCAAATAGCACTGTTGTGGCCCATATCGCATTATTTTCCCTAACGCAGCCATTACAAGTCTTGTCGGTATAGGTGTACAACAAGCCTTTTAGCCTGTAACACAACGCCACTACCGCACTCTTAAAAATGACGTTTTTTCATGGGATTTCCATAGCGCTGGTATTACGAGTTTTGTGTTCTGGCTAAAAAAAATGCGTTACACTCTATAATGACAAGATCCTTAACCCCTAAACCAATGCCCTCCCGCATTGCAAACACTATAATAAATTTATTAACCCCTAATCTGCCGCACCCGACATCGCTGCCACAAAAAATATTTATTAACCCCTATTTCGCCGCTCCCGGACATTGTCACCACCATACTAAATTTATTAACCCCTAAACTGCCACCCTCCTGCATCGCAAACACTATTTAAATATTATTAACCCCTAATCTGCCATCCGCCCACATCGCCCCCACTATACTAAAGTTATTAAGCCCTACATCGCCGCCACTATAATAAACCTATTAACCCCTAAACCGAAAGCCCCCCACAACCAAATATACTAAATAAAACTATTAACCCTTAAACCGGAATCCCCCCACATTGCAATAATCTAATTTAAACTAGTAACCCATAAACCTAACACCCCCTAGCTTTATATTAAAATTACAATCTCCCTAGCTTAAATTAAATTAAAACTTACCTGTCAAATTATTAAAACTAACTTTAAACTAACAATTAAACTAATATAATTATTAAACTAATATTAAACTAACTACCAATTAAAATAATCTAAACTACACATTAAAAAAATCCTAACACTACTCTAAAAATTACAAACTATCTACAAAAAAAAACAGCCCACTAAGTTACAAAAAGTAACAAACACTAAATTATGGAAAATAACAAACAAAATTATCCAAAATAAAAAAGAATTACACCTAATCTAATAGCCCTATCAAAATAAAAAAGCCCACCCAAAAAGAAAAACCCTAGCTTACAATAAACTATCAATGGTCCTTAAAAGGGGCTTTTGTGGGGCATTGCCCCAAAGATATCAGCTCTTTTACTTGTAAAATAAAATACAAAGACCCCCCAACAGTAAAACCCACCACCCACCCAACCCCCCAAAATAAAAAAAACTAAATCTAAAAAAACCTAAGCTACCCATTCAAAATGGCGTCCCATGCATTCCGATTAGCTGAAAAATGTAAATTAGCCAATAGAATGAGAGCTGCTAAAATCTTATTGGCTGTTCAAATCAGCCAATAAGATTTAAGCAGCTCTCATTTTAAGGGCCCCCCAAAAGGCCCTTTTAAGGGCCCTTGGTAGTTTGGGGAGTGTGGGTTTGTATAGTGTTAGGGGGTGTTTGTTTGTTTTTTTGAGCAAAAGAGCTGTTTAACTCAGGGCAATGCCCTACAAAAAAAATTTATTTTTATTTTTTTGTAATGGTATTTTTTTTTTATTTTTTTGTTATGTTAGGTTTTAGTGTAAGGCAGGTTAGGTTTTATTTCACAGGTAAGTTTGTATTTATTTTAACTAGGTAGTTATTAAATAGTTCATAACTATTTACTAACTATTCTACCTAGTTAAAATAAATACAAACTTACCTGTGAAATAAATATAAAACCTAAGATAGCTACAATATAACTATTAGTTATATTGTAGCTAGCTTAGGTTTTATTTCACAGGTAAGTATATAGTTTTAACTAGGTAGTATTTAGTTAATAATTGTAAGTTTAATTTAGATCTATTTTAATTATGTTAATGTTAGGGGTGTTAGGGTTAGGGTTAGGTTTAGGGTTAGGGGTTAATAGTTTAATTTAGGCTGTTGCAATGTGGGGGGTTGGCGGTTTAGGGGTTAATAGGTTTATTTAGTTAATAATTGCAAGTTTCATTTAGATCTATTTTAATTATGTTAAAGTTAGGGGGTGTTAGGGTTACGTTAGGGTTAGGGATACGTTAGGGTTAGGCTTAGGGTTACATTAGGGTTAGGTTTAGGGGTTAATAGTTTAATTTAGGTTGTTGTGATGTGAGGGGCTGGCGGTTTAGGGGTTAATAAGTTTATTTAGTGGTAGTGATGTGGGAGGCCAGAGGTTTATGGGTTAATAGCTATATTTAGGTGGCGGCAATATCTAGAGCAGCAGAATAGGGGTTAATAACTTTATTATAGTTGCGGCGATATTGGGGTGTGGCGGAATAGGGGTTAATAACTTTAGTATAGTGGTGGCGATATCAGGAGCGGCAGATTAGGGGTTAATAATTTTATTTAGGTGTGGTGATATCGGGAGCGACAGATTTGGTGTTAATAAATGTAAGCAGGCGTCGACATTATCAGGGGCAGCAGATTAGGGGTGTTTAGACTTGGGGTTTATGTTAGGGTGTTAGGTTTATACGTTAGTTTTATTTTCCCCATAGACATCAATGGGGCTGCGTTAAGGAGCTTTTGTTTCCGCGATCGCATGTGTTAGACTTTTTTTTTTTGCTGTCTCTCCCCATTGATGTCTATGGGGAAAGCATGCACGAGCATGTCAAACACAGTGCTTGTTTTGGGTGTGGTATGGAGCTTAAAATCTCCATATCGTACGTGCAAGCCGTGTTTTTCAAAACTAATGGCAGCGCTGTAGGGAATTAAATAACGCCACTTTTGTTGCGTTCGTTACTTTCCCTATAGCGCTCGGATCTCGTAATCTAGGTGTATGTGAAGAACATAGGAATGTAAAATATGACTTTTTTGCATTGTGTTTCATGATTTAGAGTTAACGCGGTTGGGTTAGTGCACAAGAAAACGAGCGTTATTGAAATATTACATATAAAATATTATAAAATATTAATTAAAATTATTAAAAAGTATTAAATATACTGTAAATTATTTTAAATAATTCATAGAATATATCTATATTTTTTACAGTGTTTAATATTTTTATTTTATTAATAATATTTCAATAACATGCCTTAAAGGGACAGTATAGACTCATTTTCATATAACTGCATGTAATAGACACTACTATAAAGAATAAGATGCAGAGATACTGATAAAAAAAATCCAGTATAAAATGGTTTAAAAATGTACTTAGAAGCTTTCAGTTTAGCTTTGTTGAAAAGGTAGTTGGAAAGCCCACTGCAAGTGGGAAATAAGACACCCCCCCTCCCCCTTCTTTTGCATATGAAAAGACCCTTTACACAAACAGGAGCAAGCTGGAGAAGGTAGCTGACGGTATTCAAATAAAACTTTGGGGCTTGGTTAGGAGTCTGAAAATTAGAGCAATGTTATTTAAAAATAAGCAAAACTATACATTTAAAAAAAAGCAAAAAACTTTATGGGCTTTATAAATAGATCATCTACAAAACATTTATGCAAAGAAAAAAATGAGTGTATAATGTCCCTTTAAGAGTACATATCTACAGTAAACATACACTAAAACACATAAATATTTAAATACATATATACACACACACAAATACATATTTAGACATGTATATTTACTGTATGTTAAAACCATTTGAAGCCCTTTTTTTCTAAAACCTATATTTTTTTATCAGACAGTGTTATTATGAGTGCAACTGTATTGTTAAATGTAGTTTTGATGTGTTTTGTGCAACTTTTTAGTCTTGCGTAGCAGTTAACCAGAGCTCTGAAGTCGCACTAACACACTTTAAATTAGATTACACTCAAGCAAATGCGTTTACTTTCAACTCGTAATACGTGTGCTATTTCCGTTGTGAGCATAAAGCTGAAAAACCCAGTATCGTTTGTGTGCAACAGTTAGCGCGCCACTCATAATCTAGCCCTTAGCCTTTAGTATCCCTACCTATACCGAACATTTCTATACCTAAGTATAGGCTATTGAGAAGCTATGTAAACACAGCCAGCAGAAGAAATTATACTCCAAGTGGGGTGTAGAAGCAATAACTAATACAATCTATATCTTCCATTGTTTTCTCCTAGTATTGAGCTTTGGGTTACAGACAGATATTAGATAAGGAAACATGTGTGTGTACACAAAGTGATAAAACAATGAGATCTGATTTTACCTGCAAACTCAAAGCACAAAACCAGCTATTTTATATACACAAACAAAACCTGAAAACACAATTTCTCATACATTTTTACTCTGTAGCTGGTATAACAAACTATTGGAAACACATTAAGGGGAAACATATTACAGTATACTGTCCCTTTAACTCACCAGCAGTAGTAGTGTTCATGGTATCTACTTCGAGATCTCCAGCCCTGCTACTATTACTTCGTATCTCTTCCAAGACTTTGCTTTCCATCTCAGCAGATGAAGGGGTAACCGTGTCATTCTGGAATTCATTTTCTAGTTCAGCAATAACAGAACCACTCCTACAGGAAAGGAATAGAAGCAGTTAACTACTGATGCGCTGTGTGTGCTTATTCACCAAGCACCCCCTGTATGCATACTGTAACTTTATTTGTTGTATGTGCTCTCAAATGTAATTTAAACAGTGTTCATGTTGCTTCTAAGGTACATACAATGGGATATTTCTATGGGATCATTTTCCCATTTCACAGATACTAAACTGTATTTTAAATAAGTTTTCCTCTTCACCAAAGTCATTGCTTTTTAAATAGTTTTTCATGAACATGATTTAGTACAACGGCACATTATAAATGTTATTTTAACCAATGACAATAAATATGAAATTATGATTCAGCAGAAACATATGCACTTACATTTAATTGTGTTACTGTGTAATCGGTGTAAAGTTTATATAACTCACCTGAATGATTTCACAACGGATCTTATATATGCAGCATAAAGTTTCCTCATCACAGCAGAAAACTACAAAAAATAAATTACAAATGTGATGTTGTGCTGTTACATGGTCAATTACATTGTAAATTAAACACAGGCCAATTCAGTCTCATAAACTCATATACGCTATGTTCTATTTAGTTCAATTTTAATTGTTATTGTATAGTCTCTTTTGACTGATCTACTGTATAAAGGAAGATATGTTCATTTTTACAATTGGAAGATAATATAACTAAATCCCATACTTGGTCATTGTTAAACCTATATAAAAATGTGACCTCCTGGTACATTTATGTCTGAGGCTGAGCTTGATTGACAGGTAAACACGTGCACAGTGCATAGAGCACGGTAAGCATGAGATCAGGGTGTTGATCTCATTCATACAAAATGCTAAAGGAGCCTATTTTAATAAACTTTATTTTGTAAATGTCATTTAAAGACAAAATAAACACCGTGTAATTACAACATGATTGTACAGTCTTTGTGAGCGGGAATATTATTAGTATGAAAAATAATTAATATTTAATTTAAAAAAGAGAAGATGGAGGGGAGGAAGACTAATAGTGATGTAAGTCCATCTGAAGGAATTAGGAAAACTTTTACAAAGAGACAGGTAAAGAGAAGAAAATAAATAAAATATAAGAAAGACATTTTTTTTTAAGATTTTCTTTTTTCATATACTTTAATTCCACTATTTCAAGCCAAGACTATACCAACCTCTGCTGGCTTTAGAATGGAATCATCTTCCTCTGAGCAGCGCGCCGGGCGGGAGGAGTTAAAAATACAATCTAGCTACGCAAGTTGCGCAGTACTACGCAACGTGCATAGGGAGATTGTAATTTAACTCCTCCTCCATCAGTTTTCACTGACGTCCAGCCAGGCACTGTAGGGAGTTGCAGTGCAATGGGGATGACACCAACAAAGGAGATTAATTCCTGCTTGATGGTGTCAAGGACCACCAACATCTTCTCGTGGACCACTGGTTGGTGACCGCTGGACTAAACTATATTAGAACAGATTAAAAGGACAGTCTAGTCAAAATTAAACTTTCATGATTCAGACAGGTCATGCAATTTTAAACAGCTTTCTAATTTACTTTTATCATCAAATTGTATTTGTTCTGTTGGTTATCTTTTGTTGAAAGCTAAACCTAGGTAGGATCATATGCTAATTTATAAGCCCTTGAAGGCCACCTCTTATCTGACTGCATTTTGACAGTTTTTCACAGTTAGACACTGCTAGTTTATGCGTGCCATATAGATAACATTGTGCTCACACATGTGGAGTTACTTTGGAGTCAGCACTGATTGGCTAAAATGCAAGTCTGCCAAAAGAACTGAGATAAGGGGGCAGTCTGCAGAGGCTTAGATACAAAGTAATCAAAGAGGTAAAAAGTGTATTAATATAACAGTGCTGGTTATGCAAAACTGGGGAATGGGTAATAAAGGGATTATCTCTCTTTTTAAACAATAACAATTCTGGGGTAGATGGTCCATTTAACACCTTGTTTTCTGCAATTGTTTTTCAATGTTCAAAAACCACTCTCCTTATTTGGAAGAGCCAGTCTAGACTTGAGTATGGAAATAACAATGCTTGCTGCTGTCATTTGCTTAAACAGATCTCCAATGTTTGTCTTCAGCAGAAATAGTAAGATAACAAACCACAAATTAGGGAGATAAATGTAGCAAGGTCAGGACTGTGAAGCTGCAATGTGCTCTTTCACGTTTCAGTACTGGAAAAAAACACAATTCGCATAATAAAGTTACAGGAAAATGTGCAAAATATGTAATGAAAGTATGCTGCAAAGTTATGGACAAATAAACTTTCTTTTGTAAGATGATGAGAGTCCATAGGTGTCCATAACGTGGGATTCAAGGACCCTCACAAATGGTTTTAATCCATCCCACCTCTTCTCCCCATTAAGGGCTAGATTATAAGTGAAGCACAATTGTTTGCGCCCTCACGATAAGGGGTTTATCGCGAGGGCTTTTTGCTCATCGGCCTTACCACTGGTTTTATGAGTTGAGCGTAAATGCGATCGCTTGAGCGCAATATCGATTTACACTAGAATGATTACCGCAACTTCAGAGCTCTGGTTAACTGTTTTGCAAACATAAAAGTTGCATAAAACACATCAAAAATACATTACAAAGTAAAGTTACACTCATAATAACACTATCTAATAAAAAATATTCACAAAAAAGTTATAAGGGCTCAAACATATGAGATCTCGGGTGTTATATACATGTCTAAAGATGGATATGTATATATTATATATATATATATATATATGTCTATATATGTGTACATATGTATTTATGTGTTTATATGTGTACATACAGTATGTATTTACAGACATATTTACACATATAAACACATAAATACATATGTACACACATATAGACATATATAAGTGCATTAGAGCTCTTTGCAGTTAAGTAAATCAAAACATGAAAAAACATAAAAACATTTATGCAATATTCATATTTAATAAAGGTTTTAACTATGTATTTACTGTAAATATGTCACATTCCAATGTTCTGCACATAACGGAATATGTTCTATATATTTATAAATAAATATTCCTATATATATCTGTGCATATCTATACATATAAATATTCCTATATATATAGTTCTAAATATATATCAGATATATGTAGAAATATTTATTTATGAATAAATAGTACATCAGTTATGTAAATAACATTTGAATATGAAATATTCATATTTTCATGTTGGTTTAGTGCAATTGAGAATATGTGATCATATTTGCGCGAGAGTAGGGTGTTTTTTCCTCCATTGACTTCTATGGGGGAATATGTGAACGCACACGTGATATTCTAACTTTGGATTTTTGTGCTAGTCAGGTTACCGCTAGAGCAAAAACAGTTTACTTTCAACTCGTAATACGAGCACAACCCGACTAGCGCAAAAATATGAATTCTAGAGCAATTAACGCTTTAGTGGAAGCGCAAATACCACTCCACTTGTAATCTAGCCCTAAAATAGTTCCTGCAAGCAAGATTTTATTATTTTTTATCCTCATTTATTGGAAGCTCAGACCTGACTTGAGGCCCAGTACAATCCTTTCCACCTTCACTCAGGGAAGACTTGAAGTTGATTCCTCCAAAATTCTGAGTGGAGCAGGGGTGAAGGAATACCTTTATTATGGCACTTCAGTTCCCTGAGTAATTTCAACTGCCATAACTGCCCTCAGGCTTCACAGGGACCCACAAATTATCCTAGTACTCTTCTTTTATAGCTACTACATAGTTGGGGGTTCACAGCCTTCACATGTGACACTTTACCTATGTGTTTAATTTCAGAATTGGGGCTCAGAATGCCTTTTATTTCATTGCCCTTATATCCCTTGGCAGCTCAAATTTCAGATTTGACTTTAGCTCTTTTTATTTTAATTTGTAAAAGAAATTCACTTCTGTCTCTTTAAGAAAACTGCCTTGTGCCAGCAGCACTGTGAAACGGGTTACAGTTGTGTTGTTTTTATAATATTTTTACTACTTTCCCCTCCACATATGGGGGCTATATTCATTCATTTTAATCTTTTGGTGAGTTCTTTGTTTGGACTTTACTGGTATCAGCAATCTCTGGATCTGTGATCCTGAACACCGGAGGGAGCCAGCTGGGGGCTCTAATATATCCAGCCTTTGTGAATTGCACTGAATAATATTGCATTACGCTTGTGAGTATATCTCTACGGTGGGAGAACCCTTGAGTCTTGGTGTGTGGGACGACTTCCTGATATACTGTACCATTGGAACGTCTTCTTGTTCTTTATATTTCAGTATTTCAAGTGACCTTCTAAGGAAGAGCTGATCCTGAGAGCTGATCCTGCTGCATTACGAATATCAACGGTAGCCAAAGAGGGCCCATTTGTTTTTTTGGACTATTTATGTGGGACTTTATGTGGCAATTTTGCATAACCAACACTGTTATATTAATACAATTTTTACCTCTGTGATTACCTTGTATCTAAGCCTCTGCAGACTGCCCCCTTATCTCAGTTCTTTTAACAGACATGCATTTTAGCCAATCATTGCTGACTCATAAACAACTCCATGGGAGTAAGCACAATATTATCAATATGACACACATGAACTAGCACTGTCTAACTGTGAAAAACTGTAAAAATACACTGAGATAAGAAGCGGCCTTCAAGGGCTTAGAAATTAGCATATAAACCTACCTAGGTTTAGCTTTCAACCAAGAATACCAAAAGAAGAAAACAAATTTGATCATCAAAGTAAATTGGAAAGTTGTTTAAAATTGCATGCCCTATCTGAATCTTGAAAGTTTAATTTTGATTAGACTGTCCCTTGAAGTCTATTGGCATTTTTGCAGATAAATCATTAAATATATTTTTTTAAAGGATTGCGACCGATCCCTATATATTGAAACCCTTGACATGCTGATGTGTCTAATGAGTTGAATGAAAGAAACCAATAATATATGTCTTAATCATCATTTGTGTGTGATACTTTCTGTATTATAACTAGTCACAACATAACGGTTCTGTAGAAATGATTATAAACATTAATAAATATACTTACAATATCAAGAACATCCTTTGCCAACTTTTTAAAAGCATCTGAATTTGGGTCTGCAAGATTCGAAGTGTAGTCTCTGTTTGTTATTCTAAATTCAGTAATTACTATATAATTAGTTGTTCCAGCTGGTCTTGTTTGTGAACTAGTTGTCTCTGCAACAGTTGTTGTGAGTGCAGTTGTATCTGCAGCTGTTGTGGTTTCAGCTGATGTTGTGGGAATGGTTGTTGTATCTGCAGCTGTTGTGGTTCCAGATGGTGTTTTGGCTGTAGTTGTTGTATCTGAAGCTGTTGTGGTTCCAGTTGGTGTTGTGGCTCTAGTTGTTGAATCTGCAGCTGTTGTGGTTCCAGCTGGTGTTGTGGCTGTAGATGTTGTATCTGCAGCTGTTGTGGTTCCAGCTGGTGTTGTGGCTGTAGATGATGTATCTGCAGCTGTTGCGGTTCCAGCTGGTGTTGTTGCTGTAGTTGTTGTATCTGCAGCTGTTGTGGTTCCAGCTGGTGTTGTGGCTGTAGTTGTTGTATCTGCAGCTGTTGTGGTTCCAGCTGGTGTTGTGACTGTAGTTGTTGTTTCTGCAGCTGTTGTGGTTCCAGTTGGTGTTGTTGCTGTAGTTGTTGTTGTTGTATCTGCCGCTGTTGTGGTTCCAGCTGGTGTTGTTGCTGTAGTTGTTGTATCTGCAACTGTTGTGGTTTCAGTTGGTGTTGTGGATGTAGTTGTTGTATCTGCAGCTGTTGTGGTTCCAGCTGGTGTTGTGGCTGTAGTTGTTGTATCTGCAACTGTTGTGGTTTCAGTTGGTGTTGTGGCTGTAGTTTTTGTATCTGCAGCTGTTGTGGTTCCAGCTGGTGTTGTTGCTGTAGTTGTTGTATCTGCAACTGTTGTGGTTTCAGTTGGTGTCGTGGCTGTAGTTGTTGTATCTGCAGCTGTTGTGGTTCCAGCAGGTGTTGTTGCTGTAGATGTTGTTGTATCTGCCACTGTTGTGGTTCCAGCTGGTGTTGTGACTGTAGTTTTTGTATCTGCAGCTGTTGTGGTTCCAGTTGGTGTTGTGGCTGTAGTTGTTGTATCTGCAGCTGTTGTGGTTCCAGCTGGTGTTGTGGCTGTAGATGATGTATCTGCAGCTGTTGTGGTTCCAGCTGGTGTTGTGGCTGTAGTTGTTGTATCTGCAGCTGTTGTGGTTCCATCTGGTGTTGTGACTGTAGTTGTTGTTTCTGCAGCTGTTGTGGTTCCAGCTGGTGTTGTTGCTGTAGTTGTTGTATCTGCAACTGTTGTGGTTTCAGTTGGTGTTGTGGCTGTAGTTGTTGTATCTGCAGCTGTTGTGGTTCCAGCAGGTGTTGTTGCTGTAGTTGTTGTTGTATCTGCCGCTGTTGTGGTTCCAGCTGGTGTTGTGACTGTAGTTTTTGTATTTGCAGCTGTTGTGGTTCCAGTTGGTGTTGTGGCTGTAGTTGTTGTATCTGCAGCTGTTGTGGTTCCAGCTGGTGTTGTTGCTGTAGTTGTTGTTGTATCTGCCGCTGTTGTGGTTCCAGCTGGTGTTGTTGCTGTAGTTGTTGTTGTATCTGCCGCTGTTGTGGTTCCAGCTGGTGTTGTTGCTGTAGTTGTTGTATCTGCAACTGTTGTGGTTTCAGTTGGTGTTGTGGATGTAGTTGTTGTATCTGCAGCTGTTGTGGTTCCAGCTGGTGTTGTGGCTGTAGTTGTTGTATCTGCAACTGTTGTGGTTTCAGTTGGTGTTGTGGCTGTAGTTTTTGGATCTTCAGCTGTTGTGGTTCCAGCTGGTGTTGTTGCTGTAGTTGTTGTATCTGCAACTGTTGTGGTTTCAGTTGGTGTTGTGGCTGTAGTTGTTGTATCTGCAGCTGTTGTGGTTCCAGCAGGTGTTGTTGCTGTAGTTGTTGTTGTTGTATCTGCCGCTGTTGTGGTTCCAGCTGGTGTTGTGACTGTAGTTTTTGTATCTGCAGCTGTTGTGGTTCCAGTTGGTGTTGTGGCTGTAGTTGTTGTATCTGCAGCTGTTGTGGTTCCAGCTGGTGTTGTGGTTGTAGATGATGTATCTGCAGCTGTTGTGGTTCCAGCTGGTGTTGTTGCTGTAGTTGTTGTATCTGCAGCTATTGTGGTTCCAGCTGGTGTTGTGGCTGTAGTTGTTGTATCTGCAGATGTTGTGGTTCCAGCTGGTATTGTTGCTGTAGTTGTTGTATCTGCAACTGTTGTGGTTTCAGTTGGTGTTGTGGATGTAGTTGTTGTATCTGCAGCTGTTGTGGTTCCAGCTGGTGTTGTGGCTGTAGTTGTTGTATCTGCAACTGTTGTGGTTTCAGTTGGTGTTGTGGCTGTAGTTTTTGTATCTGCAGCTGTTGTGGTTCCAGCTGGTGTTGTTGCTGTAGTTGTTGTATCTGCAACTGTTGTGGTTTCAGTTGGTGTTGTGGCTGTAGTTGTTGTATCTGCAGCTGTTGTGGTTCCAGCAGGTGTTGTTGCTGTAGTTTTTGTTGTATCTGCCGCTGTTGTGGTTCCAGCTGGTGTTGTGACTGTAGTTTTTGTATCTGCAGCTGTTGCGGTTCCAGTTGGTGTTGTGGCTGTAGTTGTTGTATCTGCAGCTGTTGTGGTTCCAGCTGGTGTTGTGGCTGTAGTTGTTGTATCTGAAGCTGTTGTGGTTCCAGTTGGTGTTGTGGCTCTAGGTGTTGTATCTGCAGCTGTTGTGGTTCCAGCTGGTGTTGTGGCTGTAGTTGTATCTGCAGCTGTTGTGGTTCTAGCTGGTGTTGTGGCTGTAGTTGTATCTGCAGCTGTTGTGGTTCCAGCTGGTGTTGTGGCTGTAGTTCTTGTATCAGCAGCTGTTGTGGTTCCAGTTGGTGTTGTGGCTGTAGTTGTTGTATCTGCAGCTGTTGTGGTTTCAGTTGGTGTTGTGGCTGTAGTTGTTGTATCTGCAGCTGTTGTGGTTCCAGCTTGTGTTGTTGCTGTAGTTGTTGTATCTGCAACTGTTGTGGTTTCAGTTGGTGTTGTGGCTGTAGTTTTTGTATCTGCAGCTGTTGTGGTTCCAGCTGGTGTTGTTGCTGTAGTTGTTGTATCTGTAACTGTTGTGGTTTCAGTTGGTGTTGTGGCTGTAGTTGTTGTATCTGCAGCTGTTGTGGTTCCAGCAGGTGTTGTGGCTGTAGTTGTTGTTGTATCTGCCACCGTTGTGGTTCCAGCTGGTGTTGTGACTGTAGTTTTTGTATCTGCAGCTGTTTTGGTTCCAGTTGGTGTTGTGGCTGTAGTTGTTGTATCTGCAGCTGTTGTGGTTCCAGCTGGTGTTGTGGCTGTAGTTGTTGTATCTGAAGCTGTTGTGGTTCCAGTTGGTATTGTGGCTGTAGTTGTTGTATCTGCAGCTGTTGTGGTTCCAGCTGGTGTTGTGGCTGTAGTTGTATCTGCAGCTGTTGTGGTTCCAGCTGGTGTTGTGGCTGTAGTTGTATCTGCAGCTGTTGTGGTTCCAGCTGGTGTTGTGGCTGTAGTTGTTGTATCAGCAGCTGTTGTGGTTCCAGTTGGTGTTGTGGCTGTAGTTGTTGTATCTGCAGCTGTTGTGGTTTCAGCTGGTGTTGTAGCTGTAGTTGTTGTATCTGAAGCTGTTGTGGTTCCAGCTGGGGTTGTGGCTGTAGTTGTATCTGCAGCTGTTGTGGTTTCAGCTGGTGTTGTGGCTGCAGTTGCTGTATCTGCGGCTGTTGTGGTTTCAGTTGGTGTTGTGGCTGTAGTTGTTGTATCTGCAGCTGTTGTGGTTTCAGCTGGTGTTGTAGCTGTAGTTGTTGTATCTGAAGCTGTTGTGGTTCCAGCTGGGGTTGTGGCTGTAGTTGTATCTGCAGCTGTTGTGGTTTCAGTTGGTGTTGTGGCTGTAGTTGTTGCATCTGCAATTGTTGTGGTTCCAGCTGGTGTTGTGGCTGTAGTTGTTGTATCTGCAGCTGTTGTATTTCCAGCTGGTGTTGTGAGTGAAGTTGATGTCTCTGCAGCTGTAGATAAAGAAGATAAAATGAAGAGCATTATCAGCTGGATTATGTAATGAGTTAAAATAAGAGAATTACTTTAAAGACAGCTGCATGCACAGGAGGAAAAACCATTGCATGGTTAGTAGTAATCATGCTACTGTGGTTGTACCCAGCAGTTTAATGTCCCTTTAAATATGTAACTTATTAAAGGGATATACAGCTCAAAATTGAAATACACATCCAGCTTTTAAAAGAAGCATTTTTTTTCCCAGCACACATATATTAGCAAGAATATCTCTGGTTAAAATGATAACTGTTTTGATGATAGCTATTACTATGCATGCAACCTATGAACATATGTGTGTGTATAATTTTTTATCCTACTCAAAACTGCCTTGCCTCACTGCTGCAACTACAATCAACGTGACAAACTACCCCAAACCTTATGTCTCTGTAACTTCAACTTGTAGACTGTAAGCAGGGCCCACCACCTCATGTACTATATTTGTTTAGTCTGTTATGTATTTGGCATCTTATCACAATTTTTTTTCATTGTATACCCTTATCGATGTACCCAGCTCTATTCAAATAAATTATATATATATATATACAGCTTTGGAAATAAAACTACTCACAACATTTCTCCCAAATTTGCAAAAAATGAAAACTGATCAAAATAACAAAAAAGTTGCAGTGTTTTCAGACCTCAGATAATTCAAAGAAAACAAATTCATATTCATTTTCAAAAAACAAACAATACTAATGTTTTTCCTTAGCAAGAGTTCAGAAAACTATCGGCTAGATTACGAGTTTTGCGTTAACAGGGGTGCGGTGCTAACGAGCAGTTTATGCTCACTGCTCACTTAAAGACAGCACTGGTATTACGGGTTTTTACAAACCCGGCGTTAACCGCAAAAAAGTGAGCGTTGAGCAAAATTTTGCTCCACATCTCACCTCAATACCAGCGCTGCTTAAGTCAGCGGTGAGCTGATGTAACGTGCTCGTGCACGATTTCCCCATAGGAATCAATGGGGGAGAGCTGGCTGAAAAAAAACCTAACACCTGCAAAAAAGCAGCGTTTAGCTCCTAACCAGCCCCATTGATTCTTATGGGGAAAATACATTTATGTCTACACCTAACACCCTAACATGAACCCCGAGTCTAAACACCCCTAATCTTACACTTATTAACCCCTAATCTGCCGCCCCCGACATCGCCGACACCTGCATTATATTATTAACCCCTAATCTGCCGCCCCCAATGTCGCCGCCACCTACCTACACTTATTACCCCTAATCTGCCACCCCCAATGTCGCCGCCACTATATTGAAGTTATTAACCCCTAAACCTAAGACTAACCCTAACACCCCCTAACTTAAATATAATTTAAATACATCTAAATAAAAATAACTATCATTAACTAAATTATTCCTATTTAAAACTAAATACTTACCTATAAAATAAACCCTAAGCTAGCTACAATATAACTAATAGTTACATTGTATCTAGCTTAGGGTTTATTTTTATTTTACAGGCAAGTTTGTTTTTATTTTAACTAGGTAGAATAGTTATTAACTATTTAATAACCACCTAGCTAAAATAAATACAAATTTACCTGTAAAATAAAACCTAACCTAAGTTACAATTACACCTAACACTACAATAAAGTTAAATTAATTCCCTAAATTAAATACAATTAAATACAAATAAATAAAATGATCTAAAGTACAAAAAACCCAAAACACTAAATTACAGAAAATAATAAACAAATTACAAGAATTTTAAACTAATTACACCTAATCTAATCCCACTAACAAAATAAAAAAGCCCCCCCCCCCCAAAAAAAATAAAAAAAGCCCTACACTAAATTACAAATAGCCCTTAAAAGGGCCTTTTGCGGGGCATTGCCCCAAAGTAATCAGCTCTTTTACCTGTAAAAAAAATTACAAATCCCCCCCAACATTAAAACCCACACAACCAACCCTACTCTAAAACCCACCCAATACCCCCTTAAAAAAACCTAACACTAACCCCTTGAAGATCAGCTTACCGGGAGAAGTCTTCACCCAACCTGGCTGAAGTCCTCAACGAATCCGGCAGAAGTAGTCCCCCAGAGGGGCAGAAGTGGTCCTCCAGACGGGCAGAAGTCTTCATCCAGACGGCATCTTCTATCTTCATTCATCCGGCACGGAGCGGGTCCATCTTCAAGACATCCGACGCGGAGCATCCTCTTCATCCGACGGCTTCTTGCTGAATGAAGGTTTCTTTAAATGACTTCATCCAAGATGGCGTCCCTTCAATTCTGATTGACTGATAGAATTCTATTGGCTGATGCAATAAGCCAATAGGCTTGAAGTTCAATCCTATTGGCTGATGCAATAAGCCAATAGGCTTGAAGTTCAATCCTATTGGCTGATGCAATCAGCCAATAGGATTGAGCTGGCATTCTATTGGATGTTCCAATCAGCCAATATAATGCCAGCTCAATCCTATTGGCTGATTGGATCAGCCAATAGGAATGAACTTCAATCCTATTGGCTGATTGCATCAGCCAATAGGATTTTTCTACCTTAATTCCGATTGGCTGATTTTATGGGAGTTTATGGGTGTTAGTGAACTTTTTAGCACTTTAGTTAAGAGTTTTATGCTACGGCGTTGTAGTGTAAAACTCTTAACAACTGACTTTGAAATGCTTTGAAATGCGGTATCAGTCTTGACAGGAGAGGGTCTACCACTCACTTTTTTGTCAGACTCGTAATACCGGCGCTATGCAAGTCCCATTGAAAAAAGAGGATACGCAATTTACGTAAGTGGATTTGCGGTATTTCAAAGTCTGGACAAAAAAAGTGAGCGGTGAGCCTGTACCTGCAAGACTCGTAATACTAGCGGGCGTTAAAAAGCAGCGTTGGGACCGGCCAACGCTGCTTTTTAAGCCTAACGCAAAACTCGGAATCTAGCAGTATATTTGGTGGAATAACTCTAATTTTCAAACACAGATTTCATGCGTACTTTTCTCTTTTGAGATCTATATCTATCTTTTCTTTACCACTCATTCATTGAGAGTGGATTATTTTCTTATCGATCTATATATTTCTAGCAATTTCCACATTTCTATTATATTATAATGTTTGTTGAATATGTAGCCTTAACGGTAATCGTTAACTTTGCTGAATTGTACTATTTAAATATCGCTTACTTATATTCTAAATATCGTTGGTAGCATAGTGAAAAAGAAGTAACTCAATCTTAGATCATCCTCCGGGTGCAATTTTTACCGCCTCGCGGTGCCCCGGTGGCCATCTTGGTTGAGGAATTTTTTTTATTTTCTATATCAGGCTTGCATACAACGTCACACCATGTGACCGTGGCCATCTTGGATTTTTATTTTTACACTATATCACCAACAATTAACGCTTCTAGCAAGCAATATATAGATTTAACAAAACGCTTATTATTATTTTTTATTATTATTCTCATTTCATATAAAGTATAATACAAAAACTTTTGGGGTAGTTAAATTAATATATTTGTATCTGCAAAGACAAGTATCCTTTTATAAAATGAACAGAAGTGACTTTCTGGTATTTGGCTGTACTCCCTGAGCTCCGCAGCTCCGCAGCAGGCATAATACATATATATATATTGTCTCTAATAAATATAATATTATATATGTTTTGAATTATTTATTTCCTTAATTATTAATCAGATATCATGTCTGATGATGATGAACAAACCCCTGTTGACATACAGTCACTGGTTAATACCTCTGTATCACAAGCATTACCCTCTGCTTTAGCAGATATTTCATCTATGGTCAAAAACATTTTACAAGAGACCCTTGAGCCTCTGGCCTCCACGCCAAACCCCTCTGAACCAGAGACCTCAAAAAAGCATACCTCAAAATACAAATACCAAGGGGAACCCCCCCTTACTAAGAAAACTAAGCATGCCATAACCCCTACACCTGGGGTAATAATAAGGGAAGACAATGAAAATGATACCTCTGAAAATATTACCACGTACTACCCAGAAGGGTATCTATCTAATCATAAGTCAGAGGAAGAATGGCCTGAGGAGCCTCACAAAATTCCCTGTCCCCAGGAGGACACGGAAACCTACCCCGGCCAAAATATTATATTATAAATATTATAGACCCCTTAGGTCAGCCTATGTTTGACCCTTACCAACTAAGACACCCACGGTCATCTGAATGGTCCCCTTCACCACACATAATGCAATTCTTACAAAAATGGTTAAGAAAATCCCTTCCTAATCCCACGAGGAATAAATTAAGGGCAGAATGCCCATGTTCCGTGCTCCAAGATAGGGAATCTTCCACCCCTGAATTTGACTCCACTATGGTGACATTCCTCACCAGGGGTGGGAGAGACCCTAGAAGGAGCCTAGGCAAATCACTTAGATCAGCCCAAGATAAATTACTAGATATGGTGGGCCCTATAACCCAAATTCTACAACTCGCCGATCAGGCAATGATAACCTCACAACCCTTAGACCCTCAGCAGGTCAGAGAATGGGCACAAGGTACAATCTGCCTTCTGGACAACACTAATGTAGCACTCTCTACTGAGAGACATAGGGCAGCTATTGCCAGATTAGATCCTAAATTGGCCGATATGGCAAAGACAGAAGGCGGATCCTCAGCCAAAGAATTACTCTTTGGAGAATCCTTCATTAGAGATCTGAATAGATTTGTCTCCACATTTACTACTTTGGACAGAGCTCAGTCCAACATGCGCAGAGTGCTCTATAACAGAGGGGTTTTTGCCAGGGCTGGGCGTTTCAGGGGTCGTTCACCCAGTCGAGCAACGTTCAGAGGCTGCTTCCGCCAACAATACGCTCCACAAATTAGACCCTTGTAACCCACAAGAGGCCGGCCCTTCCAAGCCAGAGGTCATCCTCAAGCACCTCCAGCCCCCACTAATCAAGGTGAGTCCTTCACTCCATCATGCTTCTCCAATAGAGTTAGCGGGCAGACTTGCACACTATTTCCCAATGTGGAACACCCTAACCTCAGTGTTACGATTCCAGATAGAATTCTTTCAGCACCCATCACAACCCCTACCTCCCAACCCTATTCCATTCGCTCCTGCTATGTATTACCTTATAAACGTGGAAATGCAACAGCTTCTCCAAAAAAGGGCTATAGAATGGGCCTCAGTCCGAGGGTTTCTAAGCAATATGTTTTAAGTCAAGAAAAAAGGACGGAGGCTTTCACCCTGTCATCAACTTAAAAACATTAAACCTATTCCTCGTCTATCGTCATTTCAAAATGGAAGGCATACACCTGCTCAGGGACACCCTCCAAGGGCAGGATTGGATGGTTCGCCTAGATTTAAAGGATGCATACTTGACAGTGCCTATGCACCCTGCTTTCCGCCATTAACTGCAGTTCCTCTGGAGCGGAGAGCTTTGGCAATTCATGTGTCTCGCCTTCGGCCTCAGCTCAGCTTCTTGGTGCTTCACCAAGATTATGAGACCGGTTGCAGCCTTCCTTTGAACCAGGGGCATCAGACTCATCCTTTATCTAGACAATATTCTTATTCTAGCACAGGACAAGAACCTGTTGCTCAATCATTTAGAGTGCACAACAAACCTTCTCCAATGCCTAGATTTCATGATCAATCATGACAAAACTCTCCTCTGCCCTGCCCAAACACTAGAGTTCCTAGGATTCACAGTGAATTTACTGAAAGCTACCCTGGGCCTTCCGCAGTCCAAACTGATCACTATTCAGAAGGAACTCAGATCAGCTCCGAGGAAACCTCAATTGCCATTATGACAACTTGCAAGGATTATAGGACTACTATCCTCCTCCATTCAGGCAATTTTTTCAGGCCCCTTATACTACAGGGCCATGCAGAGACTGAAACACTCTTATCTTCACAAGGATCCCTCCTTTGCCCAACCGTTAACTCTGTCCCTAGAGGTCAAACAAGAAATATCGTGGTGGCTTCACAATATGGAGGCCTGGAATGGCAGGGCCATTTTCGGTTCCTCGCCAGACTTTATAATCAAATCAGATGCCAGCATGATTGGCTGGGGCGCATCCTCCGACTTTCAGGCCACCGGGGGCAAATGGACTCCCGAGGAGTCCTCACTCCATATTATTGTCTGGAACTCTTAGCAGGCTCCTTTGCCATCCAATGCTTCAAGGATTCATTGACCAATTGCTGTGTCCTACTCCATATGGACAGCATTTCAGCCATACAGTATCTCAACAAACTGGGCGGCACCAGGTCACTGACCCTAGCGAATTTAACTTGACAATTTTACCAATTTTGCTTCGAGAACAATATATCTGTGATGGAGGAATATCTTCTGGGCCAATCCAACGTCGTAGCGGACTGGTTTTCCAGATACTGGAGAGACGCCAGCGACTGGAAATTGAACAGATGTATATTTCTCAAAATTCAAGCCCTCAGGAGACCTTTGTTAATAGACCTATTTGCGTCACGCACCACTTACCAGCTCCCGACATACTTCAGTTGGCTACCAGACCCAGGAGCCTGGGCCACAGATGCCTTCCTCCAGAAGTGGCCCCCATATGGTGCTTATGCCTTTCCCCTGTTCTCCATGATCTCCATGGTTCTAGCCCTTGCCCACAGACTCCAGGTCAATATAGTAATAGTCACTCCCCTGTGGCCAGCTCAAGCCTGGTTTCCAGCCCTATTAGAACTATCTTGTCAGTACCCTCTACTGATATCTCCTTTTCCGAACCTCCTGAGGAGCATGGAAGGTGATTATCACCCATTAATCCTAGACAAATCTCTCTGTCTCCTAGCTTGGACAGTTTCAGGGGTTCCTGGGACCCCTCAGGCCTTTCGGACACAGCTCAGGGTCTCCTCAGAGATTCATGGGCCCCTGGAACTCGATGGTCCTACCAATCCGCATGGTCAATCTGGATTTATTGGTGCTTGGCAGAAGGTACTGATCCCTTTTCAGCACCTCCAGTAATCATAGCTAATTTCCTCGCTCATCTATATGAACAAGGGAAAGTGTATCGCACAGTCAATCTCTTTCGCTCTGCCATCTCAGCGGCTCATCTTCCGGTTAATGGCTTACCAGTAGGTAAGGATCCTCTCATCTCTCGCCTACTGAGGGGTATCCATCTCAGGATTCCCCCTCAGTCTCATTATAAATCCCTTTGGGAGGTCTCAAAACTTCTGTCTTTATTTCAATCTCGGCCGTATAACTCCTCCCTATTTTGTGTTACTTTTATGTATTATTTGTTTTTCCTAGTGTGAATACTCTGATTTCAAGTTCAGGACATCATCATGGGAGTTACGTTAAGGAATCATGTTCCAGTTCCGTTGAAGATCCGTTGGTCTTATACTCTACAGTTCCTGAGGATTGGTTTGGTCCGGACCAGTAAAGAAAGAGGACGTGGATTTTCCAGAACCTGGCTTTATTACCGTGTTCTGTGATCTGATTGGTTGTCCAGATATACTATGTTTCTTTTTTCTGTACTTGTATTACTGTTGGAGTTTAGAAAGTTAAGAAAGTAAAGCAAAATACTCGCCTCCTGTCTTTAATAAAATTGGGACTATAGAGTCACCAAGGCTATCATAATCTATATTAAGTGTGAATAAAAAGGATGCTGGGGAAACACAGGCTCATCTTGACAAAGGCTGCTGAGCTGAAACACGTTGATGAGATGGTTTAGAAGTTACCGTGTTAAAATTAATGATTTCATACAGAGCGCTCTGTACCAGCATCTACTTTACACACACAGTGGGTTTTTTCCTAAACGGAATCCACAGTTTGTATTAGTTGGTGTTTATCGCAATCAGCTTGGTACTCTGAAACCGGAAATCTGCCAATCTGGTTGGTCCAGCGAAAGCACATGACCCGGAAGACAGTACGGCAGTGCGCACACAGGAGTTGGATAGTGCACGCCGCAGCTGAGGGTTGAGGAGGGCCACAATTGTAACCAGAAGGTAAAGGGGACTTCTTATCATAGATGTTGTATTCCGGGTGAGTCATCTGTTTAAAGTGACGTTAAAGGCTTCCTTCTCAAGCTGATTTTCAGACCTATGATTTCGGGTAATGAACATCGTCTACATTTGAAATACTCTACATCTGTGTTTATAAATAACGGCAAATACATCCTTATAAACCATTGCATTTGTATAATCCTATACATTTGGTATAACTTTGCACTTTCTCTGGACTGAGACCCTTAAACCAGAATCTGAATACTCCCATTCATAGGATTTCTTAAGTTTCAAACCCCATTTTGGACTTTTAATTGAGTTTAATCCACTGGTGGCATTATTTTTATTTTATTTTTTATTTTGTATTGCTTGCTAAATATGTGTATTTATTAAAGTACTGTATATTTAAAAAAAAAATAAGTATCCCGAATATCCAAAAATATAAAAAATGCTTTATTTCACAGAAATTTAAAATAGCAACATGGAGCACACAAAAGTGTGTATGGTTTGTATATTTTTTACTGTTGATATTTTTGTCTTTATCTGTGTGTATAGCTGCTGCTTGTTATCGCTCCCTATTTCTTGTTGCATAATTTTAAGTGAAAGTAGCTGGGATAAACTTTTTTAGGGTAGCTGTGCTATATTATCTGTCAGGTTTTTTATTTGCCATGACAGGGTCTTGATCAGGTGGTCCTCCATCCACACTTTGATTGACCTTGTTGTGTGGCATGGAACATTGTCCTGCTAGAAAAAGCATTCCTCGATGTTAGCTCTTCATTTTGGTCCTTATGGTTTTGTTCACAACCCTTATCTTATCACAATTGCTGATGCCAAACAGGGACAGCTATTTAGCAGGGTAAGGCTTGTCAAATCCTATAGGATGAGAGCAAGTGAAATTTTGTTGGTTATTCAAATCAGCCAATAGAATTTAATTTGCTCTCATGCTATTGGCTTATTTAAACAGCCAATAGGATTTGAGTAGCTTTCATCCTATTGGCTGATTTGAATTGGAAGAATCAAATCAGCCAATATGGATTCAAGGGTCGCCATCTTTTATCGCGTACCTTGAATTCACTATTCTGTGTACGGCGGAGATCGTACGAAGAGGATTCTCCATGCTCCATAGTTCCAGGGTCGCTGGACTTCAGTTCAACGGTCTTCAGTCTTCAGCTCCACGCAGGATGTTCCTGGAAGAAGAAGAGGTTGCCCTTAGAAGAAGACTTCACCGCCTGGAACAGGGCCTTCTCCGCCGTACTTCGGGAACCATGAGTACCAACCTGGGGGTTAGACTTAGGTTTTTTTTTGGGGGGGGGGGTTGTTTTATTTAAATTAGGGATGGGCAGTAATAGAGCTAAATGCCCTTTTAAGGACAATGCCCAAACAAATGCCCTTTTCATGGCAACGGGTAGTTTAGGTTTTTTAGTGTTAGGTTCTTTTATTTTGGGGGGTTTGGTGGGTGGTGGGATTTACTGTTAGGAGAGACTTTGTTTATTTTTAATGTAAAAGAGCTGATTTCTTTAGGACAATGCCCTACAAAAAGCCCCTTTAAGGGCTATTGGTGGTTTATTCTTAGATTAGGGGATGT